>NW_024753848.1:250000-710003 GCF_018991925.1 Homarus americanus
GTGAGTGGGTGGGTGGGTGGTGGTGAGTGAGTGAGTGGGTGGGTGTGTGTGTGTGTGTGTCCTTGATAGGTCATTAATCTCTACCTTCCACAGGTAGATAGAGAGAGGGCACAGAGACTCACCCCTTTCCCCATCCACCCATCCTCACACCTCATCCTTCCACCCATCCCCCCTAAAGCTCCCTCTACCCCCGTGGAAATAAATAATACCATCTCAATAGCCAGCCCTCCCTTTTCTCCTCCCCAGCCCACTCCCCCTCCCCCCCTCCCCACCCCCGCCCTCCCGCCCCACCATTCAACACCTAACCTAACCTAACACCACATGTCTCTTCGCTAGGGGACAAAATTAACCTGAGTGAGAGAAGTGAGAAATATATCTAGAACTCTCATGTACACCACAGCACAATGAGTGGTGGACAAGATGGCGTCGAAATTGCACTGAGACTACACTGTAAATTTGCGAAGAATACGATTTAATTTAGGAGAATGTTATAACTCAGACGATGAAGGAGAGAGAGACTTCTACAAAATCTTTAGTCAATCTCTTAGGTTATCATATAGAGAGCTGAGTTACCTACATCACGCAGTTCCCCCCAACCACACGCACACAATGATAAATAAACAAAACACACACACACACACAATTGACCTACTTTCAACAACTTTCATATTCAAATACCGACACTGCTTTGTACACACGATCGTACAGTGTGTCATGCAGGGTGTGTGTGTGTGTGTGTGTGTGTGTGTGTGTGTGTAAGAGAGTGCCACAGTGCCAGAGCTTCAGTGCCAAAACTCCACAATAACGACTAAAATAATGACAACGAGCTGTTTCCGCCCTCTGAGAACCGGGAATCTTGTGAACCTTTCTGTATGAGCCAAAGGGCTTCTGGAACCCCTTCTAACCCTCTCGGTCGAACCAACAAGCCAACCAGAACCACCTCTTGAAGCTTATAATTGAACCACGAGTAAACTGAAACAACCATGAACCTCTTCGATGAATCAGGACGAACCTCTAACACCTACGAACCTTCTGATCGAACCACGACAAAACCAGAACACCATTTACTCCCCAATTGAACCATAAAATTATCAGAATAAACACGTTAGTGAATGAACCATCAATTCGAACCCGAGAGAACCACCGAGATAAACCCCGGGGCGAACCGAACGAACCTGAATATGAACCCGAAACAATCTGCCCCCCCACACCCTTCTCCCCCACCAGAGAGAGAGAAAGAGAGAGAGTGAGAGAGAGAGAGAGAGAGACCCAGCCCTGAACACACACAAAAAAGTCTCCAGTTTCTAAGAAAAGACCAAATTTTACTCATCAAAACTTAACCCATTTCCAATGTGTGTGTATGTGTGTGTGTGTGTGTGTGTGTGTGTGTGTGTGTATGTGTGTGTGTGCATGTGTGTGTACATAACTGGCCTTATGCATGACAAGCCAAGATTCAATGCTCTTGTGACTCTCTCTCTCTCTCTCTCTCTGTCTCTCTCTCTCCTTTTATTCTCCCTCATTTACCCCCTTATTCCCTTCTCTTTCTCAATTCTCCTCCTTACCCCCCCCCTTTGCTCCTCTCCCTAGCGTGTATACCTCTCGTGGTAGGAGAGAGAGAAGGCTTGATAAACGAGGAACTGCAAGAACGAATGCAGGAATAAGGAATAAAAGGAAGATGAAGGAGAAAGGAGGAAAGAGAGAAGAGTGGAGGAGAGAGAGAGAGAGAGAGAGAGAGAGAGAGAGAGAGAGAGAGAGAGAGATGGTTCATAGCTCTCACCTCCTGCCACCCAGCTTTCTCACTCTCCCTCCCCAATTAGCTCCCCTCTCACTCCCTCTCTATCCCTCTCCTCCCTCCCTCTCTCTCATTTCCTCTTCATCTCCCTTTCCTTCCTCCTTTTCACTGTCACCCTCCCAACCTAATCTAACCCTCCTCTCATGTCCACGTCTGTCGGCTTTTGACAGCAGCTGAGGATCAATGTATCGGTTTCCTCTTACAGCCGTATTACAACCTGTGGGAGGAGATACGGCTGTGGTGGCGGATATACGGCTGTGGTAGGAGATCCGGCAACCTACCCTCCCCCTCCCTCCTGCCTGCCACATACCCTCCCCCCCCTCCCTCCCGCCTGCCACCTACCCTCCTGCCTGCCACCCTCCCGCCTGCCACCTACCCTCCCGCCTGCCAGTCTTCTCGACAAGTGGTGCGGACCTTGCGTGTCGACCACCGGATAAACAGTGTTCCTGGCCTGACACCTGGAGGGGGTGGGGGTGGGGGAGTGGGTAAAGAGCGGAGGGGATTGGGAGGCGGGGTGGGGGGAGAGGAGAAGGGGTGGTGGATATGGGGAAGAAGGGGGAGATGGGGAAGAAGAGGAGAGGAGAGGAAGGGGAGAGTAAGGGGAGAAGATTAAACAGTCCTCCCAACCACCTTGGGGAGAGACTTTACGCCCCAACCACAGAAAACCTCACACTTTCTCACTCTCTCTCACACTACCACACTCTCACTCTCTACCTCTCACACTTTCTCTCACTCTCCCGACATAAATACAAAATAACACAGGTAAGTCAACTCGGCACACACACACACACACACACACACACACACACACACACACACACACACACACACACACACACACACACACACACACACACACACACACACACACACACACACACACACACACAGACTCTCAGTGACTGACGCTGTTGCATCAGCTTCCGAGGGCTGGTTCCACCTTTCAGTCACTCACCTGTGGCGTCCCCCAAGGCACCAAGATGGGACCACTATGCTTCCTTATGCTTATCAATGATGCCCTAAGAGAAACCCCTGCTCGCTGGAAATTTGTCGACGACTCCACCATTGGGATCAGTGTCAAGTAGACAGAATTGCTGACACTGTCAACAATTCTGCTCCCGACTATACTGCCCTTCAGGATTTATTGAACAGTCTCCAAAACTGGGCCACCAACAACCACGTCACCATCAACCATACCAAGACCATGGTTATGCACATCAACCTCTCCTCCGACGTTGTCCCACCTCCTTCCATTACTCTAGGTCCGAACACACCCAGGTTGTGTAGATTCCATCGAAGCTCCTCGGCGTCACCATAGACAACAACCAATTGGAAACCACACGTCAGTGAAGTTGTCAAATCCTCCAGTTTCCGTCTCCATTCTCTGAGATCAAGTCCTCGAGTTCCTGCACCTGAGCCTCAGTGCTTATAATAACATTCATACTTCCCAAGCTCACCTATGCCTCCCCCACCTGGTCTTCCTCCCTAAATGCCACACAACGTAAACACCTAGAAAAAGTGCAAAAGAGGGCATGCAAGATTATTCTCTCCCCTTCCTTCTCCACATATCAAGAAGCGCTCAACACACTGACCCTTTCGACTCTCACTGACCATCACCACGACCTCATCTGAAATTTGGTAAGAAGCTTCTGCACCATCCTCGACACCGGCTCCTACTACCACCTGAGATCCCTAGCCCGAGAATTGCTGTTCGACACCACAACCGCATCCAGCCCATACGTGCACGAACTGATCGCTATAAGAACAGCCCAGTCCCAACCATTGTAAAAATCATCAATAACTTGTAATAAACCAGTGTATTCACTCCCAGTGAACACTACTTCTTGCACTGTCACTATGTTGAAATGAACTGTAGTTTGAGCTTTCCCCATCTAGTTATTATATGTCTTATTTGTGTCACCTATGTTACTTGTATATTATTTGTAATTCGTAACCCATTCCCCAAATATGTAACTGTATATTTTCAGCCTTCTGGCTGCCAAGCTCTTTCAATAAACCGTTAATTATTATTATTATTATTATTATTATTATTATTATTATTATACACACACACACACACACACACACACACACACACACACACACCCCTATATTATGTGTGGCAGCTTCACCTTTAATTCTATTGTTTTATTACGGTTTTTATTTTGTTTTTTATTATTATTATCATTTTATGTCATCTTTATCATACGAGAAGAGGGGATCAGTGTGTCAGGTAGTTAATCAGTTAGGTAGGTAGTTAGGTAGGTAGGTAGGTAGGTAGGTAGGTAGGTAGGTAGGTAGGTAGGTAGGTAGGTAGGTAGGTAGGTAGGTAGTTAGGTAGGTAGTTAGGTAGTTATTCAGTTAGTTGGGTTGGGTTTAATTCCTTTCAGTGCTATAATTTAACCTCTTGATGACCATAATCCACCGTAATCCACCGTAATCCACCATAATCCACCGTAATCCACCGTAATCCACCATAATCTACCGTAATCCACCGTAATCCACCGTAATCCACCATAATCCACCATAATCCACCATATTGTGGATAAATCAACCAAATAATTTTTCCCTATAATCTGAAAAACAAATTCACTTTTCTCTAACACCAAAAAATTCTTCTATTACCGAAAAAAATCTTATAATTTCGAGGAGGAATAATTCTTTCGTCTAAAAATTCCGTCATAATCTGGGAAAACTTTTTTTTAATTAAATATTTCGTTAAGTCATATAGCATTTCTGAAAATCTTAATTGAGTCTTTCTATATGTTAATTTTGAGAGTATATAATGTATGTATGTATGTATGTAATAATAATAATAATAATAATAATAATAATAATAATAATAATAATAATAATAATAATAATAATAATAATAATAATAATAATAATAATAATAATAATTATTATTATTATTATTATTAACGGTTTATTGAAAAAGTTCTGCAGTCCGAAGGCTGAAAATATACATTGGACAAAATGACTTATTACATTCAAAGACATGGGTGGGTGGGTCGTTTAACAAAAGTTTTCATTACTGAAGGGAGAAGGAACATGAACTGAACATACAAATTATTATAGTTTGCACTGGGTGGTGTGGTGTTCACGTGGTGAAGTAACTCGTCAATAGGTGTTGATATGAAGGACCTCACGTGGTCATGGGGACACCGGGTGGGTGGTGACTCGCCCTTGGGTGTTGATATGAAGGACCTCACGTGGTCATGGGGACACCGGGTGGGTGGTGACTCGTCCTCGGGTGTTGATATGAAGGACCTCACGTGGTCATGGGGACACCGGGTGGTGGTGACTCGTCCTTGGGTGTTGATATGAAGGACCTCACGTGGTCATGGGGACACCGGGTGGGTGGTGTGGGGTGGTGTCACAGTACCTCACTCTCTGCTGGGTGATGTGTTACCTCTTAGTCAGGTGTATAGCCGGCCTACTGTTGTTCCCAGGGTGGAGTGATTAACACCTCCTGGTCAGAGGATGGCTCCCAGGGGTGCTCATCTCACTGGTAGGTCACGGCTCTCACTGGTACTGTCTAGTGCTGAATTCACTGGCTTAAACACTGTTCATCACTGTTCAACACTGATCCCACTTCTTTCCATAAAGAAATGGTCACTTTTGATTATGTTGATATCGGTGGTGAGATGGGTCAGGGGAGAGGACTTGGGAATGGGCTGAACACTGGCCAGGAGAGCAGCGGCTGATAGTTGACCTCCGGTGGTCAAGAATGTATGCATGTATGTTTGTATGTATTGTTTGTATATGTATGTATGTATGTATGTATGTATGTATGTATGTATGTATGTATGTATGTATGTATGTGTATAATGGGTTATAGAATTCGACTCTGTGCAAGATATCATTAAGCACTACTACAATATACACAGGGGTGGGGGGAGGTGTGGGGGATGAGGGGTGGGGACGATGAGGGGTGCGGGGTGGGGGAGGTGAGGGGGTGAGGGATGGGGTGATGGCCTCTGAAGATGGTGGTAAGACTTGGCATTGATTATGCTGGAGGGGGAGGGCAGGAAGAGGAGGGAGGAACAGGAAGAGGAGGGGGAGGAGGAGCAGGAAGAGGAGGGGGGGAGGAGCAGCAACTAGAGGAGGGGAGGAGCAGGAAGAGGAGGGAAGGTGGCTCTAGGAGGTTCTTAAAAGCTCAGAAATTTAAGAGGAGGTGTAGGAGGTGATCAAGGAGGTTCAGGGGTTCTAAAAGTTCCAGAAACGTTATTATCACAGAGTGTATCCTGACCCTGAAGAGTTCACTTGCAGAGGTTCAACCATTACGGCGCGTGTGTGTGTGTGTGTACCATTGGGCAGGTGTGTGTGTGTGTACCATTGGGCAGGTGTGTGTGTGTGTGTGTGTACCATTGGGCAGGCGTGTGTGTGTGTGTGTATACCATTTGGCAGGCGTGTGTGTGTACCATTGGGCAGGGTGTGTGTGTGTGTACCATTGGGCAGGCGTGTGTGTGTGTGTGTATACCATTTGGCAGGCGTGTGTGTGTACCATTGGGCAGTGTTGTGTGTGTGTGTACCATTGGGCAGGCGTGTGTGTGTGTGTGTGTGTACCATTGGGCAGGCGTGTGTGTGTGTGTGTACCATTGGGCAGTGTGTGTGTGTGTGTGTACCATTGGGCAGGTGTGTGTGTGTGTGTGTGTGTGTGTGTACCATTGGGCAGGCGTGTGTGTGTGTGTGTATACCATTTTGGCAGGCGTGTGTGTACCATTTAATAATAATAATAATAATAATAATAATTAACGGTTTATTGAAAGAGCTTGGCAGCAGAAGGCTGAAAATATACAGTTACATATTTGAAGAATGGGTTACGAATTACAAATAATATACAAGTGACATAAGTGACACAAATAAGATATATAGTAACTTAGATGGGGATCAGCTCAAAATACAGTTCATTTCAACATAGTGACAGTGTAGGGAGCAGTGTTTACTGGGAGTGAATACACTGATTTATTACATGTTATTGATAATTTTTACAATGGTTGGGACTGGGCTGTTCTTATAGCGATCAGTTCGTGCACGTATGGGCTGGATGCGGTTGTGATGTCGAACAGCAATTCTCGGGCTAGGGATCTCAGGTGGTAGTAGGAGCCGGTGTCGAGGATAGTGTAGAAGCTTCTTACCAAATTTGCAGATGAGGTCGTGGTGATGGTCAGTGAGAGTCGAAAGGGTCGGTGTGTTGAGCGCTTCTTGATATGTGGAGTAGGAAGGGGAGAGAATAATCTTGCATGCCCTCTTTTGCACTTTTTCTAGGTGTTTACGTTGTGTGGCATTTAGGGAGGAAGACCAGGTGGGAGGCATAGGTGAGCAGGAAATATGAATGTTATTATTATGACACTGAGAGCTCCAGTGCAGGAACTCCGAGGACTTGAGTCGGCGGAGGAGGTGGAGACGGAAACTGGAGATTTGACAACTTCACTGACGTGTGGTTTTCCAATTGGTTTGTTGTCTATGGTGACGCCGAGGAACTTCGTGGAATCCTGCAACCTGGGTGTGTTCGGACCCTGGGTAATGGAAGGGGAGGGTGGGACAATGGCGGAGAGAGAGGTTGATGTGCATAACGTAATGTCTTGGTATGGTTGATGGTGACATGGTTGGTGGCCCAGTTTTGGAGCTGTTCAATAAATCCTGAAGGGCGGTATAGTTGGGAGCAGATTGTTGACGCTGATCCCAATGGTGGAGTCGTCGACATATTTCCAGCGAGCAGGGGTTTCTCTTAGGGCATCATTGATGAGCATAAGGAAGCAGAGTGGTCCCATCTTGGTGCCTTGGGGGACGCCACAGGTGAGTGACTGAAGGTGGAGACAGCCCCTCGGAAGCGTACAGCTTGGCGTCGGTCACTGAGGAAGTCTGTAAGCCATGGTATAAGACTTCCCCGAAGCCCGAGGTCAATAGCTTTGTTGATGATTATATTGTGGTCGACTAGGTCGAATGCTTTAGTGAAATCAATGAAGGCGACAGCTACAGACGTTTTTCGTTTCTCGAGATGGCGGTATATGTAATCGAGAAAGCTGACAAGACAGTGAGTGGTGGAGGAAGTTTTCATGTTGCCAAATTGCTGAGGGTCTACGACTCCTGCAATATCAGCATAAGCCCAGTCAAACACAAAACTTTCACAGATTAGGCTGGGTATTGGGGTGATTGCAATAGGTCGTAGCTGATTTAAGGATTGTGGGCTGGTTGGCTTGGGCACTGGTGATACATAAGAGGTCTTCCAGTCAGCTGGGCATCTGGCTTGACTGAGAGAAGCATTGATGATGGAGCAGAGGGGTTTAGCAAGCTCCGGGGAGAACTCCTTGAATAGTTTCATTGGTAAGTCAATGGGGGTGGTAGAGCGTTTTAATTTTAGTTTTATTGAGCGTTTTTGCTGCATTATTGTGTGTGTGTGTACCATTGGGCAGGTGTGTGTGTGTGTGTGTGTGTGTGTGTGTGTGTGTACCATTGGGCAGGTGTGTGTGTGTGTGTATACCATTTGGCAGGCGTGTGTGTGTACCATTTAGCAAGGTGTGTGTGTGTGTGTGTGTGTTATCATCATCAGAGGTACAGGTTAGGCTTGGGGCGCCTCAGTCATACACCCTTAAAGCTGCAGACGTCACCTCTCACCTGAGCCCACCTGAGGCTGCCTTACCTCTACTCTGTTCATGAGTGTCTCCTCTATCTTTGTTGTTATTATTGTTGTTATTATTGTTGTTATTATTGTTGTTATTATTGTTGTTATTGTTATTATTGTTGTTATTATTGTTGTTATTGTTGTTGTTATTGTTGTTATTGTTGTTATTATTATTTCTAGTGGTAGTAGTAGTGTTATTATTATTGTTGTTATCACTGTTATTATTATTATTATTCCTCTTATTATTATTTATTATTATTATTATTAAGAGGTCGACAACAATAATTTTACTAACAATGATAAAAATGATAATAATACTAATAATAGTAATAATAATAATAATAATAATAATAATAATAATAATAATAATAACAATAATAATAATAATAATAATAATAATAACATCAATACTCCAGGTTCACACACACTAAACAGCAATAACAGGAGGATCCCCCCACCAGGAGCGTCCACCACCCCACCAGGAGCGTCCACCACCCCACCAGGAGCGTCCACCCCCCCGCCAGGAGCGTCCACCCCCCACCAGGGCGTCCCCCCCCCACCAGAATCCCCACCAGGGCGTCCACCCCACAGGGGCGTCACACCCCCACCAGGGCGTCCACCCCCACCAGGGCGTCCACACCCCCCCCCACCGGGGCGTCCACCCCCCCACCAGGGCGTCCACCCCACCAGGGCGTCCACCCCCCACCAGGGCGTCACACCTCCCCCCACCAGGGCAAATCCACCCCCCCCACCAGGGGCGTCCACCCCCCCAACCAGGGGCAGTCACCACCCCCCCACCAGCAGCGTCCCACCCCCACCAGGGCATCCACCCCCCCCACCGGGAGCGTCCACCCCCCCCCACCAGGGGCGTCCCACCCCACCCTACCAGGGCGTCACCACCCCCCACCAAACACAGTCACGACTCAACAAAAGACTCAGACAGGTTCTCCTTTATCTCTCTCTCTCTTCCCCTCTTCTCTTCCCCTCCGACTCTCTCTCTCTCTCTCTCTCTCTCTCTCTCTCTTCCGTGATCATGATGTCAATGAGGTCAGCCCAGTAAGACACTATCAAGCAGTGATAAGCACAGGTTCCCCCCTTATAAAAATAAATCGCCTTCGTCATCATCGTCACTGCCTTCGTCGCCTGCATCGTCATCGCCTTCGTCGTCATCGTCACTGCCTTCGTCGCCTGCATCGTCATCGCCTTCGTCATCGACCCACTCAACTTGACTTCTAATTAACTTTCCAAATCATTATATTTTCTGGATTTCGGAGACAAGTTTTTTGAGGCACTTGATGTGTATGTGTGTGTGTGTGTGTGTACGTCTGCGCTTGTGCGTGTCTGAGTGCGTGTGTGTCCGTGTAGGTACGTGAGCAAACAGTTTCGGCTATGCACGTCTCCTATAACACACACACACACACACACACACACACACACACACACACACACCAAGTGACTCCACCATTTTCCATCCTCATTCCTCCTGTTCCCAATTTCAAATTCTATTTATTATTTTACCGCTTCCAATTTTACTATCATTATTAACCTCTATTCCTCCCAATTCCTCTTTCAACGTAGTCCCAATTTCCACCCCAATTTCCACCCCAATTACCCCCTCATTTTCCCAATTAAATCCCAATTTTCTCTCTCTCTCGTGGTCCCAATTTTCCGCACGGTGAGGGATCTCTGTTGATCAATTCATTCCCAGGATCTCACGTCACCCAATTACAACGTTATTGCTCCTCCTCCTGCACACACTCCTGACTGGGTGCTTGGTATTGGTGGAGGGGATGGAGGGAGGTGGAGGGGTGTTGGAGGGGTGTTGGTGGTGGAGGAAGGGAGGGAGTAATGGAGGGAAGGAGTGATGGAGAGAGATTCACCCTCCTCCCCCATCATCATCACCACGTGTAGAAAAAACTAGAATAATTTTATACAATAGTTGGCTAGAGTGCTTGGTGGCTTCCCTGCAGTAGTAGTTAAGACATTACTACATACACACACACACGGTCAACGTCCTCGGTCACACCCTGGTGGTTATGAGGGGTGAGGGGGAGGTGGGGGGGGTGATTTCTGAGGAGGGGGGCAAGAGATGTCCCAACGTATTATCGTCACATCATTGTGTTGCTGTTCAGGAGTCGAGGCATCTGAGGGAAGGGGAGGGGGGAGGGGAGAGGGAGAGGGAAGAAAGAGAGGGGGAGGGGGTCTAATCAAGGGGATGTAACGAGGTTACACCCTTAACTCGGGGTCTTCCTGGGACTAAACCAAGTTATAGAATAAACCACACTTCTTTCACTCGACCCAGATTATTATTATTATTATTATTATTATTATTATTATTATTATTATTATTATTATTGGTGTGTTTGTAGTGGGTGCTGGGGACGCGGCCTCTTAACAACTACTGTAACTTGTGATATCATCTGTTGAACACGAGGAAGGAAGGTTTACAGCATCGTCACGCCAAGGACCATTATTTCTGCCGACGCTTACATGTTTACATTATCTTGTCGGTTTCTCCTGCCTCAGTATAATGCTTAGGTCCTTCCCACTGATACCCTGACGAGACAAACACACACACACACACATTATTTATATATATATATATATATATATATATATATATATATATATATTTCATGTAGATCCACAATGAAAACGTGGATAAGATAAATCTTGATAAAATCACACGGGAAAAGGGAAACAACGGAGTACCTTTGCTTTCGTCTTTATTCAAGACATCTTCAGAGGAAACTGGATTACATGGACAGTTGCCTCTGAAGATGTCTTAAATAAAGACGAAAGCTAAATATATATATATATATATATATATATATATATATATATATATATATATATATATATATATATATATATATATATATAAATATATATATATATATATATATACAATGTGTGTGTGTGTACCTAAGAGATGGTTCACTCAGCTGACTCCCAAGAAGATGTAATGACAACTGCCGAGGTGACCAGACAACATCAGTCGGCTCATTAGAGCAGCGGTGTGTTGATACAAGAGAACAGGTGAAGGTACTTACCAGCATGGGAGTGGGAGACGGGGTCCTCGGCGAAGAGAAGGAAGTTACAGAAGATGACGAGGTAGGCGATGATGAGGCGGAGCCAAGGGTGCTGGAAGTAGTACCTCAGGTCTTTGTCCATGTAGTATGAGTACTGACTCTGAGTGTCCAGCGACTTGCGTCTCACTAGCGGTGGTCCCCCTCCCAGGTCCTCCTCCGTCCACCGTCGCTCCAGGGAGGTACTCGACCCATTGGCTGTGCCCCCCGCCGCCTCCAGGCTGGCCGCCATGCCCCCCGGACATTCCTCAGCCGGCGTGTAGATGTTGGTGTGCAAGTCGAGCGTGTCCCCGAAACTGAGCCGCTTTTGGATCTTGGTCTTTATGTCACCCTTCTCCACCTGCACGACGGAGTGGGCGACGGTGGGGTGGGAGGGAGAGCACAGTGTGTCTGAGGCAAACTTGGTGATGGGGTTGAGGGCGGGTAGGGGGGGTGTGGGGTCCTGCGAGCGGGGAGGCTTGAGGGAGTCTGCCGAGGAGCGGTGGTCGGGATACGGAGAGCGAGGCACAGGGTCGGCCGAGGACAACTCCGCCAGGTTCCACGACACGCTCCGCCCGTAGGAGGCGCCACCCGAGCTCCCGCCGTCTATGTAGGAGAGCTGGGGAGAGACTTCTCGCCAGAAGTTGGAATTGCGGGTGGGGACAGAGTTAGGCGTGAGGGCGCGGGGGGACGCGGGCGTGGGCGAGCCATCACTCAGGTCACAGCTGGCCGCCCTGCGTGCCTCCAGGCTGTTGATGAGTCGCTCCAGCTGCTCCAGTTGTAGTGTTCCTCCGTAGGGAGTGTCAGGCTGCCCACCATGCATGTCGTTTAGGTTACGGGTGGTGTCTCCCCCCGCCTGGTGCCCGTCATTACGCCCAGCGGCCCTCACGCCCTGGCCGCACCGCTCCGTCACTCTCGTCACTGTGTCACTCTGGTCACTCACAACACTCACTCAGTGTTCTAGGGGAGGCAGCCTGGCCTAGCCGACGCCGCGCGCCGGCGGTGCGGGCGGGGGCGTATGTCTACAGAGCGGGGTGGGCGGCCACTGCATGGCGCTGCGGGCGCGGGCGGGCCGGGGATGTGGAGGACTCGGGCGTAAGGAACCCCGGCATCCTGGGGGAGGGCCTGCACCGGCCAGCTCACTGCGCTCCCTGCAACAACACACAAGTTACAGTAGAGTACAGGTAACACTGTTAGTAATAAACTTAACATAATACGAGGCCAGACTTCACCTGCAGGAGAACCATGATGATGACCCACAACCACACAGGTGACAACTGTTGCCATCACAACATAAATGTGTATAACAAATAACACCTTTTGTCTTTACTTCCTTGTTTTAGGAGTGTCCTTGTGTCGTGTCGTGTCCTGTCGTGTCGTGTCGTGTCGTGTCGTCAGTCGAGTCGTGTCGTGTCGTGTCGTGTCGTGTCAGGTCGTGTCGTGTCGTGTCGTGTCGTGTCGGGTCGTGTCGTGTCCTTGTGTCGTGTCGTGTCAGGTCAGGTCGTGTCGTGTCGTGTCGTGTCGTGTCGTGTCAGGTCGTGTCGTGTCCTTGTGTCGTGTCGTGTCGTGTCAGGTCAGGTCGTGTCAGGTCGTGTCGTGTCGTGTCAGGTCCTTGTGTCGTGTCCTTGTGTCGTGTCGGGTCGTGTCGTGTCGTGTGTCGTCACCCTGAGACATGATAACAGTTAGTAACATTGAATTAGGTCACCTTACGGTTAACACATTAATTTAAAAGACCTTACACGTACCATCAAGACCCTACATGTGTACCCTTACTACTTGACCTTCCTAACAGCTGCCTGACATTGCATGACTACACGACTCATCATCAGTGTAAGTTGCATGACCTTGCATGATCAGAGCTGAATCAGGAAGCTCCCAGACATGCATGGAGGCCGGGGGGGCATGATAGGGAGTATGCATGATGATGGGGTGAATAGGGGGGCAGGGTGACCAAAGGGGAAGGGGTGAGTGACAGGGGGTAAATGACAGGGGGTGACTAAGGGGGAGGGGCAAGTGACAGGGAGGAGGCGTGACAAAGGGGAAGGAGTGACAGGGTGTGACAAGGGGGATGACAGGGAGGGGGCGGGCAGTTTAACCATGTCACGTGACTTATGACGTAAACTATTCTCCCAGACATGTCCGCCGCTGCCTAGGAGAGAGAGAGAGACACCACTCAACAACAATCTCCCCACAATACCCATACCACAACCAACCAACCAACCAGAAAGTCTCACACACACACACACACACACACACACACACACACACACACACACACACACACACACACCCTACAGGTACCCTAAAATAATTCCCTTTACACCAACCCCAGATACCCCTCTACCCCCAGATAAAATTTGAAGCGGTAATAATTATCTGGGTCTCAATCATCACCACATTTAGTGTAAACATCGATACTAGTTTGTGGCAAGCCGGCTGAGGAGGTGGAGGAGGGAGGGAAGATGGGTGAGGAGGAGGAGGAGATAGAGAGAGAGAAGAAAGGAGGAGGGAGAGAGAAACAAAAGATCATAAGATAGAGGGAATATGAAACGAGGGGAAAGAGAGAAGGGAAAAAAGAGGTGGGATGAGAGGGAAGCAGAAGAAGAGGACGAGAGAAAAATGAAAGGAGGATGAAGAGAAGGAGGGTGAAAGAGGACAGAGGAGGGAGAAGGAGGAGAGGACGATGACACCCCTTGAGGACGATGACAACCCTTGAGGACGATGAACAACCCCATGAGGAGATGACAACCCCTTGGGACGATGACCTTAGCCAGGAAGATGACTTAACCCTTGAGGACGATGACTTACCCTTGAGGACGATGAGCTTAACCCCTTGGGGAGATGACAACCCCTTGAGAAGATGACTTAACCCCTTGAGGACGTGAAACCCTCCAGACGATGACTTCAACCCTTGAGGACGATGAATTAACCCCTTGAGGACGATGACAACCCCTTGAGGACAATGACAGCCCTGGGGACGATGACTTAACCCTTGAGGACGATGACAACCTTGAGGACGATGACTTAACCCCTTAGGACGATGACTAACCCCGTTGAGGTGACAACCCCAGGGACGATGACAACCCTGGGGACGATGACAACGCCCAGGGACGATAACAACCCCAGGGACGATGATTTAACCCCTTGGGGACGATGACAACCCTAGAGGACGATGACCCGCAGGGACGATGACCCCTTAGGGACGATGACCTTGCCCGAGGGACAGCAGCAGGGAGGCACCCCGGGGACGATGACTAGCTTGCGCCAGGACAATGGCTTAACCCCTCGGGGACGATGACTAACCCCTCGAGGGACGATGACACCCCTTGAGAAGATGGCTTAACCCGAGGACAATGACTTCCTTAAGGGACGATGACAACCCCTTGGGGACGATGACAACCTTGAGGACGATGGTTAACCCCTTGAGGGACAATGACTTAACCCCATGAGGGGACGATGAAGCAACTGAGGGACGATGACAACCCTTGAAGACGATGACTTAACCCTTTGAAGACGATGACTGTTCGCTGTGGTTTCATTTTGCCGACCGGATATTTTCAGCATTCGTAATCGTGAAGAAATATACTAAAAGACGTTCGAATTCTGGACGAAACAAAAATTATATTTATACACAGATAAAACTATTTTCAATTTGTTTGGTGACATGTCCTTATGGAGTATTAACGTGTTTCTATTACACAAATGAGCGGGATTCGAACGGGTATCACCAGCCTTTACACGTTCACGAATGCTAAACAAAAGAACATCATCACTTGTCTGGTCATATAGAATCAATGCATCAATGACCTTATTTACAGACCTTTCAATAAACGTATTCCTTCAAACTTTCCTCAAACTGTATTTACTAACTAAAACTTTCCGTGAGACTATTTATATCGGTGAAACTTTTGGTCAGAACTTTGTAAATGTGATATCAGTCTGTCTCCATCTCGCTTCATGTGGTTTAATCAAGCAAAATTATACTGACAACACGGGGTCTACAGAAATAAACTTTGCTGGGGGTATTCCTATTTGTCGGTAAACTTTGTAGGGGAAAATATTTTGTTCTGTAAACTTTGACGAGTGTGTTCATTAGTATAACTTGTCACAGTAGTACGTTAGGTTAGGTTAGTTTACATGAAGATTAACCACCCTAATTTAACCCTAACTAAACGTAACGTAACCTAACCTGTCCGTAACAAGTCCCTGCTGGTAAACTTTCCACTGAACATGTAGACTACAAGGTAAACTTGAACAACACGGAAGTTATCCCCCCCCCTCCCCCCCTCCTCTGTGGCCCTTCCCGCGCTTTTCTTCCCGCCAAAACTTGTTATCATCACGTCCGGCCCCGTTATGTAAACACAGAGCCTCACTCAACCTCTTTAAGACGAAGATACAACCTTCCTACCATCTCCACACACTGTATTTGGGACTGGAAACCAAACCTAACCTAACCTAACCTAACCCTAACCTAACCTGACCTGACTAACCTGACCTGACCTGACCTAATCTAACCTAATGGCCCTTAGTAGCAACACTCGTGATACTAAAGGGCGAGACAACCTATACCACGGCGGTCAGTGAGGTGAAACTCATTATAAAGTTAGTAGTGAGAAAAACAGTGTGTGTGTGTGTGTGTGTGTGTGTGTGTGTGTGTGTGTGTGTGTGTGTGTGTGTGTTTATGTATGTAAAATGATGGACTTCGTAGACAGACAGACAGACAAACACACAGTTAATCTCTGGCTCCTGCAGAAATCACTCACACTCGTTCTTCAGGTACAAGGGTTCGATGTCTCCTAAACCCGTATATTAATATCCTCTCCTCACTCCTGCTGTGGGCTGGGAGGAGGTGTCTGACGGAGGTGAGGCAGAGAGTAACGCCTTACTGCTTCACCGTAGACACAGGTTAGAGTATGCCCAGGGCAACACACACACACACACACACACACACACACACACACACACACACACACACACACACACACACACACACACACACACACACACACACACACACACACACACACACTTTAAAGGGATATTCACCTCTCCATTAAAGACACACACACACTCACACTCACACACACACACACACACTCGGATACTGATCATTTATTTAACGTACGACAAGAATACATATGTACGCGTACACATGATAATATCTATCTATCTATCTATCTACCTATCAACTATCTATCTACCTATCTATCGACGTGTCTACTTCGCCCCGCTTGTTGTAGTTCGGTTTCATGAAGGGGAGCAAGGTACTGAGAGAGAGAGAGAGAGAGAGAGAGAGAGAGAGAGAATCAACATAACTATTAGCTTCCAAATATGAAATTCGCCTCCCATTCCCTCCCCCACTTCACCTCCCACCTCACCTCCCTCCCCCCTCACCCTGGTGTCGGTATGGCTAAGTTCCTTACCCAACAACACAGTTTCCCACGCTACACCACAGTTTCCCACGCCACCACAGTTGCTATCTCCTCCTCACTACCCAATTGGCCTTAATGAGCCCTAACTGCCCAATTTAACGAGCGTTGACTCACCTGGCCGAGGCATATCTGAGACATGATTTGCGGACAATCCCAACGAGATACACCTGTTCCCGAGGTGAACTTTGAGTGTAATTAAGTCTGAACGTAAGTATGTGTGTGTGTGTGTGTGTGTGTGTGTGTAAGTGTGTGTGTAAGTGTGTGTGTAAGTGTGTGTGTAAGTGTGTGTAAGTGTGTGTGTGTGTGTATGTGTGTGTGTAAGTGTGTGTTAATTGAGGGAACTTCACTGTGATAGGTCGAGATAATTTTCCTGTGTTTTTTTCTCAACCAATCAGCAATTTCTCTTTGAATCTCTCGACCAATCAGCAAGCAACTTCTTCCCTTAATTCCCTCTTTGCGTCTTTTACAGTCCGACCAATAGAAAGCCGGGATTCCAATACTCAGCAACACGTCTCAACCAATCACAACCCAGAATTTCATAAACCAACCTATGGGGTCGACCAATCACACGTCAGGATTCTGTTAAATTCATCTTGTTTGTTTTGGCCAAAGACAATCAACTCCTTCCTTCCCTTCTCCTTCCTTCCTTCACTTCCTCCCTCCTCACTCTCCTCCTTCACTTCCCTCCCTCCTTCACTTCCTCCTTCCCCTCAACTTCACACGTCCACCAACAATTCCCATTCCAGAACAATTCCCATTCCCCCAAATTCCAGTTAAAATATGTCTCCCCCTCCTAAACTGTATATCATCAAACAATTCCCATTCCTGAACAATTCCCATTCCAGGTATCTTCTCCCACTCAATTCCAGTTTCCCCTCAATGATTACTTCCCAAGAACTCCTAATCCTTATAGTGCAAATTTCCCTCCATGACCGAGACACACACACACAGGCACACACACCGGCACACACACACACACACACACAACGCACGCACACACGCACACACACACACGCACACACACACACACTCTACTGTACATCATATTAGTCTTTAATCTGACCGCAGTTGATGTGGGTCGGAGAGGGAATGGGGTGAGGGGAGATTAACGGCAGGGGAGGGGGGAGGGAGGGGAGAGGAGGGGAGTAGAGGGGAGAAAAGGTAGGGGGAGGAGTTGGTGGGGAGGAGAGAGGAGATGTGATGGGGAAAGAGAGGGAGAAGATGGGAGAGGAGGTGAAGGAGTGTATATTATACCCAAACTCTCATAATTATAAACTATTAAATATTCTCACTTAACCAATTTATCTATATGCTGTGTGTGTTTGTGGGGTGGGGGGGTTGGGGGGGTGGGGGGGGTTCCTTGCATATTTCACTCCCCTGGGTCCTCTTACAGGGTCCTGGTTACCTTGAATAATACACACCCCTTAACATAATGTTTGTGTTTGTCCCATTAAATTTTCAGTCGTACCAGGAACCTCTACCAGCAGGTGTACCTCTCTTCCGTGGTGTGTGGCCCTCCCCCCTTCTCTCTTTCTTTCTCTCTACCTCTCTCTCTCTACCTCTCCCTTTCCCTATTATTACTCTCCATCTCCAACTCCTCCTTCACCCTCCTCTTCCTCAGGTCAGGTTGGTCACATTTCCCCGTTAGTTCTGCGTGGGTCCCAGTACAGGGGGGTTGGTTCAGTACTATAAGCGACCATCAAAATGCAAATCTGTCCCAAAAGAGTGTGAGTGTGTGTGTGTGTGTGTGTGTGTGTCCCCAAAATAAATTATTAAACGTGAGGCAGAAGAAGAGAGTTGTTTTTAAAAGCACAACAAACAGAATCACGTAACATTAAATAAGCGACCACAACAATCATCAAGCCAGCATCACAACCGTCCTAATTTGCTTTTGTTAATTACTTCCCCGGGAATTTTAAACGAAGAATTTATATATCATTGCCGTTATATTTTTTTTTTTGGGGGGGGGGTACTAAATGTAGCGACTGTTAAGGTAATACTGGGGTGGTATTTTCATCTTAACAAACCTAACCTAAGTGACACCACGAATATGAGGAAGGACAAAAAACGCCTCGTCTTGAATAACTTTTCCAGAATGTTATAATTTATTTGAAGATAAACAATGCATTTCGAATAACATCCCCCCCCCCCTCCCCGCCTTCATCCAGAACTGAAGACATACTGTATACTCCAAGTTGGATAATCGCGTTCTGAAACATTGTCACTGTGTAGCTGGGAGGGGAGGGGAGAGTTAGCTGCTGCCAATCTTCGGGGAAAAACTATCATACAGCAAAACACATTTAATAACAGTCACAAACTACATACGTGATCATCAATGCATTTTTAAACGTATAGTGAAAAGCGTGAGAGTTATAGTGTATGTAGGCTACTGTAACCCTTACGAACCACACTGTATCCTCCCTACCACACACTGTATCCTCCCTACCACACACTGTATCCTCCCAACCACACACTGTATCCTCCCTACCACACACTGTATCCTCCCTACCACACACTGTATCCTCCCAACCACACACTGTATCCTCCCTACCACACACTGTATCCTCCCTACCACACACCTTAACCTCCTACCACACACTGTATCCTCCCCTACCACACCTGTATCCTCCCTACCACACTGTATCCTCCCCTACCACACACTGTATCCTCCCTACCACACACACTATAACCTCCCTACCACACACACTGTATCCTCCTACAACACACTATAACCTCCCTACCACACAGTCCTCCCACCACACACTGTATCCTCCCTACACACTATAACCTCCCTACACACCTGTATCCTCCCTACACACTATAACCTCCCTACCACACACTGTATCCTCCCTACCACACACTATAACCTCCCTACCACACACTGTATCCTCCCTACCACTTACATGCCAACTACCCAATTACAAGGCACTTACAAGCCCACTTACGATACCACTTACAAATCCACCTACAAACCCACACTTACGTACCAATAACAAGCTCATTTACAAACCCACTTACAAGACACTTACAAACCCACTTACAATGGACTTAAGAGGGGTGGTTTTGGCTGTCTCGTTTTCTTATTCTCAAACAAACTTACGTAAGACTCTCTCTCTCTCTCTCTCTCTCTCTCTCTCTCTCTCTCTCTCTCTCTCTCTCTCTCTCTCTGGCATTGTGTGTCGATCTATTTCTTATTTATTTTTTCTATTTATTTTCTCAGCCTATTATTTATTTTCTAAAACTAAAAGGTGTTAAGTCATCGTCCTCGAGGGGTTAAGTCATCGTCCTCAAAGGGGTTAAGTCATCGTCCTGAAGGGGTTAAGTCATCGTCCTCAAAGGGGTTAAGTCATCGTCCTCAAGGGGTTAAGTCATCGTCCTCAAGGGGTTAAGTCATCGTCCTCAAGGGGTTAAGTCATCGTCCTCATGGGATTAAGTCATCGTCCTCAAGGGGTTAAGTCATCGTCCTCATGGGATTAAGTCATCGTCCTCAAGGGGTTAAGTCATCGTCCTCAAGGGGTTAAGTCATTGTCCTCAAGAGGTTAAGTCATCGTCCTCAAGGGTCAAGTCATCGTTTCCACCCTCTACACACCTACATCCCATACCAAACACACACACACACGCACCGACACACACACACACACACACACACACACACACACACACACACACACACACACACACACACCACTCCAATTCACACCCACATCTCCTCTCCCACATCCACACACCTCCCTCACATCCTCCCCACCTCATCCACACACAACCCCTAACCAATTACTTTATAAAACATTTTTGATAAGAATGCAGCACCACCCACCTCCTCCACACCTCCACCCCTCACCACACCACCACCCTCCCACACCCCCCACCCTCCCCACCACTCTCCCCACCCCCACACCCTCCCCACCATCATTTTCATCGAGTGTGGGGTTGTGACCTGAGAATACCTGCCAATCAAACTACACAATAATGAAAGAAATACGACGATCTGAGAAGAAGAAAATAATAATAATAATATATATATATACTCTATTGATTTACTGAAAGGTTAGGTTAGGTTAGGTTAGGTTAGGTTAGGTTAGGTTAGGGGCCTGTGTACTCACCAGCAAGAGCCGTAGACACAGTTATAGGCGCGTTACTGTCCCAGAACACCTTCCTTCACCGTCCCTCCTGCAGTAGCGACGATACCTGTGGTAGAGACAGACAGACACACAGGTAGATCACACAACTCGTTATACCTTAATTAATCCTAAAGCAACAGTCTGTACGTATATACACCTGTCCTCTCAATGTGTGTGTGTGTGTGTATACAAGTACTACACACACACACACACACACACACACAACATCCTTGACCACCGAAGGGTCAAGACGTACCTGGCGCTCCTCTCGGAGCAGCCAGGTCAACTGTTATGTTGGCCCATACCAACCCCCTCCCCTGAACCCTCCTCCCCACCGGAATACCAACAAGTTCTCGCCAGAAGTTACAATTTCATTTAGGAAAGGAACGGAACCAGTGTTAAACAGAGGTGAACAGTGGTGAACAGTGCTTAAGTCAGTGAGAACAACTCAACAGTAACAGTCGTACCCAAGTTAACTTTCACACAGTGAGGTCCCAGGTACCCAGTGATAACGGCCCGTGAGACCCAACAACAACCAGCGATGTGTTAATCCGTCTACGAGAGGAAGGCCTAAGACCAAACCTCACTCATATAACACCATCTGTGAGGGAATTACTACACCACATGTCCCTCATAACACCATATGTGAGGGAATTACTACACCACCTCAAGTCCCTCATCACACCATCTGTGAGGGAATTACTACACCACGTGAGGTCCCTCATAACACCATCTGTGAGGGAATTACTACACCACGTCAGGCCCCTCATAACACCATCTGTGAGGGAATTACTACACCACGTGAGGTCCCTCATAACACCATCTGAGGGAACTACTACACCACGTGAGTTCCTCCTAACACCATCTGGGAGGGAGTTACTACACTACGAGTTTGCTGTTCAACACCTACATTAATCTGTATGCTCACTGTATGTTCCTTCACCTTTCTCTAATGAAGGCTTTTGTTAAACCACCAATGTGTGTAATAAGTCATTTATGTCCAATGTATATTTTCAGCCTTCGGGCTGCAGAATTTTTTCAATAAACCGTTCATTATTATTATTATTACGTACGTACGTTCCGAAATAAATACTCGAATTATCACACACACAACACATACGCACACAAGCACGCACACGAACTAACACACATACATACATATTTACAGAAGCTGATACATACACGAAGACAACATTGAGGGTCCATCTCTAGAACAAATTTACACAGGGAGTCTGATATTGAAGGCTGCCACCCTCCTCCTTTCCTTTCCTTTCCTCCCCTTCCCTTCCCTTCTCTCCGTTCCATCCCTCCCTCCTTTCTTTCCCTTCTCTCCTTTCCCTCCCTCCTTTCCTTTCCTTCCTTCCCTCCTTCCTTGCCTTCCTTTCCTTCCCTCCCATTAGGACTTCAACAATGTTAAAAACACACTACCTCTTATCTATGACGTCACCAGGAACGAGTCAAACACACTATCTCTTATCTATGACGTCACCAGGAACGAGTCAAACACACTATCTCTTATCTATGACGTCACCAGGAACGAGTCAAACACACTACCTCTTATCTATGACGTCACCAGGAACGAGTCAAACACACTACCTCTTATCTATGACGTCACCAGGAACGAGCCAAACACACTAGCTCTTATCTATGACGTCACCAGGAACGAGTCAAACACACTACCTCTTATCTATGACGTCACCAGGAACGAGCCACTGAGTACTGCCAAATAAAACTCGTGGCTCAGAAATGGTGTGTTTTCATTGGCTCTAAAATATACTTTTACCGCCCACTATCACCCTTTCCCTCCAATAGCCCCTCACCATCACCCCTCACCATCACCCTTCACTATCCCTCACCATCACCCTTCACTATCCCTCACCATCACCCTTCACTATCCCTCACCATCATCTACCCCTCACCATCACCCTTCACTATCCCTCACCATCACCCTTCACTATCCCTCACCATCACCCTTCACTATCCCTCACCATCACCCTCCACTATCCCTCACCATCAGTTCTCACCATCAGCCCTCACCATCACCTCTCACCATCACCCCTCAGCCCTCACCTCGTGTGTTAAATAAACCACACCACCTAGGCTCCCTCTAGCACCTTCGGGTTGTGAGGTCATTCTAGCCACATTATTTATCACACAGAGGTCAGGTCAGGTCATTACATGCTTGGGGTTGACTAGTACAGCGATAGCAAGTGGCAGGTGGAGAAGAGAGATGCCCCTTGTGTTTATGGAATGCCAATTGTGTCATCTGTTCGGTAATGGTGGTTGGGTTAACTGGTATAGCAAAGCCGTCATCACCACCACATCACCCGTTCAATATCATATTAATACTAGGAATCTCTTAGGCACCACCGCCATTTATCTGTACTTGAAACTAATATTCTCCCGCACAATGGAGTTGATTATATAGCCAGGAGAGACATAGTATTAATGAAAATCTTATTAACTAGTTTGTTTTGATTTCGTTCATTCACCACCTATATCACTGTTAATAGCCAACGAACGAACCAATAGTCTCGTAATATGTATTGGTTTAACGACAGTAGGGGATAGATCCAGACGCAAATATATAAACACAATCAAATATTAAAAATGTCTTTATGCACCCATAGACTTGCAAATTCTTAATCCTTTTCCACGCCAGTTTCAACGTATTACACTAACTCTGTAGCTACTAATAACAACACGCCATCACTAAGTATATTATAGCTCACATCAATATCAACGAATGGCCTAAAATAAACAGCTACTCACCTGTAGGATGTAAAACTGAACTGCCATATCTAGACCGTACACACCCGGACCGAGCACAGACTCCAACACTACTGGAAATGTCAGGTTAATGTGAACTCTTGACTCGTGTGCGCCGTCTCTCATAACTTATTTGCGCAGAGAAGTATACTTTTGTTTTTCCCGCCAATTTTTTCGGTCATAATTTTCTTTCTAAAATTTGTAAATATATTTGTAATGTTATTTCTGTTTTTCTTACTGATCTTCAATGTACGAGAGCTTGTAACTTGCGGTTCTACGTTCATTGGGGGAGTCACTAGTAGCGTTGGGACAACATTTCCACGGGATTGAATATATTTTCTAATTTAAATCACCACTTTGACATCATCGTAATTGAAGCTAAATGCACGTCAATCATATCAAAGTCTAATATACTTGAGTTATTCTAAAAGGCTTTCGTGGGAAGCTGATAAAATAGGGGGTGAGAAAACGCTGCCCGGCACCTCCTTCTTCACTATTGATCTTCTACCCAGCCAGACGGAAGGTTTCAAACTATGAATATAAACCATATTTGGCTTGATATTATTGATTTTCAAAGCCAATACGATGACAGATTACCGTTCAGTCCACAAAAATAGTCACTAGAACTACATAAACCCATAAAGACAAACAACTCGGCTAAATCACAGCTAACGTGTCTATTACCCAGGGAGTGGAAAACATTTAGCAAGGTTCTGTTAAATTTTAGGATACCGTCAAATTGAGCAATGCTATTAAATTCCCTCTTAAAATACTGAATCAAAAACAGGTCGCTTAAGCTATTGAAAAGGAGGCGGAGCAAATTGTAACATGAACATTTAAAGTATATACTGCATATGTTTTACCGCTTTTGGATAGCACATTGGTAATTACAGAGGGCACGACTGTTACCATGTATTTAATAGGTTGTTCGCTGTCTCATTGATCATTTGTGCTGGGAAGTATTTTTTTAGGGGGTTTTCTGGATGGGATAAGATAGGCTAGGTTAGGTTAGGTTAGGATAGGATAGGATAGAATAGGTTAGGTTTCTCTAGTCTAGACTCATTCAATTCTTAGCCACAGAGGGAGGCAACGTAACGAGGTTTATGTAAAAATTAGGAGAGCAAGACGCGTGTGACTGTGTAAACTCCTGTATGTCAATGAATATGTGTATGTACGTATATTTGAATGTATGTACGTGTTTATGTCGAGTAGTACTTCTACACCATCCCCCTCCCTTTCTCTCCATCCCCACCTGTATGAGGGAGTTAAGAGGTGGAGGAGGAGGATGGTAGAGTTTCTTAAATATTTTACCCTCACTCCTTCATATTGAAGTGTTTAGAAAGTCCCTTGATGTTTGCGTTTACAAAGTCCCTTGATGCATGTATTTACAGTCCCTTAATATTTGTTTACATAGTCTTTGATGTTTGTGTTTACAGAATCCCTTGAGGAAGCTATAATTATTATCTACATATATAGTTACAATTCTGCGCAATGTCCACTGTAACATTCTACAAAGACTTCCCTGGGGAATTTGGAGAGACCAACATGATGATTGGCAGAATAATGACTGCAAGCATAAGTTACAGCGCACATAGTGAAGATTACAGTGTGGAAACTAAATTGCACTAAATTACACTCTTAAGGGAGGTGATATTTTAACACTTTAAGACCTTGAACTTCCATGTACTGTAACTAGTAGCTCTCGGGTGAACATACGTCTGCCAAACATAAACACTGATGTTCCTTCTGTATAACACGTTTGTACTTGTTCAGTCAATTCCTGAGTATATTTAAGGAAAATATATTTCATGTTGTAGTGGATACCTCCCCTACAAACGCTGTGTGCCTCGTGGTCTAGGTCAACCAGCGCCGCCTTACATAGCGGAGGTCAACTATTAAGCCACGCCTACCTCCGCTATATAAGACCTGACCTCGTGGTGACCTGTCTCTTTCTACCTACACCAACCAGCAAGCAACACCACCTCCTCCGCCGCTGTCTGGCGGCCCTCGCTCCCGCTGGCGAGCATGGCGACCCACAAGCTGGTCCTCCTCTGAGCATCCTCACCAACCAGCTCTCTCTACTCAACGCTTGTAACCACGCTGCCACTTCCCAGCACCAAGCTGCACTGTACATACAATACAATATGTATACAGAGAGCACTACGTGAGTTTCCTTTCTCCATCCCATCCTGAGTGTGAACCAAACAACCGTACCCCACAATGTTAATTACCCCTAATGTAATGTTGCAAATAAATCCTGTACAGTATTCGGCGATTTCTGGTCTAATCTCTGCTTCGTAGATTGAGTTTACATGGTACTTGTCTGAAAAATAAGTGGTTCACCATTTGCTTGTGGTACATATTAAACATTGTGTGTCTTCAGATCTCGACTCTCCCCGTGAATTAGTGACCTTGATTTTCTCGTAAGATATTTTCTCCTCAGTGACTAATTTGTTTGAATAGCCAACCCCCCCCCCTCTCTAAAAAAAATCTTTATGATTAGTTTAGCATTTCTCAAAAAATCGTATACAGTATATGAAACGTTTATTTTTTTTTTTACCGGGTTCAGCCCACCCCTGCACAGGTCACTGACCCACATCGGGGCCTGGGGGGCGAAAATATAATAACCGTAATAATAATAATAATAATAATATTTAAAAAAAATCATTATAAATCCTATAAAAAAAATACAAAATTCAAAATAAAATTAAATAATAATAATAAAGATAAATAGCGAGAAACAATATATGTATGTTGTGTTGTCAAAGTAAGAGAAACAATTGAGACCCTGCAATTGTGTGTAAATGAAGCAGAAAGTCAGATCATCAACCTGGGACTTGGTCACAATTTTTGTGATGCCATGTGGCAGCAAGATCTACTATAGACAACACATTATGCTTCCATTATCTTCCCAGGTGGTAGAACCTCCCTTTTTGGTTTGAGCAAATAGACCCATTAAGATTTATGAAGTACTGTACAAAAAATACTCTTAGCAACCTGAGAATAAAATCTAACTGACATAGTACTATTACTTTAGCAGGAATGAACAAGAAAGTGAATTTAAAACAATGGTAGAGAAAATGTTATCAAAGTTTTCAAAGCTTGGAAAATGGTTGTATTTCCTGCTATGATGCCTCACTGGTTATTGTGCTGACCAGTGGCACTGAAGATAATGTTCGCTGGCATAAAAAACAAACCATATTCATCATTAAAGGGCTAACTCAAAACACATTATTCTTGTCTTTACCTTACCAAGTCTCTTCCCACTAAAATATAGGGGGGTAAAACTCATGACCAAATTCACACACGCACATTCAATTTCCATGTTTTCATTCTTACCGCGTAATAAACGTACAGTAGTCTTCCGTGGCATTCCCTGTCCCTATCTAGTTTACCTGTCACTCAACACAACCCAGCATCACCCGTCAAATATAACTCCTTTAAGAACATAAGAACATAAGAATGGAGGAAACTGCAGCGGGCCTATTGGCAGCTACGTGGTAAGTCTGAGCTGCCACATATAAAGACTATTATTTAAGTGTAATGGATAGTACTGGTTCGAATTTTAGCACTATGTTCTGTATTTATAATTCACATGACAGATATGAGAAATATATCTTCTAAAAAAATAATAATAAATCGAACTACCTGTGGATACATTTTTTATTTCATTTATTTATTTTATTTTATTTATTTTTATTTTTTTTTGGGGGGGGGGGGTGTGAGGCAAACTTGACGGACATGAATAAGTGAAATCAACATGGTTCTCTTGTAGTATATTGAGAATGACAGGATGTTGAGTGGAGGTACAGTACAGTACAGTATTTGTACAGCATAAAAGCAGTCAAGATGTACCCACACAAAATTTTGCTAAAGAAAATCTGCTGTATTATGGAAAATGATTGTTTGATTTAAATATTAAATAATGGAACATAACAAGTGGGCACAGACACACAAGGAATATACTGAAATATCATTAAATTACAAACTCCATATACTGTAATGTATCTGTAGTTCAATTATTCATTATTTTGACAAGATATTCTCAGTGAACGTAAGAAAATAGACACTACGGTACTAAATAATTAAACCACATAACTGTCGTATGTTTCACCTTGTATTATTGACACCAATTGTGAAAATTGTACATTAACTTGGGTGTATATTCCATTATCCCGGTATATACCCTCGCAAGCCCTTCACTGTGGCAGTACTGCAGAGGGTGACCAACAACAACACACTCTCCCTCATTTGCGATTACTCATTCTTCTTAGTTCCAATAATTTAGAAGGTAAAACTAATAAAAGTATGAAATATATAACTATATATTTACAGTGGCTTACAATATTGCTACATCACAGTGAGGCTTACCAATACTGAACATACTGCCTGTGTTTAGTGAATACATCCTACATCATTAACAGGGTTCTCATAGGCTTAACTTTTTATAGATGACAAGAGTGGAATTTTGTCTGACCATAAGACTGATACTTAATGTAAAATGTAATGAAAGGAAACTATTGGTTGTAAAAGAACATCAGGATGACCAATTTCATTAAAATCTGGCTTCAAATTATTTTTCAAAACTGATCAAATGAATTCTGGAATGCAGAGTAAACAGCACAAAATGAATAAACCTTTAACCAACCCAATGATGAGCTGCATGTTCTTATGATCATTTGATGACAGATAAGGAACAAAACACGAAGAAATCCTTACTGCACCATACTGATATTGTAGGAAACAAAGAATTACAGAGATGTGGCAATGTTGGTTTTAAGATCTTGTGTTGTATTAATACAGTATAATAAATTTCAAGGTACTGTACAGTATACAGTATAAATTTGTTGCACAACTGTGAAAAAACCCATCTTGTAAAAATTATCTGACCCATATTATCTATACACTACAGGTAGTCCCCGACTTACGACTGCTTGGACTTACGACCGTCGGGACTTACGACCGCCGCAGTTGTGACCATTTTTTTTTTCATTTTTTTTTCTTCAAATGACACGCAACGTTTCCAGTTAATGTAGTCTCCATGTATAATTAGAAAATTATGGGGCCCCATGTGCATTCAGCTGACTACATTAAAGGTAAGTGCTCAGTCACACTGTATCCATTCCTCATTATTTATTACTTTCACTGTACTGTATCCATTCCTCATTATTTATTACTTTTACTGTACAGTACTGTATTTCATTGTAGATTTTTTATGATTTTTTTTTTTTATCTATGTCGGACTTACGACCATTTGGACTTACGACCATTCAGACTTACGACCATTTGGACTTACGACCATTTGGACTTACGACCATTCGGACTTACGACCATTTGGACTTACGACCATTCGGACTTACGACCTGGATTTGGGTCCCTAACCCCGTCGTAAGTCGGGGAGCACCTGTATATAATTCAACACACATGGTTGAGGAGTCACAACATTAATGTACTATAGTCAAATTTTCTGGTCATGAAGCATACCTAGTCATTTATTTTAAATTTTATTATAAATACAATAATGTATTATTATTTCAATAAGAAGGAGAGTGTAATATATACTGTATACAGTACTGTACTGTACAAGGCTAAATGGAATAAAAAAGTAAATTTTTATAAAAAAATCCTATTTATCAAGCAGGTTCTTGGCTTCACTTAATTTAGCAGAGATGTACGGGGAGCCACCTCTGTCAGGATGGTTAACCAGCATCATCTTCTTATAAGTTGCCTGCAAAGTTGACTCTTATTAGAATTATAAAATTATTGCACACTTACAAAGGTCAACACGGTACACAAAATATTTTACACTTTCATTGCAAACTGGTAGTATTTGGTTCCCTAGCTCAACCCCTCCCCACATTCAAATTCATGCACCTCTTGGCCCAGCTGGTCTCCTCCATTATCTTCCCTTGCCCTAACCACCTCAGACTGCCTCTACACAAAACCTCACCGATAGTGTCCTCTCAATGTACCCAAGATAAGAAGCATATGACTAGAAGAGGTAATAGAAGATTAGCCTTGTGTACTTCCTAGGGCCACACACTCAGGAACAGGAAGCTCTTCAGTGAGATATCTTACATTGAAAACTCTGGCTGGGGACTTTGCTCTTCTTTCCATAATAGAATTGATAGGCATTATCCTCAGAAAATGTAAAGTTGAGACAAACTCTCCTATGACAAGTGTTCAAACTGCAGATTTGGCAGGGAGTTCCACAGAGTTCAAGGTGAAAATAAGTTACCGTAGGCAGCGGTTCAGCCAAATTAAATCTCAATGGAAAAGTCATGGACCCTCTGAAGCCAAATGAGTGTGTATGATGCTTTTGGAAGTATAGAATAGTACAGTATCTACAGAATTAGGAAAGCAATGAGATATCCCTATAAATATGTGACGGTGGAAATTTTTGGTTAAGATTACTGTACAGTATTGAAGATTGTTTTAATGGCCTTTTTCCACACCCAATCAAAGAGACACAGTACCCCAACACCTTTACCCAGCTCATAGATGAAGGCACAGCAGTATTCCATCTGTGAACACATATGGCTTACATAAATTGTTGCCAAATGTTCATTGAATATTAAAGCTATTAAGTATCTTTGAGGTCTATGAATGTGGCTTAAAGTTCTCCATGATTATGAATTAACTAAGTGATAAACAGTGCAGTACTTGTAACTAGTTCAAGACCTCCAAAGAGAATGAGAAACCTTAAAAAACCCCAAGTAAGGTTTGTTACTGTACTGGGGAAAAACAATTTGTACAAGTTTGGCTATAAACTTGAAGAGAGGCTGATCCTGAGAAAACTCCCACATTATTGGTTAAGTACTGATTTGACTTGAGAGACAAGGCTGTTAGTAGAAAAAATATTTCACATGGATAATATGTTCCGTCATTCAGGCTCGTAGCTTTCATACAGTATGACAAAGTAAAAAATTTCATGCACAACACCTAGGGTAACAAACACAAGCAAACTCACATGAATTTAAAGGAAGAAAGGTTTAAAAACAAAGTACGTACGTAGTTATTATCTTTACGTTCAATTTGATATACTGTATAAGATACAATACTCACTTTAACTTTTAAAGAGCTGGCATTTGGCGATATATTTAAGATGAGTGATGCTTCCCGCTTTGTCATCTTGGGCTCAAATCCACCTTTGTAATATTTGCTGTTTACAAGTGACTGAAAAGTACATTCAAAATATTAATTTAAAAATTCTCTAACGACTTACTCACAAGTAATAATTCCTAACCAAAAGTGTAAATATAACAAGTAATATTTTGGAGTGACAAAAATATATAAATTTCCATCAATCTTAATATCTTGAAGTATGGTACATCAACTCTGTCATGTCCTCTTCATAAAGGTGCTATAACATTGACCTCATGTAGATGAACAGTGCTTAAAGTGATCACTGAAAGAAAAATTATCACCAAAGGAAAAAACATACGCACCTTGCCATCCAGTTTAGGTATACCGTTTACTGCCTCAGCCATCTTCTTCCCCAGTGTAGGCATCGTGCGTAGAACAAATCGAGCACCAAAGCCAACAGTGGCCAGCCCCAGGCCAACCAGTATCACACTACTAGCCTGAAATAAAGGAAGAAAAATAATCATACTGTAACAGCTGGTCCTGACTTATTGATTAAAAGGAGGACATTTTCACCATATTCGACCTTCTTAATGATAGTTTTGAGTCCAATACACATTAACACAAGGTCTGCACTACCCTGTGTCAAATACCAGTCTGGTTAATGTAAAGTATCTGTGGTGTAGTGGTCTGCTACTCGCCTCACAAGAGAGAAGCCCCGGGCAAGGTGAAACTATGGGTACGTTTCTTAACACCATTCGCCTTTATTATATATTACTGTATATATACAGCTCCTCCCCGACTTATGACCTATTCGACTTACAACCTGCCTCAGTCGTACCAAAATTTTGTCAAATTACGTATTTTCGAGTCCCAACGTCAGTACACAGACAAAATTTTCGTTTGTAATTCACTTTAAAATGGCTGGCAAGTTTAAAAGTGAGAGTTTTGTGGTGCAGAGAAGAAAAAGAGACACCCATTTTAGATTTTCTATGTATTATTTAATCATTTTCGACTTACGACCATTTCGACTTATGACCTGAATTATTGGATATGAATCAACCTAACCAACCTAGAGTGGCAGTATAATACAGTATACGTACAGTATTACTTAAGGTTAGGTTAGGTATGGATTGATCGCTGGGAAGCATTCGGTTGGTTGTTGGAAAGCGTTTGGCAACAGTTGAAGTACCACACATGGTGTCACTTGGCAAACAGAGTATATTTACTGTATTTTCAATGTGAACAATGAGAAAATAAACGATAATACAGTACAGTATATGTACAGTACAGTGCATGCAAGAACGAGCCAGATATATACTGCTAAACTGGCCTATGTTGACCCACTCTTGATAGAGGTATAGTCCTCTGAGTTCATTTATACTACACTGTGACCTTTTTTTGCAAATCAAAGTATTATTGAGCTCTACAAATACTGTATGTTCATGATGTGCTAAAAATTTACTTTAGAATACAGTTAGCTTTGACTTGTAGTCTTTATGACATGTACATTTAAATTTTAATGTTCTTGTAATGTGTATAACTGAACTCAATGTTATTTTCTGTGGAAGATACAGGTACAACAGCTGTATGCAAAACGTCCATGTCTATTGGTACGGCAGCCTAATGCTCATGCGTGGGCAGACTTTACAATGATAAGTTACTGTACTAAGATGGCCTTCTTTCTGACTAACCTATCCTAACCTCTCTGCCTAAGCTGAAAGAAGTACCGCATACCGCATTTTGCACATGAGCGATACTCTGCGGTACCATTAACCACAGTCCATCAATACGGCTGCTGTACCATTAACCACAGTCCATCAATACGGCTAATGTACCATTAACCACACAGTCCATCAATATGGCTGCTGTACCATTAACCACAGAGTCCATCAATACGGCTGCTGTACCATTAACCACACAGTCCATCAATACGGCTGCTGTACCATTAACCACACAGTCCATCAATACGGCTGCTGTACCATTAACCACAGAGTCCATCAATATGGCTGCTGTACCATTAACCACACAGTCCATCAACACGGCTGCTGTACCATTAACCACAGTCCATCAACACGGCCAAGCGTACCATTAACCACAGTCCATCAATACACTGCCGTACCATTAACCACACAGTCCATCAATACGCTGCTGTACCATTAACCACAGTCCATCAATACGACTGCTGTACCATTAACCACCACAGTCCATCAATACGCTACAAACATTAACCACAGTCCATCACGCTGTACCATTAACCACAGTCCATCAATACGACTCGCTGTACCATTAACCACAGTCCATCAATACGCTGCTGTACCATTAACCACAGTCCATCAATACGGCTGCTGTACCATTAACCACAGTCCATCAATACGGCTGCTGTACCATTAACCACAGTCCATCAATACGACTGCTGTACCATTAACCACAGTCCATCAATACGAGTACCATTAACCACAGTCCATCAATACGGCTGCTGTACCATTAACCACAGTCCATCAATACGGCTGCTGTACCATTAACCACAGTCCATCAATACGACTGCTGTACCATTAACCACAGTCCATCAATACGACTGCTGTACCATTAACCACAGTCCATCAATACGACTGCTGTACCATTAACCACAGTCCATCAATACGACTGCTGTACATGCATCCAGTGTATTTATTGTTTTGTGTCCGCTTATTACTGTTTTACGCTACCAAATGTTACTGTTATGATATAAACTAATTTTTTTTATGTCCTTTGAATAATGTGTTTTAATATTTAGCAATTTTATTTTGAGAAAATACGAGACTAAGTAAATTATCCTTATATTTGTGTAAATATTTTCGTAATGGATATTTTGCCACTACCAGCTAAGTTCCAACTAATGCTATTTTACCGTGAGTGCGTTCTGATTGACTAAGTACTGCTTAATATGATGGAGGTTCCGCCTCCCGGCTAGGAAGTTAAGGTTAGGTATGTTTCTTAGGTTGGTTAGGTCAGGTTCTGTTAGGTTTTAGTAAATGTCGCCTCTTTTATAATGATAAGTTTCCATGCACAACAGAAATATGATTCGGTATGTTTATAGCTGCACAATGTTCAATTCAAGGAAAATTAAATTTCAAATGCCGCCAGTCACGGTCAAATAGGTTCTCGCTTTGTTCACCAACATTACACGATTAGCCAATCAGAGCGCACTCTTGATAAAATAGCGTTATTAGGAACTTATCCGGTAAAAGCAAAATATCCACTGCCAAATATTTTTGTCAATATGGTACATTAACTGTTATTAACTACTGTAAGAGCATAGTGCACATTAATCAGCAACTTGAGGATATTTTTCTATAGAAGATAAATGTTCTCATACTGGGGTCTGCCCATATTGTCAACAACCCGTTTCGTCACCACTATTTTTAACTCGTTTCGTAACCACTCCTTTAACCCTTTCGTCACCCTGTTCATTCCCATCAATATATATTTTCGAAAAATAACTGTTGCTTGGGATATAAAATTATAAAAAATACTAAGAGAATTTATTAAAGACGAAAATAAATAATAAAAACATTGTTAATACGCCTGCAATCATCTCATTGCTCGGTGGTTTATGAGCTGGTGCAAAATCACTTTCATTTTTTTCTCGGAAAACGTCAAACGAAAACAAATCGCAAAAAAACCCGGCTAATTTCCGCCATAAAGGAAGGTCATATTCGGTCTCAGCACACACTAATACACTAGAAAAATATATTTTTATCTTGCTACAAATGAACGGAGCTACAAGAAAAATTTACCCAATATTCTATCTTAATATTATTTTTCCCAATTCTAGGCCTTGAAAATAACCCCTGGCCACACGCTGCAGCCCTTCTAACACCCACGGGTACTTCTCACACTATTATTCAGGTTTTTCTTACCATACTTGGCCCGTGGACGACTGGCTGCCTCTTCTCCTCCAGTGTGAATAAAGTGGTTAACTACACAAAGCAGCAGCGACTTATTATACAACCTTGGGGCCGAGAGGTTCAGATTGGTCTGTTTGTTTACCTAAAGGTCTGACTGAACACACACTCAAAATTATTAACATGGCTAAAAAAAATATAAATGATTACTAAATAAATCTTTAAAATAATTTCTTTATAATTTATATACAATGTTAAATTTATATGTGCTTTTTGTTGATGTTTTTGGTGATTCCGTTAATACAGAGACAAGTAATAGTACTCTTATGTCGATTTAAAAAAAGATACTAAAAAAACCATCAGCTTACTTTAGTAACTATGGATCACCTGAAGGTAAATAAATATTTTGCCCGAATAATTGGCGGGGGAAACATTATCAAACACAGAACATAACATAATTTTAAGAGTGAAAAGGATCTTTAACTGTGAGATTAAAAGACGTTTCAGTGGTTCAGGAACCCGAGTAACCAAGGAAGGTAGAGTAAGGAAGCTTGACTCCCTTTACAGCTACGTTGGCAAAAAAAAATGGCATCACATCACTAACTGGTAACTGATAGTGCCACCGTCGTGTGTGTCGGACTGTTTTTGTTATATGACATCATCTGGCTGGACAGTCAATAGTCATTCAGTGTGACAATAACAAAGTTCCAGGAAATGACTCCACGTGGTTGTCATGGTTGTAGGAAGTACAAGAAAAGCCACAGACATTTAAAGTTCCATCACTTTCCTAAGGGTAAAGACTGGTGAAATTATAATTATTATCATGAAGATAAAGGAGTTAAGTGTAGTTACTAGTTTAAGTTACCATGGCTTCGGCGTGGTGAACGGAAATAGTCGAAGGTTGACCAGGAAAAGTCACAGGAAAAAATGTAAAATTTTATTTAAATATCATTAACAGTTTAATGCATAACTTGTACACATTGACAACAATTTATATATGATGAATGGTGGCATAACACTTACGTTAGGTTAAGTACATGGATAACATTGTTATGATGAATCAGCCCATTCTGTATTTATTGTTATTGTTACTTTGAATAATAAAGTGCATTATAACAGTCTTGTTTACCTTTATATACCTCTACATTTCAACAATAGTGATTTTGTAAAAAAAGAAATGTTTGACCATGAAAAAAATACTCGAGACCGTAATTTCAGTCATTTTATAATGATGACATTTTACAAATGATAATGAGGTCAGGTTTTCTTTATGAATTAACAAATAAACTATCAATAGATTATATATGCATCAAAGTTAGTAAAGTTAACCCGCCATACGGCATCTCTGGTTTTCTATGAACACTGCCTTAACTTTGTCGGTCAAGGCTAGATGGCGGCACTGAACAACACACGAGAACTAAAGTGAGTTGAGCTTCCTTACTCTACCTTCCTTGCGAGTCACGATCACTCCAAGACGGTTCGTACAAAACCGTACTAAACGTGTCTGGCAGTACTACTCTAGCTGGTTCAGTACTGTACTGTGGTTGATAACTGTACATACATTACCAAATTTCTTCCCCTTTTCACCAAGAAGAATGTCAGAGTTACCTTTTAATATAGAGCAGGATTTAGAACGTGGACGGGAGCTTTACCAGTTAGAAAGGAATTTTAAAGAGGCAAAAGAGTCATTCACTGAAACCCTCACCTCCTTGAACAATTATTACGATGGTGATCCTGAATCTTTGTAAGTACAGTACTGTTATGTATTTATATCTGAAGTTGTTCAATTTCGTTCATAACCAACCAAAGAAACCTACCTAACCGAACCAGTCAAATTGGTAGTTTTTAAAGTGTTTTTCCGATGTATTTTATTGTGATATGAAGGAAAGAATTTGACCATAAGATTGTCAGGTTCTATGCATTGTCGTTTCCATTTTTGTGTTTAATATCATATTAGTGTGTAGAAAATTTTTCAACCAATTTGGACAATTCCTTCTAGTGGTCACCCTCTTCTACACCTTTACCAAAGTTATATTAATGACAATTCTCTTGCCGTTATTAAACATTTGTGAGCATATTATGTAGAACAAAAAAGTTTAAAATGGTCAATTACATTGATTGGTAAGAAAAAATTCATGAGGTCATTGGATGTAACAAGAAATAACCTGGCATCTCTTCTTCGCCTCTATTATATTTTTTCTCTTGTCTTTGGTAATAATTTTTATCCAGTTAAATTTCAAGTTTTTCTCTTTGAATATCTTTGTTATACAGTATACCATTCATTGACTTTTATCGGTCCCCACACAGGAAGAAGCACCAAGCTCTGGTGTACAATGAGAGAGGCCTCTGTAAATATATGCAAGTGTGCTTTGATGATGCTGTGGAGGACTACACTCAGGCCATACAATTAGACCCAACTCTGGCTGCTGCGTACTACAACAGAGGAACAATTTGCTATAGACTCTGTGCTACTAAGTGTCATGAGATGGATGAAAGACAAGGTGAGTGTTTACAATGCGAGTGATCCATTTACAGGGTATTTAGAATTTTTGTTTTCCCACTAATTATTCTGGTTTTGGTGAGGTAGTTGGTTGTCTTCAAGTTGCAACATAAAGTTTATTAGGAATTTTAGTGTTGAGTTTCAACTTTTTGTTTCCATTTCATAATATAAATCATAACCAGATAACTTCAATTATTTTTATTATAATTTGTACTTCTTTGACCTGTGAAGGAAGCTAGTAGCCTGCTAAATCATCCCCAACCTTATTTGTCCAGTGTTAGACAAGAGGAAACCTAAGATCTTTGTTAGGATCACACTGCATAACACCGTCCTCACATCTGACCCAGGGCGCGAATTTTGAATAACACTTGTACAGTCACGGGAAAAAAGTCCTATCGGTCCATAATCCCTGAGACTCGTGAACCTTTGACTCTTAAGACCTCACACACTGTTGGGTCCATAAATGGCACACTGTGTGATGTCTCTTGATACACAGGTTCATGGACGGGACACAGGAATGACAGGACTTTTCTCCCATCACTGTACATCTTTTAAACTCCACAATCTCTGATCCTACGGAGTTTGGTCGCAGCATCAGGATAGTAGTCAAAACGGCAACATTCTGGCCACGGACTGAAATACACTACAGGTCTTTTATTCGCCACTTTCCGAGGCTCTTGTGGTTTTCATCCTCGTAAGATTATGGCAGCTGAATTAAGTGAAACAGTCTGAAGTAAACTGGCTTGGGGGGGTGGGGGGGACACCTTTTTTGTATCTGGTTGAAAAAAATTGCTCCCTTGATTTATCAATTATGAAGTTGTTTACACTTGAACTATAAGGAAGGATTATGTCTAAGTTTGATATGAGTACAGTACTGAGGAATATACTGACAGGAGCTGTAGGTTTAATATAGAAAGCAATGAGCAGTAATTCTTGCTTTCTCTTGCAGATCTTCATAGGCGAGCAACTGAGGATTTCCAAGAAGCTGTAAGACTAGCCCCAGATAATACTGAGTTCCAGTTGGGTTTAAAAGAGTGTAATGCCATAGCTACACCTGGAGCAGGTTTGTAGCAGAAGTGATGTTATAAATGTCCCGTAGTACTGTACCATATAAGTACACGTTGATAAGAATAATTTGCAGTGTTTGCCACGTTAATATGGGAAAATGCTTTGTATTGTTTTTGAATACAAGTACACAAGCTGCTTTGTACAGGCACACCACCGATTTTCCGGCACCTCCTTTAGTCCGGACAAAATTATGTGGGGGCACTTAACTTCCCTCCCTCCCAGCCAGGGTGAAGCTAGTTTTAGGCTTAAGGTTTTTATCTTATAAAATGTAGCTGACTAGACTTAGCAGAATATAAATTGCATTGCTGGAATCCTTGTAAAATAGTGATAGTTTGCACAAGAGATAGAAATTTTAGTCTAGTGAAGTACATTTGTGTCCAAGTTTTATAACTCATATTTTTGGGGAAGATATATGTAACTTTCTTCATTTATTTTTACTCATTTACATGTGCACACCATCCTAAATATATATTTGAAAAAAGTAAAAGAAATAATTGTCCTTAGGGTAAACCTGTAATAAGTTAATTACTAAAAATTTTATGTCTAGTGCAAGCTAAGTGATGTTTATACTCAAATTAATCACTATCTTACAAGAATTACAGCAATGCAAATTATATACTGTAGTGCCAAGTCAATTCATTGACATTTTATAAGAGAAAACTAAAACTCTTGTTTTGATAACTATGCACTTTATCTCCCTCCTTGACAACTGTCAACACATCACCCCCCCCCCCTTTCCCCACAGCCAGGGTGAAGGCAGTTTAGGCTTAAAGATTTTATATTATAAAATGTTAGACTAGACTTAACAGAATATAAATTACATAGCTGGAATCCTTGTAATATAGTGATTGATTTGAGTATAAGCTCACATAGTTTAATTTAAGTTTCTAGCAGTCCATGGTGCTTTTAGTGGCACAGGAGGTGTATAATTAATGGGTCAGAGGTGTATTGTTGAATTATTATTACCTGACCTCGGGGGCAAAATTTAATCCTGGCAAGGCTTTGGAACCAAGGGTGCCGGAAAATCGGTGGTGTACCTGTACTATAATTTTACCTACAATGTTTTGTTTATATGAATCTCTCTCCCATGATGGGAAATTATAAGGTTTTATCTATTTTTATTTGTCTCTTTAATTTATAGAAACAAACATGTCAGCCCTTCAGTTATGAACAAATTAAATTAAAATTTTTCAGGTTTGTGCAAATTTAATTTTTAAGCTAAAAAAAGAAAAGAGTTCAAAGGTTCATGTAATGTTACAGAAATAAAGATAATAGATTGGATAATGAATAAATGTTTACCTGTACCTTAGTAATTTATATAACGGCCATCACAACTAGAGGTGGCCATGACGGAAGAAGTTACGAGACTGATAACCTGTGTAGATCTCCCCATCGTTCATCATAATTTTGTCGAGGGTAAGGTTTTAGCTCGGTACAGTATTGTACGTACTTGCATTCATGGCTTCAGCTGATAAACTGTTTCATAGGTCTACCACCCTCTGTATGAACAAGTAATTTCTTATATATATTCTGCACGGCAAATTGGCAAACTGGAAGCTATGTCTCTTTTGTGCTTGTAGCGCTTGACATCTCGGAAAGTTGGTCTGGGTTTACGCCTTCCCTCCCGTTCAGGATTTTGACCGTCTATAAGGTCAGCGCTTTTAAGACAACAATCAACAAACAGTGAAGGGTAACCAAGTTTTTGTGTAATGAACTTAATGTGTTGCAGCTCCATTTCAATAAATTCAGGGTCACAAATTCATAAACATCTCAAAAACATGGCAGAAAAAAATAAATCTTGAGTGACTCCTGTTGACTCGATAAAAAAATCCCATTGTTGTACTCATACTAGACAAGTTCCTACATTTAAAAATATTTTGACTGCCTTATCACAAAGAATTTATCCCATTAGTTCAACCTCTTAAATTACTAAACATTAATGTGTTTTTAAGTTTAATCTACTACTACAGTGTTTTCTCATTTAACAAACTAATTTGAGCCATCCCTTCCCACTAAATCGAAATTTCCGTTGAATCGAATTTCTGTTATTTTGGCTCGATTTAGCTAACTAGTTCACCAAATTGAACATGATTCCATTAAATTTTGTGCCAAATGCGCCACTTCGTGTGTGGGGTTTGTTACATCCGCTTAGTCTGTGTCCTGCCACCACAGCATGTGTCAACTACTGTTCTTAAACATCATGCCGAAAGTCTCTCAGAAGTCTCAGAAAGGAAGTGGTGTGGGGGAATAATAGAAAAAAATAGAAAACAAAAACTGAACCACCTAGCTTAAGGTAAATCATGAATAATGTTTCTAATGGTTCTATGTAAATATCATGTGTCTGAGGTGTGAGCATATTAATGAAATTAATCTCAATTTCGTGAACTAGTTCACGAAATCGAGCGAAAAATAACGGAAAAAATTCCTTTCACTCAATCAAGAGTTCATTATACAGTATCTGATTCCGTTAAATCGAGAGTATACTGTATTACTAGTATGTTTTATATACTTGTATACAGTATATATAGTGATATCTCCTTTCGCCAGAACAATTGGTGCAGAAAATTTCCGGGTAACGAGACAACTCTCAAAGCCGGGGAAAAAAATCCCTCATCCCTGGAATTTTCCGGGTACATAACTGAAAAATTTTCTCGGAAGTTGCAGAATGATGCATCATTTCATTTCTCAAATCCGGAAAAAATCCCTCGTCCGCAGAATTTCCCGAGTAACGGAAAATTTTTCTCAGAATATTCCAGAAAATGTGCCCCTCAGAATATCGTTCCCAAAGCCGGAATTTTTCTGGAAAATTACGGCTTTGGGAATGATTTTGAGAAAATTTTAATTCCGGCACCTTTGGTTCCTGAGCCTTGCCGGACCATCCGTTTTGCCGGATTAACAGAGGTCATATATAATAATTAAGCAATACACCTCTGACCCACTAGCTATACACTTCCCGGTATCTTTAAATAATTTTCTGAATAGAATCTCATTATTTTTTCTCTGCTTCTTTATATCATACACAGTTGACGAACCAATACCATACTGATCACACACCGGTTGCACCAAAACACCACGGTCAAGTTTTCTCAAGAGTTCCACCTTATCTTGTATTGATATGGACTGGTGTTTACGCTCTACACCATCACTGACACTTGTACTTGCCTTTGAAGTCATAGCAGGGGTTAAATATGTCCAAAATAAGTTGAAAATTACACAAAATCAAGGGGCTACCACCAGCAACTGCAGAGTAAACAAACAAAGTGAGCGCGGTTAACACGTAACGCCATCTGTGGGCAGCCCAGTAAACTAATCAGGAGGTCGTGGGAATTTTGTCCTGATTAAAAGAGGTGCCAGACCATCCGTTGCCGGAAAATCGGTGATATACCTGTACAGTACTGTATATATTACACATTATTATTACCACCTTACAACACATTATTAACCTAATGGCCACCCCAACTGTAGGTGGCCATGCTTAGGAAAGGAGGCCATTGGCCTATGTAGTATCCTTCTATTGTTCATGATAACCTTTTCTAGGGCTGTTCTGAAGCCCGGTATATGTATACAGTACAGTATATATAAAAACACTTTATATTGTTAAAATTATTACATTTCTCCTCAGCATAGAGTAAGATCTACAAGTGCAGTTCTTCTTGGAATACAGAATACATTATGTAAAGGCAAGTTCTGAAAAGTAAGCAGTGATGATCTGTAGGTACACTATGTAGACGTCTTGTAGTGTATACTCTTAGCAATGGTTGTAGTTCTATATTAATTTCTTCTGTTAAAGTTTGCCCATACACTCTCTATGATGTATTACAGTACAGTATACTCATACTGTATTTTATATAACGGTTTTTAGTAGTGGACCAACTATTGTAGACATAACAGCCATGGAAAAAAGTCGTGTCAGTGCTCCGTCCCATCCATGAACCAGTGAATCCAAGACATCACACATTGTTGGGATCATAGATGGCAGTCTCGGATTCACAAGTCTCAGGGTTCGTGGTTGGGACGGAGGACTGACACAACTTTTTTCCATGACTGAACCTGTCCTTGTTTTCATTGCCTTGTGTGAACCAGAAGGCTTTTATGTGCTATTTGAATAATTATCTTTTGGTTGTGTTGGGGGAAAATTTATAAAGTTGTAATAATCAAATACGGTATTTGTGGTAAAAATTTAATTTAGATATAAGGAGGTCCTCATTGTCCGCGGTTAATTGGGACTGGAGAAACACCTCTGATAACGAATCCATTTAAATCCGGGGATTAATCCCATAAGAAATAATGGAAATGGTCAAATTGGGACCATGACATTGTACACAACATTCAAAAAAAATTATATTATATCCTTTAACAATTCTTTACCTTAGAAACATTTGTTAAACATTTGATAACTTTATTTTAAGAAATTATTTAACTTTAGTGTACAGGGTATAAGTAATCTAATGTCCTTAAAGTTCATTGGGTCAGTGTGCTGAGGCAACATAGGTTGTGCCAGCAACCTGGTGGTCCACAGCAACCGTTGCTGGTGCACACTCACTCCAGTGGTTCAGTGAGACAAAATACTTATTATAATGTTTTAAAAATAAATAATTTTAACATAATAAAATATTTTTATTTACTTAGCTTCAAAGGTAGAGATGTTTGGATTGATGGAGGTGGTTGTTGGGAGAGGAGGATTAGTAGGAGGATGAAAAAGAAACAGGACTACGTAGGTGAATTGTCCACCCCCACTCTTCTTTTACCTAATCACTTCTAATTTTACAACTACTGTATACTATAGCTGGTGTGCGTCCTTTTGAGTGCTGCACCACCCTATTTGGGTTGAGAACTCATGGCTACAAAAATGATATAATAATTCATAACAACACGCACAAAAAGACACAACACAGGCAGGAGTAAACAACACAGCGCTGGTCTGGATGAAACAAAGCAGGAGACTGGCGTGGGGACACGTGTGCATGCATGACGCCAGGAAGAGGATGAAATTTCAAAGGCTTCAGCTAAAAATCCACAGATTTTATCGGGAGTTTTAAATTCGCAGACTTTATCCGGAGTTTTCCGAGTTTTGAATGGAATCCACTTAAATGCGGGAACTTTTTACGTGGATGGTCACATAAAGTTGACCACTTAACTGCGAAACCACAGATAGTGAATACAGGTACTCTTACAACGAGGACCTCCTGTATGTACGGTGAAACCTCTATATAACGAACTTCTATTTCCATATAATCCATTAGATGGAGGTTTCACATCTAACAGACCCTCGATATAACAGACTTTTATCTCCATATAGTCTGTTAAATAGAGAGAAATAACAGCACTGTACTATATACTGTAGTTAAATTGCATGTGTGAGACTACTCTACACTACATTATTGTGAATTAGTAGTTCCTGTACATATTAATACAGTATATAAAATAGAATCTTTGTAGTGACCAATTTTTTTCCTATTTAATTATTAATTAGTGGTACTGTATATTATTTAGTGCATTCAATTAAGGTTTCTGCCACTTACTTGGTACAGTACTACAGTATAGTATCCAAAAATGAGTTTTCCTCAGACACGATAGTCATGGGGGTTTGGAGGATGGGTAAAGGAAGGTAATTTTTTTATATCCGACATACTACAGTACAGTACCTGTGTGAGGATTTTGATTGAGCACCTTGATTATTTTTACCCCTAAGAAGTCTATAGTAACCCTCATTCTTTTAACATTTACAGTATTATTGTTTCTCATATTTCCAAAACTTTTACAGCATTTAAGTTAAATCAAAATGTAAAATTGATTATTTCACTTAGTTGAGCACCTACAGGGTATATTACTTTTCATTATTATTTTTTATAATGTTGTACCGTACAGTAATTGTTAAGGTAAAAGCAAAAGAAAATTTTTGGGTCAATTACTAATGTGTGCTACACCAACATTAATGCATCTTTCTTTTCCAGGTGATGAAGAGGACAGGGTTTGGGATTTGGACAATATATCCAAGAAAAAGTTAGTGAAGCTCCTCTTTCTTCTAGACAATAGTGACGATACCACTGGCACAATAAAGCACGGGAAGCTAAACACTGAAGCTGTCAAGGGGGGAATTTGGTGTTTCCTGTTCTTTCTCAAGTACAAGAACCTTGTTCATAATCAAATCCTCCAGAATGTGTTACGGAACCGTGTCAGGCAAATATTAAATTGTTTCCCTTTATCTCTTCCAAGGGGATCAGAAGCTGAAAGTCTAGGTTTCCAGAAGGACGAGGAAGATCTGCTCATCCTGGCAGAGGCATATCGCCACTTGGGGCTTAAAAGCCAGCATCTCGATGAAAAAAAAAATGACATTCAACATAGAATGAATTTTACAGAAAGTGAAAAAAATGGTACCTTTTGTTTATATGCTGAAAACCTGCTCATGACTCACTTATGTGATGACCTGACACCTACTCTTGTTTTTGACTTGTTCAACATCATGATAGAAGATAAGAGTCTCTGTGATAAAATTGATGGAGATTTGGATATTAGCTTGGATCAGTTAAAGGAGATTGAAGGCCTTAAAGAAGGTCTTTTTTTCTATATGATCAGGATGCTGGAATACCATAAGATGCAAAACCGCCTATACACATATAAGCTTCAACATTTTCTCCATATACTCAATAAACAAAGGAGTCCTGAAGAGCAAGAGATAATCACTAAATATCTTCTTAAGTTAGAACATTATCCAGGAGAATGCCAGCCAACAGGGTTATGTATTGTCTTCTGCGTTACTGATGACAGAGAAGGTGCTGACCTTGAAATAACCAAGATTACAAGTGTTTTTCATGATATTCTTGGCTTTACAATAAAAGTCGAGAAAAACCCCAGCGCCAAAACCATTGACGAGTACAAAAAAGAACTGAGAAAGTCAAAATATCGGTTTTACGACTCCATCGTTTATTGGTTTCTTTCACACGGGACAGAGAAGGACCTGTTGCTTCCTAATAACAAGGAATATCGAAGAGAAGATTTCGTTGATAGTTTCTCAAAGCTGGACAACTTTAGTAAAAAGCCCAAAATCTTCTTCATGGCCTCATGCCAAGGAAATGAACACATCCCTGTAGAGGAGACAGGTTAGAATAATGTTTTACAGTTATAAAAGATATAAAATGGTATAATTATTTTTATATAACCATCAGTTTCATAGAATTGAGGGTATCCAAAAAATATTGTGATTATGATTTTTATATTTACACTAATATGTATATGTAATTCATATTTTAGTATTATTAATGGTTTTAAATAAGTAACTATTGTGTGTATCATAGAAATTAATCTCTTGCAAAGCCAAATGTATTTTTCCAGAATAAATAAAGAAAACAAGCTCTAGAGGAATAGGCTTTAGGCAAGTTATCTGCCTCAGGTCACAAGGAATGTAGAAGTGTACCTTCCTCCTACAAAAACCTTGGCCACTTCTATGATAGAATGGCTAATTCTTTAAGATTTTTGTGTAACTCAGGTAGTATTAATGTGTAAAATGTGAGGAAATAATGTTAGTGAGAAATATATGACTGATGAAAGAAGATTCATAACTGGAGAGCCAGATGAACTCTTGATGAAAACCAGTATTTTTCTTGCTTGATGATTCTAAAGCAATGGCTTATAGATAAAGGTATGTGCATTTCTCAAAAAAAAAAAAAAATAAAATAAATAAATAAATACCGTATATACTCGTCTATAACCCCCCTTCGTATATAGGTCGACCCCGATTTTATGACCAAGAAATCGTTAATTTATGATATTCCTCGTTTATAGGTCGACCCAAGATTTTGAGGGTAATGGAACAACAAAACCTTCAGAAAAACTCTACGTCCTATAAACTTGTTTACCATTTATTATTACGACACTTTACACTGAAACGCAGGTAGTTTCAACAAAAATATTGTATATTTCCATTCAAGTATTTATTCAAGTCAATTAGGAGGGAATATTATTGTAATACAACAGTTTTTTAACTAAACCATTCGAAAAGTGATTACGGTAACATCTTTTGAACGAAAGAAAGCGAGTCATTGTTTTCGTCACGATTTTATCCCACTTTCCACTGTAATACGTACGTAATTTCAGGAAAAAATATTACATTTCCGTGAATGTAGTATATCAAGCACAGTATGAATAGAATATCATTGTAATATAACAGAATTTTAACCGAAAACTATTAAAAAAACGAATAACATCTCAAGAACATCGGAAGCTTAGGTGAAGTCTTTTGTTTTCGTCATGTATTTTATCCTATTTTACATTGAAATACATCACGTTTCATCAAAACTACTATTTATTTCCGAGAATATATTCATTCAGGCACAGTTTAGGTAAAATATACGTGTGATGTAATAGTTTTTTAACTGAAAACGATTCGAAAAACACGTTCCCTCTAGCCCTGTTCAAGGAGAGGACTGGGAGAAGCTGTTTGGTGCTGCAGACGATGACAAGGAAAATGATTTTGATGGATTTTAATGAAAATATTCAGAAATATGGTATCGTAATATTTATTCAAGTCAATTAGGATATTATTGTAATACAATACAACAGTTTTTTAACTAAACCATTCGAAAAGTGATTACGGTAACATCTTTTGAACGAAACAAAGCGAAAGTCATTGTTTTCATCACAATTTTATCCCACTTTCCACTGTAATACGTATGTCATTTCAGCAAAAAATATTACATTTCCGAACATCGGAAGGTTAGGTAAAGTCTTTTGTTTTCTGCATGTAGTTTATCCTAATTTACATTGAAATACATCACGTTTCAGCAAAACTACTATTTATTTCTGAGAATATGGAAATGTAATATTTTTTCTGAAATGACGTACGTATTATAGTGGAAAGTGGGATAAAATCGTGACAAAAACAATGACTCGCTTTCTTTCGTTCACAAGATGTTACCGTAATCGCCTTTTGAATGGTTTTCAGTTAAAAACTGTTATATTACAATAATATTCTATCCTAATTCACTTGTGATGTAAAAGTTTTTTAACTGAAAACGATTCGAAAAACACGTGTACCGTCTAGCTGATACGGCAGAGCCCTGGTCGCGGAGGCTTTGTGTTTGCATCGGCCCTTCTTAAGCAGCTTTTAATTTTAGCGTACGTTGAAATTGTGTTTACCGGTGTATTCTTATTTTCTTGCTTCTTATTTTCCAGAAATATGACAAGTTTTTATATAATACAATGTTACGGTACTTTTAATTTACAAGTATTCATTTTTAAAAATACAGAAGACACCAAACAAATACTAGTACGGATATTTGCGTGACTCTCCCGCCAAAAAAGACCAAACAGCTGGTACTCTCTCCCTCAGCCCTACCAAAAATAGCCCAACATCTTTCTTGTTTATTCTCTTCCAATTTCTCACTTTAACTGGTATTTTTTACTTCATATTGCCTACATCAGATAAACTACAGTAATTGAGGTTAGATATTGTTATAAATTTGATTACCGGGTCCTGGCAGGTACCGTTAGAACCACCTGACCCTACCAACAGTGTTGCAAGTCAGACAGCATTTTTTTTTTTTACATTTTTGGTGTCTCCATTTGTTAATTTTTTTTCTGTGGGGTTTGCACAATAGTATACTGTTTTACCTACAGTATTGTAAAACGATTTGGGAAAAGAAATACTCGGTAACTTAAAATTTTAAAAGGAAAATTTTGAAACTGGCAACTGTGTGTAGATGACCTGACTCACATCATATTGATGTTTCAAATTTAATTAACAAAAATTTATGTATCTATAAATACACTTTTAAAAATGAATACTTTATGTTTTACATACTCCTGTGCATACCATACCATGCATTTGGCTACTTTGGGCTTGCTATGATGACGCAAGAGATCTGCCTTGGCAACTGTACCGACACTCACAGCGGGTGGTGCGTTGGTGCGTCGTTTCCATTGTTTACTGGTAGTTACTGGTAAATTTTTTTCAACCTAACGAAACTATTACCCGTATAGAGGTCGACCCCCAACTTTTTGCCCAAAAATTTGGTCTTAAGAACTCGTGCTATACACGGGTATATACGATATAAATAGTTTCCCACAATACAAGATATGATTTTTTTGGTCAATTTTTCATCATAAATCTTAAATAACTTGTCATTTAATTAAAGCATATCTGTCAATTCTTCACCATACACCGTTACTAGATCAACTGCCTCATTGTACTGGTTGGTTTGGTATGAACATCTGCTGTTGACTATACAAAGCACCAAGAAAGAATGAATAAGTTGCTCTTATATAGGTTGACCTGCAAATGTGGGGGAGAAATACTGTAATGAACCCTGTCAATTATTCACTGTCTTAATATTTGCAGTTGTTAAATATCCACCAAATTCTGAATAATTTTAGCTTTTTGTCGTAAACTTGAATTACTTTTTTTTTATGGCTGAACATTGTTTACTTATTAAGTATGTTGCACTATCGTTGCCAACTGATCATGACATCTATATACAGTACAGTACTCATATATATTGTATGTAGCACAGTTGGAGGAAACAGCCAGACAGTAACAAGGTATGACCCCGTGTGTTTATAACTAGAGAACGTTCATTGGTTTCATGTGAGTACAGTGAAATTCTTTTACATTTACTGGTTTTAATGTGTAATGGAGTTTATTTTTAACTATATTATTCTTGTTTATATTGTACAGGTAATTATGAAGCAACCATAGATGGAGAGGGTAAAACTTATGTGGATTACCCAGACGCTGCCCACGACACAAGCTATGTTTACTACCAGATGGATCGTCTTATTGCTTATGCTACGCTCCGCAGTAAATATGCCTTTAGGCTCAAAGATCACGGTAAGACATAATTATGGAAATTTATTTACAGTACTGTACTGTATTTCTGTATACAGTAATCCCGACTGGAACGTAGGTGAGATTTGTACACCAATTCCCTCATTAATATCCTTGTTGGGTTCCTGAAAAATCACGACTTTAAGTGAAACAACGTTAAGCGAGAACTATTTTACCATAGACACAATGATATAAATGGGGATTATTTTCCTTGGGTACATTTATGGTCACAATTCTCTCACAACTTGCCACAATTGTTTCACTTTCATCACTATCACCTTCTTGTTTAAAGTTAACTTGAGCTTTTGCCAGTTAACTTTGTAGCAGATAATGGAGTAACACTTTTAGCACATGATTTGATATTTTCTGCATTTCCACAAATTGTTCTTTCCTACAGTTGTATGTTGCAAACTAACAGCTCTTATTATGTCCACAGCTCACTGTCTTTCAGATCTTTCTCTACCACATCTTATTTAACTTGTAACACTTTTCCTTTTCATTCTGACCACAACCAGTAGTGGTGCCATTGTTTTTGTCAGTGTTTACACCCATGATGTCAGTTATCCATCTGAAACTGAAGAAAATAAGACCCTGGTTGTAGTAAAAGTAATGAAAAAAAATTGATGTTTTAATTAATGTTATTTAATGTACAATAGAGGTAACCACTGATGGTAAAGAAAAAAGTGAGAGACTGATAGTGGAACGCCAATGTATACATGCACACTCGAGGAAACATATCGTCATTTCTCTATATAAGAACATGAAAGAACACTTATTACTGTTCATATACGTTTTAAATAATACTTATGAATGTAAAACAAAAGTTCTACTCGCCAGTGGTGGTAAAGTCGAAAACATAAGGACAGCCAGTGTTGTTGTGCGAGTTTTTACTCGGATAACGAAGTTCCTATGGCTGAATCTGTAGGTTCAATTCTGGCTGAAGCTATAGCTTTCCATAAAGATGTCATAACTGTTGCTGAAGGTACTGCTGATGCTGAATTTGATGGTGTAGCTGAACCTGAAGTTGATGGTGTGGCTGTAGCTTAAGTTGATGGTTTAGGTCTTCAAATAATAAAACTATCTAAAGAACCTTGCACAGCTGCTTTCTTTTTCTCATTATACTACATCTTTATGCAGGGGTCATGTGTGTTTTTCATGTCCCTGTTAATTTTAATGCTTCGTTCTGTTAATGGAAAATATGTTCATTACTTGCTCCATATAATATTCACAGACTTCTCGCCTTTTTCATATCGTTTTAACACATCTAGTTTCTCGGCAAAGCTTACACACTTTCTTGTAGCTTTTGATCCAGCACTACCATCACTTGCTCTCTTGCTCATGTTGAATATGAACACAAAAATGTCATAAGAAACCTGAGAAACTTTTTCTCCTGTTCAGATGCGCAAAAAAGAAAAAAAAATGCCAGCCAAGCTGTGGCGGTTTATACTTGTTATGGTGGCGTCACCACTCACAAGCCTGGCAGTCTCCGTGGGCAAGGCGTATTTATTTTTAGTTGTATAATACATATCAGGATTAAGTTACCCAGTATTATGAAAATTTTATTTATTTTTTTTTAAATATGAAGAAAATTATGGTGTAAATTGAATTGGGTCATAAATTAACAAGGGTTTTAAATATGAATCGTTGTTAGTAGAACCGTTGTTATCGGAGGCTCTCCTGTATAATTATTTTTTTCAAACTCGGGTTTTTCTAAACTACATACAGTACTGTACTGTAATATGAATTTGCTCCCTAATTCATCAACTTGCCTATAATGAAATTTCTACAGAATATTAAGTGAAGCAAATCTCCCCTTCTCTTCTTTCTAAAAAGTTGTAGACAAATGTTTTCTTTTAAGAATACATAATTTATTTTTATTTTTTTCTACAGGTTCTGTGTATGTGGATTGTGTGTGCTCTAGTCTGAAGGAACACTGTGGAAAAAATATCACTCAAGTGTTAGAAGAAGTTTGTCAAAAGATTCACCGCATTGTTTTCTACAGTGAAGAAAAAAAAACATCAGAAGAAAAAGAAAAAGAATTTGAAGGGAATGCAAAACAAGCATGTTTCTATGAAAGCACCTTCCAAAAGACCTTCATTATCCCCAAAGGTTTATAATATATATATATATATATATATATATATATATATATATATATATATATATATATATATATATATATATATATATATATATATATATATATATATATATATATACTTAGTGCAGTATTATAAAGTGATTTTAATGATTTGTTAATACGTACTCATTATGATGAATTTCAGACTTCATAGATATTTTAATTGTTGTGCAATGATGTACAGTATTCTTAGAATTTTATAGTACACTCTACTGATTTATCTACTAAGAATATATCCTTCCATACAGTAAAGGTAAAAATAATATTTGGGTTATCCTAATAATTTAAACTTGTTTCTCACTAATGAAAAAATGGTAAAGAAGTCACATTATGCTTCTCCACAGTGAAGAATAGTTTTTAGATTTACTGTATACAGTATTTTGAAATTATTTAAATTTTTATACTTGTTTAGGATATACCGATAGGTGTAAAAAAATTTCCCCCGGTGATAGAAGAAATGCAATGAACTTCCCATGTAAAAGTGAAAGATTAATACATGAAAAAAGAAAATCTGAGGAAGATTTTTTAGTACGACTATGTTGCAGGCAATAGCGTGGCTCACCAAGCATTGACGACCATTTTAGTAAACCCTTGATTTTTGTGGGGTTACTAATACATTATCAGACTTACTGTATTAACTTGTAGGAAAAATTTAATGCTTTAAGCTCCATAAATATTTGTTCTTTGGCTGAGGAATTATAAAAAATCATAATACTCCATTATAATAAGCATTTAAATATAATTACATTTACATATAAGGAAAAAACATTTCTATCTTTTACTGTAGTAAATGAGGGTTGATTAATTCTATGTTTGTCCCAGTCTTCCACTTTCTCATCAATAAGTATAATACAGTATACAGGCGATGTGCTTCTTCGTACCTGAGGTGAGTGTAGAATGGGTAATTGTAACAAGTATTGAATGTAATGCTGGAAAAATAGAAGCACTGATGAATACTGAAGTCAATTTTACTGTAGTTTCCTACCTCTTAGCTACAGTAGTTTATTTTATTACAACTATTTAATGTTATTGTTCCAAATACAGTGAGTTCTGCTATAACGCGTGTTTTGACAACGCGAATTGGCTCTAACGCGATTTATGAATAGAGGAACGATATTTGTATAACGCAAACGCTTGTTTGCTGTAACGCGATTTTTGCTTACTATTTCTCCAATTTTGTGGTATTAACTGTGAATATGGTAAAGAAGAATATCTCCAAGAAGCGTTCTGGTGATCGCATTCCCGGTGATGATCGTAAAAGAAGGGCTATAACCCTTGAAGAGAAGCTTGATGTTATCTACCTCAAAATCACCCTTCTCCCCCATCAAGTGATATTCATATTTTTTCAAGGTAAAGTGTTACATTTACTGTATGATTTCATTATTAGATATGAATGTAACATTTATTTAGACTGTGCTATCCTTTGTGTTAGGCTAAATACTAAATTTCTTTCGATTTCGAGTAGTAATCTGCACCTAACCCTATTTTCTCCATAAGCCCTGTTATTTCTATTACGCGAATTTCTATAACACGATGTTTTACAAGAACACAACAATCGCGTTATAGCAGAACTGACTGTACGTTAAAATAATTTAGATTGAATTCATTAACCCTGTGAACTCTATAAATGACTCAGGATTTTAACTCGGGATATTCTTCCAGATAATGCCCAATAATTTTACTCTTATGTCTGGGAACCCTTAGCAATTATAGGGTCAAATGAACACTGCCAAATAGTATTATGAATGGTTATCTTCAGTAAAACAAATGATACATGAAATTTGTCTGATATTGAACCTGTGTTTTGTTAACCATTTGTGTTGATAGATCATAGTAAAAAGTATATATATATATATATATATATAATTTTTTTTTTTTTTTTAATCCAGTGTATCCCAATTAGTACCCAAAACAGAACTTCCTGGATTTTTGTGTAGCTATGACCAATCCAGGGAATTTCCCACTAGTGTACTGGACTAAACATCCATTTCTGTTTTGAAGAACTACTCTAAAACATTGCTGACTAACTGATTATAGATTCAATTTCCTTCAATGTGCAGAAATTTGTATACAGTACTTTAAACACAATACTTAAGTATAAGCTTTAAGATTCTGTGAATCAGCTGTAAAACTCCACCTGTGCCTTTTTTAACTCTTCCCTTGGTGTGGGTGAACAGTGTGGAGATGTGGGTTGAACCAAGAGTTTAAGCTGAGGTGGCCACTTGTGACCAAGCCCTCTGTTGACAAGAACCATGCACACATCTCATTGCTTTTGACATTAACTAGTAACTTTCATAATATCCTACTCAGGGACTTTGCCATAATGGGAAGTTATAAGTAATTTACTATACCCTGTACTGAAAAATGTTTAATGCAGAGGTTTTAGGCCTTTGATTGTAACATACAGTAAACCCTCGCCCAACGTGGAGGTTAGGTTCCTCGAAAACTGCGCGTTGGGCAAGGGTTCACTGTATACTTCTCCTAATTAATTGCAAATGACAAGAGCAATTTCCATGACTCCCAATATATGGTTTATGACTCTGATGCCTAGCTTTGGAAATTTTTATATAATTTCTTGAGGAAATTATTTTTAGGTTTCAAAATTTTATTAAATACCTGTACTGTAAGGACCAAACTGAAATTACTCTCTAATTTTAATTCCATTTATATATCCTTGTTAATCAGGCACGTGCACAGGTAGGGCTCAGGGGGTTGGATCCCCTGTTCCTTTGGCTTGCCAGTTACGAAGTGCCCTCCTCAGTGTTTTTGTTTCAATCATCAGTAACAAGAGGTTAGGGTATCCTCTGTCTAATAATGTCATTGTATGGCATATGATTCATCTACACATAAAGCTACAGTACACATTCACAACCAGCATTTCATAAATAAGCAGTTTGCATGTTGCTTTTATGACATATTAACTATATTTTCATTAAAAAATTTAAGGGACATCATAGCAACTGTATATGGCCTCAAAATAGCCCTCACTTGTAAAGGCTCGCCTCTTCTCTCAGGAGATGGGGCCCCTTTTTGCAAACTCAGCCCCCTCCTGACAGATTCTGTGCACAGCCCTGTTAATGCATTCCTTGTATTAATGTAAGAATATTATTATATGCACTGTTATGATTGTTAGGTTCTGACATTTCACTCTGCATAAGTAATTGGAGGTTTTGGCTCCTGGTCAGAGTTGCTCATATATTAATACTCTAAAGCTCAAATGTGTATCTGATCTGGTTATATTATCTCAAAACTATCTGTTGTTCAGGATTTTCACTACATTCCATTTTTAGATGCTGTAATATGTGCAATGACTAAATGATGGCCATTAATTTTTTATTATTTAAATACCACATGTACTGTATATTCTGCTTTGAAAAATGGACAATACACAGTCTAGAACAGTGACTTATGAGATGGAGCAGCTTTGGGAAAAAATTCTATAGATGAAAATTTTCATTGCCTTAAAGAGGGAACCTGTAACTTTTTTTTTTTTTTTTTTTCTTGGTAAAACAAGAGGTGGAGTGGATGACAGACTTATGATGCTAACTTTTAAGTGTTCTGCACACACAGGCCTCGGCAAGGCTGGAGAAAATCAACATCTGAGATATGTCCCTGGACCATGTCATGTGTTCTGTTACCTTGGTGACATGATCAGTGCTAGAGGGGTACTGAAGTGAGCTCAGTTGCAAGAGTCACAAGTGGCTTCACTGATTGCAAGAAGACTTCCCTCTGATTGACATCAAACGGCATTTTTTTTTCAAGTGAAAACTAATGTACAGTATTTATATAGTAAAGAGAGTCTATATTTTTTTATAAAATGCATATACTGTACTGTAATGGGGATTTAAAACTTATGGCACAGCATAAATTACTTTTAAATACAGTACAATACTGTATTTTAAATATCTTTAATTATTTCAAAGGTCATTAATCAATAATTACCAGGTACTCAAATATTTGTTCTGTGAACCCAGATCCTCAATCAGCATGTAAAGTAGTACCTTTATATGAAATTTGAACAAAATCCATGGTATGACCCCTAAGTGCCAAAATGCAAGGCATATTCTTTACTAGGGTTTAAACAACAATAAAAAATTTTTAAACACTCGCTTCCTTAACGTTTTGTCAAAATTCTGTTTAGTGATAGCTTGACTCACTGTGAGATGGCATGTTGCCTTTGTTACTTGTAATGAAATTACAGTACAGTGAACCATGTTTTGGTTCACATTATCTATTATACGGGAGCGTCTGTGGTCTCTGTTTACACGTGAAGAAATGAATGACCATCTCATCGGGCGTGTTAATTATGATTAATATTGGATAGAATTCATTCATATTTTTCTGGAGATGATAGTAAGCAGGAATTTCAAAACAACAATGCACAGGTTAGGAAGTTAAGTAAGGTTCTATGCATTGTTGTTTTGACTTTCTTACTTCGTATCACCTGTTGCAATCCCATAAAGTTCTTCTGGTGCTAAACGTCTGCTCCACAATTAACTAAAAACATAAATTATCTGTTTTTCATAATATATATTTTTTAACCTTGACGTTTGATTGTCTATACAGTAGATATTAAAATAAAAAAAAGGTACCGGTAGCTTTATACAAGTACAGAACAGTACCTTCATCTGACGATGGTCTGAGAAGGTAAATCAAGCAACTAAGCTAGTAGGTTTTATAAGATGGGAGATAACATACCTTGATGGTCTGTCCCTCATAACGCTCTTCAAAAATGATGTGCTTCCCCATTTGGAGAAATGTCCCACTGATTGGTCCACGAGATATGTTAAAGACTTGACTGATTGATTAAAAATGTCCAAAGAAAGGTCACCAGACTGGTGCCTGCACTCCAGCACTTCAGACACCCAGACTATATCTGTAACCCAAAACCACACATGGAATATTACCAGTTTAACACAAATTTCATAAACATAACATAAATCCAGTGAAAAGGGATGCAGATGTACTGTGTATGAAGAATGCCTGTGGAGGATAATACAGTAATCTCTGCCATAAAAAAAATATATATTTAAGTAGCCAATGACTAAATTTCTGTCTATTATGATTTCATAGTTTAATACTGAGAAGTACCTACATGAACACACCCACCCACCAAACAAACAAATCACACACACTGTTATCTTTCATCTAGTAGAAGAAAAGCAATTTTCAAGTCTCATAAAATTCCTAATTACAGTATAGCATCTAGGCAGACTGTCAGTCTACCAGAGGGATGTTCCACCGTCAACAAGTACACCCAGTGGCTGACTTCATTTCAGCTGGAAAGTGTACCTATCACTCTATGTTTATCCACTTGTAAATCAAAATCTTCTCCCATATGTCTCTAAAATGCCAGTCCAAGAAAAGAATAATAATCCTGTTAGCATCATATATACTGCCAGTAAATCCCACTCACACCTCGTGAAGCACCATTGTCCCAAGGAGGGAGGTGGTGGTGCAGCACTAGGCTTAGAGTGGCTTGGAGCCACGTTACAATACCAGGGTGTTGGCAACTACAAGAACTGGGGTGCAAGACTGGCAATGTCACCTCAGCGTTTAATGCTCGCGGCCCACCTTTAGAGGTCATTAGATTCTAGGGGTGGCTGGTATTAAATGATGAGAAAATTTTGAATCGACTCCTACTCCCCTTGCACTGTGGGGTGGCCATGCTGTAAGCCAAGGCATCAGGGTACGTGGTGTGGCATAAGCGATCATATGTAGAACAGCCATTATCACAAGAGTATGTTGACTGTTGTATATCTGAGTTTCCTTCACCCAACAGGAGAAAATCTGCTGTCACAATATCTACAAGACATTAATTATTGTTCTACAGCAATTGTTTTTTGTTTAATATCATAGATATTTGGAAGAAACAGAACTACAGAGGAATGGAAGACAATACTGTATACCCCTCTACATATACAGGTATAGAGAAAAAATTCTGCAACCAAAGTCGATGTTACAATACACTGTATAGCTAGTATACTGTACAGTGTAGTAGAGTATCCTCGGGTTATTTCATGATTTTCTTATTCACTTTTGTTATTTATCTGCTACCTAATTTACTACCATTTTCTTCTTCTGTACAGCTATTAGTGTACTGTACTTGACTTTCGAGACGGAAATAATCCTCGGTAAAGTCTCTGATCTTGGTGGTGACAACGGCCTCCCTCATTGTAATTTGTGGGGTGTTTTGTGTAAAGGCACAGTACAATACCATGATAAGTAGGCATAGTCCAAGTAACACTGTATGAGCACTAAGCAAAGGGCTCTAAGGACATCAGCTCAAGATATTTAACATTTGGCTTCCCCATAAAGAAACTTCTACCTAGCATTATATAATTTTATTTACTACCAATATATTATCAATAATTAATTCTTATAAACAAGGGTGTCAAGAGTTTGTCCAAGGTATTTCACTGAAGCTACAGATAAAAATGGTTCCTTCCCACAAAGTATAGTACAGTACTGTACATTGAATTTGTTTACTATATTTTTTATCCATATACAGGTACAGTAGTACAGTAATATTGCTTCTGTTTTGTACAAGATGGCGGGGTAAGGTGTCTATCAGCTATTGTTTGCAAGACTTCAATTAAGATGACAACTTGTTAAATATGCTGTATATCAATTGGATCTTTACCAGACAGAAACAGGAACTGTCATCAGCATTCTGTACACTAAAAGTTTATGATTAACAGTAATAGACATGTTATATACATCGCAAAAGAGCAATGATCTTAGGCTAAGTACTCACTTGTATGACTCCACAGGCTGTTGACTTGGTATTACAGTATTTGCAGTCAAGAAAGTTCAGCGAGGCACACTCTTATTCTTAGCATCCTCAGTGACTCGAGCATCTCTATTGATTAGTGTTGGAGTGGAAGTCAGAAGGACGACTGCAAGGGAGATGCAGGCGTGAGGAGGGCTAACTCAGGCAGATTCTTCTTTGTCTAGATAGCTGCTGCCAGGCTGGTATTTATTCACAGTAGTGACCTTGGCTCCAATATCTCTTGATACAGACTGATTGCTCCTAAACTTACAAAGGCAGTGCTCAAAGCTTGGATGGACAGTGCACATATGATGTTTATGGGAGTCAGTTCCACGTCTCCATAATCCTTTGATTTATTTTACTCTGCTTCTTTAATTTCAACGTATGTGTCTGTGTACCTACATTTTCACTTTGTTCCCGGACATCACTTTTAGTTGTGGCAGAGGTGCTTGCCTTTGCAGAGAATTTATTGGTGCAAGATGTTGAAGCAGAGGTAAATGGCTGAAAAAAAAACTGGTGAGTGATATTTGCTGTGCCATTTTCTGAAGTCTCCTTTGGATTTCTCTGTAGGAGAGTGATGCAGTCTCAATCTCTTTCTTAAACTTAAAGCTCCTCTCCATTATGGGATCCATCTCCATAACTTTGTTGGTGTAAGTTCGTCTGAGTTGCATAATTTCGGCAAGAACTTTGATGTTCATACTGCTAATCTTAATTGTAGCCGCGTCGTCTTCACTGACATCATCCTCACCTGTTCTGCTGAGCTCCTCCAGGGGGTCCAACTAATTATCCAAATGTACTCAAATGTAGCCAAATGTAGCCGTAATTAAGTCAAATAATGGTCCTACATGAATAAATCGGACTGCCAATCACTTCTCGACTGGTATTTGGTGTCACGAAGTCACAAAAAATTGGTAAACTTAATTAAATCTGAGTTAATAGATCGAGTGCATGTACCTAACCTAACCTAACACAACTCAGATTAAATTAAGTTTACCAATTTTTGTGACTTTATGACATCAAATAATAATCGAGAAGTGATTCACAGCCCGATTTACGCTTGTACGACCATCATTTTACTTCATTGCGACAACATTTGGGTAATTACTCGCTCCCTCGGTACATGCACGCGATCTATTAACTCAGATTAAAGTAAGTTTTCCATTTTTTTTTACTTTGTGACACTAAATACTAGTCGAGAAGTGATTGGTAGTCCGATTTATTCATGTAGGACCATTATTTGACTTAATTGCGGCTACATTTGGCTACATTTGGGTAATTAGTCGGACCGCCTCCAGGTCCTCCTCACTCAACTCCTTCACATGAGACTTCCTCCACCTCCCTTGCCCCCGTATCACCAAAGCCTTCTCCTCCAACTTGACGTGCCAGCCGAGCGATGTTCCTGGCTACATCAGCAACAGAAAGGAAACCAGAAAAGTCACTGACAGCCTTTGGCCACAGCTTCATCCAGCAGCCATTTATGGTAGATGGCTTGATCACATCTAGTGATTCCTTGATGTTAGAGATGCAATCTGCAATGCTAAAGTTCTTCCAACACTGAATGACGTCCATTGTTGGATCATTCTCCATTGTATCCAAAATATGACTGAAAATGCGTTTGGTATAATGCACTTTGAAGGCTGCTATTACATCTTGATCGAGGGGTTGCAGTAGTGAAGTCGCATTTGAAGTAGGAAACTACATTTGGGTGTGCAAAGTTGATGTCTAGTGGATGGCAGGGAGCATTGTCAATGATGAGAAGGGCTTTAAATGCCAAGTTCTTTGATTTTAAATACTTCTCTACCTTATGTTGCAGTTACCCATGCCTTCTTGTTTGAGCGCCAAAACACAGGCACTCTGCATTTATTTTTACCCCAGAGCCCATGTGGATTCAATGCACGATAGAGTATCAGCGCCAAAACACAGGCACTCTACATTTATTTTTACCCCAGAGCCCATGTGGGTTCAATGCACGATAGAGTATCACATGCGGTCCTTAGCTGCCTTAAAATCCGGATCCCTGTTGTGCTACCCCTTAGTCCTCAGTCGCTGATTCACCCACCTGCTTCACTTTGTGCTCCTTCTTACTCCACTGTGCTTCAAAATGTTTGTGTAAAAGCTTGTGTTGCCCTGTATGGTTGTCACTGAGTGGAATTTAATTTTAGACCTTCCCCGTTTGTTCAGTGGTTTTGTCACAATTTTTATTATTTTAACACACTGGGTAGCACTGCACGCAACACCACCTCTGATTGTTTCTTCGTTTTTCTTTAAGTATTTCAGTGGACTCAACACCACAATATCTGACCACTGAGGACTCACTCTCATCCTGTGTCCAGCCTCTTCAACAACTTCACTTTTTCACTTAAACTCATCATTCTCTTCTGATTTTTTTTTCAGCAGACGAACTTTCAATACTGGTTTCTGAACTTATCGGCCGCTTAAGGCATAGTTAACAAGTACAGTCTATAAAACTGATCAATAGCGAGCTGGGAATTATTAACGAATGACGAGTCGCGGTTTACTGGGAGAAGCGCTCGTAATTCGTGACGCAAACAACCTTCAAATAATCTCAAATTTACTCACCCTTCTTCTTGTCCTCTGCCGATCAGTGACAAAGGCGATAAAAGTAAAGTAAAATAATAGGAGGCACTTCAGGAACAACAAGGCAACAACAAAATTTAATGTTAATTACACAAAGGTTAAAACTTGGATGGCATCACTTATTCTGGGAGTATCCATAAGATTTGATCAAGATACTGTTTATGGTTTTGGAAGTGAGTAAGACTGATCATTGTACGATATAGCATGTGGACGATGATTGCTTTATTATTTAATAATTTGAGAAACATGGTAGGTTATTGCTTCGACCACGTGACTTGGTTTACAAATACCTATACCTGGCCGCAACTTTATCTCTAAATCACTATTAAGAATATGATTCTTTTTTGTTGAGGCACCTGACCTAAACTTAGGATAGGGCAAGGGAGTTTAGAATGGTGCCTCTGGTCCTGTTAGTGTTATATTTTAACATTAATATTAAGTATAAAGATGTAATAGATGCAGTAAAAATATCCTTATTTATATAAAGATTTAATACTTACAAATCTAACTAACTGGATATAAGTTTAACATCATTTTGGTATGGTTGAAACAAACTAAATCACAGATATCGAAGGACTTTACAGAGGTGATTAGATAAAATAAAACCCTACACTACAGTATACCAAACTGAGCTCCTGCGGTACAATACCCTGTACAGTACTTCACTTTAGGAGGGTGATTCACTCCCATTATTACAATATTGGGTAATAGTATAAGAAAATTGCATGGTATTCTGTTCCCATGTATATAGTTTAAAAAAAAACATGTGAAATCAATGGTAAAGGTCTCATAGAAAGGCAAATAAAACAATTTATTTCTTTTTATCATTACATCACCCTAACTCTTCATGCTGTGTCAGCAGTTTATGAGGGCTCAGTGTCACCTGATTTTGTATTGTGTTGACTGTTGCTGTAGAGATTAGAAGTACGAGGTGAAATCCATAGTTTTAATTTCAGTGGTGTGTTAGTCCATTTACACTGACTACTACAATGCAGTTTATTTGAATGTGTGGTTCATTGCCATGGTTAAGTAAGAATACCTGCACCAGTATGTTTTATAGTATCGGTGTATGGTTAGGTTAGGTGCCAGTATCTATTGTTGTTGTTTCTTACCAGTCATAAAGTGTAGTTAAGTAGCTTCTAATACATAAGTTATCCCATGAGGTCATATGTATTCTGTATGTCTTTATATTTAAGGAAAAAATATTAGGAACATTTCCTTGTTGATTTACACATTTCAAGCATTCTTTCATCAGATGTCCCAACGGGATGAAGAAACTGCATTATTTGAGGCTGAATGTGAAAAGGACCTAGATATGTATGTTGACAATGAGCTGAAGTTCTTGGGCCATTGTGAGAAGAAGGTAAATCAGGCAAATAAATTATTGGGTCTTATAAGAAGGTCGGTCAGATATCTCGACGGTCTGTCCCTCGTAACGATCTTCAAGAGTGAGGTGCTTCCCATCTGGAGTACTGTCACCCCGTCTGGTCCCTGAGATATGCTAGGGACTCAGTTGGTTGAAAATGTTCAAAGGAAGGCCACCAGTCTGGTGCCTGCACTTTGGCATCTCAACTACCCTGAGAGATTAGAGTGCCTGAACTTGCCTAGCTTATACTACAGACGGGCAAGGGGTGACCTAACTGAGGTGTATAAGCATCTCAGGGGGCACTACTTAGTCGAGTGTTCTTACTTGGAGCTGGCGGATGCTCGCCCCACAAGGGGTCACAGCTCAATATTGAAGAAGCCGTAAGTCCAGAAAACTGTGAGGGCAAACTTTTTCGGAGTGAGGGTTGTAAACTCTTGGAAGAATCTGCCAGAGAGTGAGCTCTTTCAAGGCAAGACTTGACCAACACTGGAGCGGATTCAGGTACATCCAGGAGCCGGTGCATACTCAGTACAGTATTTGCCAACAGTGCGTAACAGAGACGTGACCGATCGCCCAAGTGGCTAACGAGCTGATCAGTGGTGAAGAGGATAAAAGTAAAAGTAAAGAATCACCATTTTAATGGAGACTCCAGGTATAGAATGCAGTAAAAATTCTTTGCTGGCTAATACAATAAAGAAATATCTATATTTCAGGATGTCTGTACCAAAGGTCATTATCGACACTGATGCTGGCATTGACGATGCTCTGGCAATTTTCATGGCTCTGGCAGCACACAAGAGAGGGGAAATTGAAGTCATTGCTGTAACCACAGTACACGGCAACACTGGAGTACACCATGTTAACAACAATGTATTGAGGATTTTGAAAACTGTCGACTTAATGGAGGTTATGTATAGTATACTGTTGCTGTTTGTTGGAGTACATAATGACTAAGTTAAGGTTGTTTTAAATAATACCTAATCTATGTAAAGGCTGCTTCAACTAATGATGGCCATGTGGGGAAGGAGGCTGGTGGCCTGTGCAGGTCCCTCCTCCTTGTTCTTAATAGTCTTGTCTAGGGTTATTTTAAAATCCAATAATATTCTAACTTACACTTCTTCAGCTGGTAGACAGTTCAATAGGTCTACCAGCCTCTATGTACAGTATATACTTCCCTAAATACATTCTGCATGACATCTTTTCACTCTTGTAACACTGACCTCTTGTGTTTGTAGCACTTGACATCTTGAAGAAAGTGATGTGGGTTAATGTTTTTCATTCCTTTCAGGAATTTGAATGTCTTAATGTCTTGATGTCTTTCTTAATATTTTAGGCCAGCTTTATCTTGAATATTCTTTTTTGTTGATGTAATTTCTTGATTGGTCACATACAGGGTTCTCTGCACTATATAATATTTTTTCCACAGGAGCTATTTTCTTTGGATGGCTCTCTTAGCTGTGTGGGTCAGTCATCTGGACTTCCTTGGCTTCTGGGGAACACCCTCCATTACTGCTGCCTCAGGGACCTCCTGAAATCTGTCATAACTCCTCTCTATCTAACTCTTCCTTTGACAATTATACCCAAATATAAATTATGGTTAATGTTAAATAATACTGCTTTATAAAACCACAAAATGAGCAAAAGATCAAAGTAATTATATTGGAAGAGTGTGATGTATAAACTGTACAGCATATATTTTGATTTAAACATTCCATTCAATTCATTGTAAGCACGGCATTTTTATCTGAATAGATCCCAGTGTACAGTGGAGCTGCTAAATCTTTAGTTCACCCCTGGACACACTCCGGGGAAATGTTTCATGGCACTGATGGTTTTGGGGACGCACATTTACCAGCGATACCTCCAGCCTCTTCATTGTTAAAACCACAACATGCTGTTTGGACACTCCTAGAACTGGTCAACAAGTATCCCAGTAAGTGGATGTGTTTTTCATTTAAAATTATTTAATCTCCCTCCCCCCCACTCTTTCAAGCCTTTTTCCAACTACACCCGTATTACCTGTGTGTGGGGTGGCTTGGTTGGTGCTGATCTGATTCTTAACATTCAGCAACTCTTGGGTTATCCTGTCCCCTTAACAGGATGCTAGTCCATTGAATGGTTAGTCTACCATAAGCAAGTGCACCCAATATTGTGTGCATTTTGTACAAGTGCTCATGAATTAGGAGCATAATGTATTGCATTACATTAAAAATAGTGGATTACTTATGATATTTTAAACACCTTATTTTTTAAAAGAAAGGAAATGTTTGTTTGGCATGATGGTGAGGTGCCAAATAATAAAACAGACAAAGAAAGCTTATTGACTTCTTCAAATCCAATTTGAAAGTGCCTGAATCTGACACAGAATGTTGATGTAACAGAAATGCTCTTTTCTTGTTGTTGAAATTTTAACATAAACTCTATTTACTTCAGATGAGATAGTATTAACAGCCCTGGGACCGCTCACCAATGTGGCTCTTGCCATTCGACTTGAGCCAGCATTTACCTCTCGCCTCGCAGCAATCTATGCCATGGGTGGCAACACTAGAGGTAAAGAGTTTTATTTTACTCCCTAAAAGATGTAAATACTGTACTATACATTTCTTACTCTTGTTCCCCCACCAGTTATACTTAGACCTTTCTGTTTTATGGTCCTGTGAGGCTTCACTGTGCTTCATGCATAGGTCAAGTCCTACACAGCAAATCTTTGTCATATAAACAGAGTCTTCCTGCCAGAAGATTGTAAAACAAACTCTTCATGCTGGGAATATTGGTTGTACTGTACCAGGTAAGTATAAAAAGTTATACCTAGATCATAAATTGTTCAGTTATCAAACTCTCCCCATGATCACTACAGCAATTAAAGAACATCAACAATTAGGGAGGTACTACCGCCTGGGAAGATATTGGAAGCATAATGTGTTGTCTAATGGTAGACCCTGCTGCCATATGTCATCACAAAAATTGTGACCAAGTCCCAGGTTGCTGATCAAACTTTCTGCCTCATTTACACACAATTTCAGGGTCTCAATTGTTTCTCTCACTTGACAACACAACATACATATACAGGTATTGTTTCTCACTATTGATCTTTTTCATTTTTGTATTTCTTTATGGTTCTTTATTATTATTATCAGTGTTATTAGTATTTTATTTTTAATTTAAATTATATATATACAGTGGTCCCTCGGTTAACGAACACAATTCGTTCCAGAAGGTCGTTTGTTAAACGAAAATTTCGTTAACCGAAACCATTGTTTCAATGGGATTTTGGGTAATTGGTTCCAGCTCACCAAAAATTACACACAAACTTTGAGGTGTGCATGTAGAAGGCTCCTAGTTGATGATGATGATGGGAATTAGAATGGGGGTGGAGAAGGGAGAAGAGAAGGCATTGGGGTGGAAGAGAAGCCACCCCATGCTGCCATTTCACCCATAAAATTTTAGTTCACTTGGTGTAATTCAAGATTATTTTCTTTAAATCAACACTGCACTGCATTATATATTGTCAGTATGTAAAATAATCTTCAGAATGACCAATAATTGTACTGTAAAAATAGTTTATGTTCAAAAGAGTCTCAAGCAAGAAGCTTCCTCCACTGAGCAGGGACACACACTGATGCCATTTTGGGTGTGTTGAGTGGCTGTTTGGTGTGCTAAAAACCAATTCCCTGTACTTCAATTATGTCAAATAATTGTTAAAATGACTAAAAACTTTAATATAAGACTTGGAAAATTATTGAATAGTACAACCTTCTTGATATTTACTCAAATGGCAAGGAATTTAAGCCCTAAAACCGATTACTGTATTGGCAGACTAATGCTACAGCTGGTGAGCAGCCAAATGCAGGCGAAAACATGTTGGGAAAAAATTCGTAAGGAATTCGTTAAACGAAATTTTTTCGTTAACCGAAGTGAAGAATCTTATGGAAGGTAACTCTTTAACCGAAATTTTGTTAACCGAGGGATCACTGTAATCAGCAAAAAGACCTCATTCACAGCAGTTAATATCTACCTATGTCAAAATTATGATTACCTTCTATATTTTGACCCCATAAACACCTATTTTTGTCCTGATTTATCCTTTATACATAGATAGATAGCCAGTTACAAGCAGTTCTGGTCCAGTGTGAGTGAAAATCATTAATATTCTTTTAGTATAATGTCAACCCCAACACCATTGTACTCTGATTATCTAAATACCTGTAGAAGCTTCTTTACATGGGCAGGTTTGGGCAACATAACATCAGCAGCAGAGTTCAACTTCATATGTGACCCAGAGTCAGCTAAAGTGGTGTTGGAGGAAACCCTTATACCCATCTACCTCACACCCTGGGAAACATGTCTTGATGGGGTGACAATACCATATGTGAGTACTGTTACTTATTTTACTTTTATCTTCTTCACCACTTGTCTGCTTACTAGTTGGTCTGGTGGACTGTCATTTTTGTGTTGCATACTGTCAACAATTACTGTACTGTACAGACAGGCTTTTGAATGTACAGTGCCTTAATATGTTCCAATTTTGGTCACTTCCGAACTAACAAACACAAATTATTTATTTACCTTTAATTGTTTTGGTGACTTTATGATCAAAAGAGGTTAAAATTTTCTCTGTACAGCTCCTCCCTGACTTACTACCTGCCTCAGTCTTAACAAAATTTTGTCAAATTACGTATTTTCGAGTCCCAACGTCAGTACACAGACAAAATTTTTGTTTGTAATTCACTTTAAAATGGCTGGCAAGCTTAAAAGTGAGAGTTTTGTGGTGCTGAGAAGAAAAAAAGACACCCAATTTATATCACTTCTATACAATATCTGGTCATTACATTTTCATTCATGAAGGCCTTTGACTGTTGTAGTTGAGGGTGGCCAAACTCATTCATTACTGATAACTGTCTTGCCAGGAGCTGCTGTATTATATAGGAAGGTAAATTTTTGAATAAATATAATGTAAATGATTTCTGTATTAATCTAATGGTAAGTTTACTTAGTCGTTGCGTAAAAAGTTGGGCGACATCCAGAATCCCATCACTGAACTAATGAATAAGATTGAGGCCAAAATCCTGAAAAAACAACATTATGAAAACTGGATTACCTGTGACCAGCTTGCAGTAGCCTGGATGATCAATGATGCAAAAAACCAACATTCACAGCAAGGTGGTGAAAAAGGTAATGACTACAACACGAAATTTAGATTTTTGCCCAGACCTAAATTCGTATAAGCGGGTGAAGGTTTCGCTTCTTGAAATAGTGTTATAAATTTATGAAATTCGTATATTCGAAATTTCACATCTCAAACATTTGTATCTCAAGGGATACCTGTACGCACTAAGAAAGAACGTCATGTTGTATTTTGTCATAACTATTTAAAATCTTCCCCAGGGTGTGGTGACGGTGAAGGTCGCCTCGTCAGTACTTCCAAGAGTTGTTTTGCTACTGTTGAACTCAATGTAAGGTTAATGGATTAAACATTATATTATCTTTTTCAAGTGTTATTAAAATAGGTCACCAGTCTTCTGCTCCAGACTTATGAATCCAAAGCATTTAGAGACAGAATAATATTTCAATGTCTACTGCTCTGGGTTCACGGGTCTGAATCTTGGAGTTGATGTAACAGCAGGAGAGGTGACAGGACTCTTGTGAGTGACTGTACCATATTAAGAAACTTATTAATGCTTGTTATAGTGTTTCATAATATATAAATCTTTTTTGTTTTCTCAGTAAATCTCACAACTTTAATGTTATTTTTTTTCAGGGTAGTTTGACTCGTGGCCAAATGGCAATTGACCACCGTGACTTAATGAACCGCACATCCAACCTAATCATAATGACTAGCATTGATGAACAACTGTACCTGCGATATCTGAAGATGGCATTTGGTGGGGAGTTTTGAGATAAAACTTAAGAGATTATAAAGAAAATGCCATATACAGTATATCAAAGTTTTATAGAGTTCTTGGTGGTTTTATCATTATATTTAAATGCAATGATAATCTTTAAGGACAGATAAATATTTCATACAAAGACTTTCCTCTGGTCATCTTATAATTAGAGGAAATTCTTCATAACAAGTGGAATATTCTAAATGGAAATGGTAAATCTTTCTTTAAGGGAATTAGCCCACCCAGGCACGGGTCATTTTTAATGACCCACATCAAGGACCAGGGGGCAAAAATATAATAAAACAATAATAATAATAATAATTATGCCAATGATGATGATAATGGTAATAATAATATTACTAGTAATAAAATTAATATAAACATATTTAATAAATAACAATTATAATAAAAGAAAATAATAATAATAATAATAATAATAATAATAATAATAATAATAATAATAAAAAAATTAATAACAATCTTAAAAAAAAAAACAATTATAATAAAAGAAAATACACATACAGTAATAATGAAAGTCTATAAAAATTATAAATAATAATAATACCCCCTGTAATAATAAAGAGCCATGAATAAATTAAAAAAAAAAAAATAAAAATATCAATACCTGTAGTGGGAAACAATATATGTATGTTGTGTTGTTAATAGTAAGAGTAACAATTGAGACCCTACAATTGTGTGTAAATGAGGCAGAAAGTCAGAACAGCAACCTGGGACTTGGTCACAATTTTTGTGATGCCATATGGCAGCAGGGTCTACCATTAGATAACACAATATGCTTCCAATATCTTCCCAGATGGTAGTACCTCCCTGTTTGATAGCTGCCTACTACCTACTAAACTACTATAACTAATTTATTCTTAACTGTATGAACACTTATGTACCTGTCTTTGTTGTTTATTTGATAAAATTTCTTAAACTTAAATCTTTTTGTGTCACTGGCATTTATTCACTCACTGATGGAGAAAAATTCATTCTACTGACACAGCATATGAACACCTAGTACAGAACTTAATACAACGAAATTGAGAAAGCCGGTTTAAGGAAGTTCATCACGATGTCATAAAACACATACAGGTTATGGAGTTAAACAAGTAGATGCTTCATGTAGATAGAGAAACAGATAGATATAGATTATTAAAAAAAATTGTTATAGAGAGTTCATGTGCAGATAGTTACAGCAGATGCAAGTTAAGTTATATAGATAATTACATAAAATTTATGAACAGTGAGTCATAGTACAAGACATCATCACAATATATATACAAGATACACGTATTACCCCTGATAAACCTCGAAATGTGATTCTCATGAACATTACCAGCCATTCCTTATCAGAGAGAGAGAGAAGTGTAGGGGTATCGAGATATTAATGTTGTCTAGCACTCAGGATGGAAGGAAACTCTAATGTGGTTTTCTTATATAATATATATAAGTTATATGATAGACAGTCTGGTGCTGGAGATGCCGTGTGGTGGGGAGCAGCTCAGTAGAAGACGTTCGGTGAGTATCGTGTTGAAGGAGGTAGATGTGCAGGAGCTTCGTTAGAGAAGGTGTTGCCTGTTGCTGGCCTCCTGGTTGAATGAAATGTTAACAGCGTGGAGCTTGCTGGAGGAGATGTTGCTTGTTCAGGAAAATGGGCAGAATGAGAGTTGGTTGGTGAGGAAGCTCAGAGAAGGACATGCTCGCTGGCGGGAGCGAGGACCGCCAGGCAGGCGGAGGAGAGGCGAGGGTCGCCAGGCAGCGGCAGAGGAGGAGGTGTTGCTTGTTCAAGAAGATTGGTCAGACTGAATCTCAAGGGAGAGACAGAGCTTATATACACCCAGCAGCAGCCGCCAGTCCTCTATGAGTCATGTTGGGAAAACCCGAGAAGTAGCCGGTGACTAGTTCCGTTGCTAAGATACGGTAACATCTGGGGACAGCTCTCGCTTGGTTGCTAGGGGAGGCGGCACATTGGAATGCGATACGCAGTTTGTAGGGGAGACGTCCACTACAGAAGACTCCCTTAACATAACTTTCATAAAAGGTCTTTAAATACAACTGTTTTTTGTTTCCAAGTACTTTAGGATAATTAAGCTTCTCTCTCTCACACACATGCACCCCCCTCTCTCACACACTCCCACCCAAGCTATTTCAAAAACTCATAATGGATAAGAAAACAATTAAGATCCAAGTATAGACATTTATGAAAGTTCTAATCATAATACTGAACACAAACTTTTTTTCATAGGAAACATTGCTATATTGTTCCAGAACACAAAATGTAAGTCTTTGGCAAGAACATAAAAAATTACAGTATAAATTCACATTCTAAGATACCACTCTGAATCGTACGAATATTTCCCATTTACTTCAGATTTTTTTCCCCCTAGTTCTTTGTATTAAAATTTAGATGACAAACACCACCCTAAATTATAACTCATGTTTGGTTACTTTGGTTCAGAACACAAAATGCTTCTGACTAGACAAACCTTACCCTATAATAAAGAGAGGATAAAATATACACTAAATAAAGCTTTAAGAAGAGAAGAACAAAAAAAAATAATGCTGCAACTATAACATGTGTGAAATATGATCAACATGCTTTAATAATAATTATGTTAAGCCTCTTTGAAACACAATGATGCTGAATCACCTGTACAAATATTTACAGAACCAACCTGTCAATTATGCCCAGCCCACTTTTGGAAGATAGCACTCGTTACGATTCATTAATGTTGCTAGTTAGGGGTTGGTAAGAGTGTCCTCCTGTAAATCAATATACAGGGGTATATAGTCTGCCACAGCTTCATCTTAATGTTTACTGCAGAAAATTAAGTTTTCAATTGATATAATAATATATTAAATACTAAAGAAAAAAAATAACAGTGTATATGGTGTGGAGGTTTACCTGTGTGTCTCTCTCTCTCAGCAACCAGTCAACTTTTGTGAACTGTAAAAGGTGTTAAGGCTTCTAAAAGTGGGTGGAGACTTAATCCTTGGTATGGGATTAAGGAATGATTATATTAGTACACATGACAATGATATAAATTTCATCTAATTTCTTATCCTATGAAATAAAGTATAGTACCTCCCAGTGGCAACAGTGTGTACAGTAGTTAATAGATTCCTATAGAGAGTAATTTACATGAACTACAGTATTTTACATATATATTGGCAATAGTGTACAAGTTTACTAGCCATCACTTTATGCAATTATTTACACATTCCAAACTTTGTTAAATAAAAATACTTTTCTGTAAGGCTTACACAATAAAACACCAGTTTTCAGTGATATAGGCAACTGGAGACCAAGTATCATTCACTTGCAGAAACTTTCTTATCAAGTCACTGTTAATACCAAAACAGCAGTTACTACAGCAAGAAAATTGTAAAGCAATCTCATCTTACTCTTTCAAATTTATACAAACACCCACAGGCAATGCCAGAACACCTATTAACTATAAACTTGTATGTCTCAAACACGTCAACATACACAACATTACATATCCATTATACTGGACCTGAAATATTCCCACTAATATTACATCCTGTCACCACTTTAAACTGACTACTGTATATAAATACTGTTCAGACGTGTAAGTCCTATTAGGAATGAAATCAAATCAAATCAACACCTGTTCATAGTTTCTCAGACACATGTAAATCTTATGGTACTGTATTCATTTTGGACAAACGAAGAATAAATGAAATCATTATACATGGACTCAAATTATACTTGTGGATAAATTACACTTACATTAACATGAAGATCTTGGAGGATTTATGGATGGATATGTTATCTGGAGTAAATGTTGACTTAATTTAAGGGGAGCGTACGGCTTAAAATACGATGAAAATCTGAAAATCACGAAAATATTCAGAATAATTCCTGAGGAAAGCTGTTGCCTATGGCCATATGCTGACATATTTTTATTGCATAATTCGTAATATTTATGTAGCTATGCATCATTGTTCTACCTCCCTTCATTTAGAGGGCTCTTCTGTTTATGTAGAAAAAGCTGTAGAAAAGTATTCATAATAATAGTTTGGTGTAAAGTATAATACCAATCACTTGGTAGAAATCAGTATCCGGCACCTTTCTCAGCTTGCTAACCACAGGACAAGAGTCAGTTACCCATCAAACATGCAAGAGTGAGGTACAATCATGAGTTGCTCTCACGCCACCTTTATCGGCCCTAAGGGCTTGGCTATTTTTGGACCGATTCTAATAAAACAAAATCAAAGTAGTAGAATAACATTATGCATGGCTGAACATATAGATTTTCTTTATACTATTTGGCTTAGTTTATTATTTGCTGTTTTACCTTTATAAATATTTTGAGGAAAAAATGGTAAGTTATGAAAAAAATTCATGCACCCAAAACAAAAGCGATAATCAGAAATATCTATATGTCTCGTTCAAGAGGAATAAATTACTTATATTACACATGAATTTCAACGGAATTTAGCAAGAAGTTATGGAGAAGTAGGATTTTGAAAATTGATATAGCAACAATGTATCTGGTGTCCTTAATTGCTGACAGGAAATTTATATTAATTAATGAATTAATAATGAATTTTGTGCTTCAGCCGGGCACTCCCCTTAACTAAGAATACATTACTGTACTTGTAAAAGCCTCTGATGATGCAAACAAGGCAGGATGGTACAGTATGAAGACTGCAGGTTACCACGAACAAAATTTTATATACAAAAGAACAACTATGAAACTGTTGAAGGCTCACGATGGGACTAATTAAGATATAGGTCCAGAAACATTAAATCAGTCCTGTTAAGGTGAGACAGATGCACCAACTGAAATATAAAAATTAAATTTACCTTAGAAAGTATGTGGAATCAGGAAGCCAAATACAGTAGCTTGGTGCAAGACAGGGTAAAAAGCACACATATGCATGCACTGGTGGGGGTGGGTTCTTATAAATTGCCTTGGCAGATGTCAATCAGTTGAATGAGGTAGACATTACTTGATGAGATAACACAATCCTCATTTATGTATGAAGGTGCATTATGATTGATGCTTTAGTTGGCTGGTATTATTAGGTGTGCAATTATAGGAGGGGATGGTAGTGTTAAGTGTGCAAGAACCAGAGGGAACTAATATAAGAAAAATGCAATGATAATCAGGTTTTAGACAATGTAGGATTACATAGAAAGCACTTCAATGTAAATTTTGTAATCAGGGCATTTTGTGTGCGTGTGTGTGTGTGTGTGTGTGGGGGGGGTGTATTTTCAGAACCACAAACCTGCTACACTATACATCAAAGCAGAAATATAAATAAAAACAAAAGTGATAAACGATATTAAAGAATAGAAGATATAAACTCACTCGAGGCACGCACACACACCATGATCATATTCTTGATAACAATTTCGGAAGACCAACAAGCCATGAAAATGAGCCTTAGACACGAAGTTAACACAATCCTAAGTGACCAATAACCAAAATAGCCAAGTGATGGTGCATGAAGCTAGACAATGCTTACATGACTGGTGGAAGACGGTACAACTCCCTTTTTATGTCCAATGAGACAATTAATGAGCCAGACAGACAACATCTTCTCTGATCACTAAAATACACACGTTGCAACAAACCAAGAGAGGGTAAACATGCCAGAAAACAAACTAAATAACCAGTGGAGAACAGGACATGACAGTGATTATTGAAAGTGAAGCGAGACAGATTGTGGGTAGAAAACGCGCGCACACATACACACAGAGCCACTACAGAAGGGGGGAGGGGGGTGAAAGAACCACCGGAGGAGACACACCAAAATACTGTACTGGACTTCATTACTGACAGGCAAAAAAAAAAAAAAGTCTGCTGACTCCACATTAATGACCATCGGAAAATGAAGTTCAAACTGATTCTGGACGATTCATGGTGAGAATTTCCAGACGACTACACAAATACTGGATGAGGAAAATTTAGTCACTCCAGGATTGATTAATGAAGAGGATGCTAGACCCCCCCCCCACTACTACTGGATAACATAACAATCAATTGTTCCAGGATAATTAGTAGAATGTCAGACAATCCTATGTACAGCTCCTCCCAGACTTACAACCTACTCGACTTAAGTCCACCCGCACTTACGACCTGCCTCAGTTGTACCAAAATTTGGTTAAATTATGTATTTTCGAGTCCCAAAGTCAGTACACAGACGAAATTTTCATCTGTAATTCACTTTAAAATGGCTGGCAAGCTTAAAAGTGAGTGTTTTGTGGTGCTGAGAAGAAAAAGAGACACCCATTTTCGATTTTCTATGTATTATTTAAGCATTTCCGACTTCCGACCATTTCGACTTACGACCTGGATGTCGGTCCCTAACCCTGTCGTAAGTCGGGGAGCAGCTGTATATAACACAAGAGAACAAATACCAAAACATGGGTTAAAAGTACTGCAGAAGACCAAACAAAGGAAAGATAATAATGGGGAAAATAAATGTTGGACTGATATGCTGTTTATCATATTAACATTGGATTAAATGTTAAGTACAATAAATCTTAAATTTTTCCTGATAAAAGAATTTCACGTGAGGAAGAAGACAAGATCATAATCTGTTTTAGTTTAGCTAATGGTCACAGAGTAGAATATGCAGTGTGTCTGGTGTCTTCCAGGCAGTGATTCATTTCAAGGTCTTATTTCCCGTTAGACGGTAAGAACAACACGAGAACAGAGGCTGCTAGAGCACGTGAAACTTGAGTTGAGTAAATTTGTAATGTGGTGATACTGTACATGTATGGACTTGGGTAACGTAAGTGGTGCTGGGTGAAGCTGAAGCATCAAAAAACTTATCATTTCTATAAATCACAAACATACAATCATCTGATCCTAGCAGTAAATGTTGCTACACATCACACAGCTTATACAACATATTTACTAAAGTGTTATATATATATATATATATATATATATATATATATATATATATATATATATATATATATATATATATATATATATATATATATATATATATATATATATATATATATATATATATATATATATATATATATATATATATATATATATATATATATATATATATATTTCTATATGGGTGTATGTAGTTTGTGCATATTTCTGTGTTAGATAACATTGTTTTCTTCAAAGCTACAATCTATGTTAATGCTATATAAAAATTTAATAAAATCATATACAGTACAGTATACAGTACTGTTAATATGATGCATGGAAAGCAATAATAATAAGTTCATTATACACATGTGTTATTTAATCACTGGCAAATTTCAATCAATGTGGCTTCCACAATATACAGAAAGAAACTAAACATTTATAGGGAAACATCAGAGACTATTTAGAATGCATATGGTTGCACAATGGAGATGCTGTTCCTAAAGGACACACTCCACCTCCACACTTAATGGACCACTACCCAACACACACACACACAAGACCACCCATGTATTTCTTCCCATCCTCTTGTGTGTTACCCCATAACTGTACTTCACCTACTACACCACATTTAAGTACACCTCGAGTTTGTTCTCTCCTCATATAAACCAAACAGATAATAACTCTTTCATTGTACTGATAAGAGGAAACAGAATCCACATTAAGAGACACCATTTCTCACCTTACTACAGTATACATATGAGAAATAACATATATAATACAGATAAATACATAGAATTTACTGTACAGGCATTTCATAAGTACAGAAAATGTATAATAAAAGTACTAAATGACAGGAATCCCAAACAAGAATAACAAGGTAATGCTGATCCTATGCAATATAAAGACCCCCTCATACTTATGGGATTTTTTATTTGTTTACTTTTTTTTAAATGATCGATCCCTTCAGTCTTCATCCCCAAGCCATGACAGAAAGAGTAACAAAGTTCTCATACACTACAAACAAATATAATTTTAATATATAGAGAAAGAAAGAAATAAAATGGAAATTTATCTTTTGCACCCCCCCCCCAAGCCAAACTGATTCACCAAACAGTAATAAAATACTTCAACGGCCGATGTGTATCATAATATCAACGTATGATGCGTATCATAATATCAATGCCATACAATATGATAACTTCAGAAACGATGAATTATCTTTGTGTAGTGAAACGGAGGAACTGTTATCCACTGTATGAAGATTTTTCTGAGTCTAACTCACCACCCAAGGCAAGTATTAGAAAAAATGACTCGCAATCAATATCCTGTATCACACTTCATCAACCTCTGTCTTATTTCCAGCTCTCTGATGTATGTAGCCAAGATAGACAATTTCCACATCCATCTCTTTTTAAGTACATGTGCTAATGACCAGTTCCATCTGTTACCTACGGTGCTGGACCTTCACATGTATACCACAGAGGCTTAGTCTGGCACAAGTCTCTCCTAACTGCAATACTGTATTTTCCCCTCCTTCCTTCTCTGAACACTCCCACATGAGAACGAGAGACAAGATAATAAGCTGATACTGGTTTAAACACAGCAATGACTAAATTCAGCGTGACTGATATGCTCATGATATAAATAAACTTGAAGGGTTAGTTGTGTCGTACGAATCTGACACCGTTATACCGTACACAACTAGGGGAATCGTACAAAAATGTCTCATCTCATTATGGCGATAAATTTTAAGCCAAATATTCTAGTCACAACAGTAATGGAAGATTATGTTTTTACCTCACCTGTCACATCACAGACAAATCTATATAGGGTACATTTTTTCCAGGTTAAATCCATCTAATATACAGTTCCTGGGTTCAAAATTGGCATGTTATTGATATTGGAACCTGTGCTTGTGTGTGTGTAGAAGTGTTTAATTTATATATATAGTGTGTGTGTGTGTGACTCAACTCGGAACCTATGAACAATGTCCTTAACACAAAAATTAACCTTGCTAATAATGTACACAAGAGATAGCACTGGTAATGTTATAAGACTTGCTTCACTTCCTTCTGTTCTCCATCACAATTATCATCAGCTGTAAATAGTGTTTTATTCCTCTCACAACACTGCTATATACCTTCCACTGTTTACATCTCTTCTCGACCTACACGGGGAACATTAACTCGTACAACTTCTACTACCACCTCTCAATTAATTTACTATTAATTTGTATCCTAAAACAAATTCCTTGGTTGTTGAAGACAGCAGATACAGTATTCATTTCTAAAACCTGTAGCTGTATAATGGTCATCGATTCTATTCTGCACCACAATTACCTACTAATATAGTGTTGAAATGGGATGTGCCACGCATATGAAAGGCACACGATACATTGATGGAGAAGAGAGTCCCAGTACACACTCATATCTGCACCAAATGAACAATTACCATGAGATCACATTATCTTTCCAACCATTGTGTAAACTCTGCAAACTATAGATGTAGATTATTATATGATGAACAGAACAAACAGCAGAGCATAAATGTCCAAACTAGTATATATACCCAAGGTAGTGTTGTGAGGAACTACTCACCCACCATTTCATCAACCTTGGTTATGGCACTATACAAAATCTGGTAAGTATAATAAGCCTACCATGGGGAATTAGCCGAAGTCAGTAGTTTTAGTAGGGTTTAGACCTCAGACAAATAAACCAAACATAAAAGGTCTCGGGCGGCCATCATGAACAAACTTACCGACAGTGAGTGAAAGGATCCCTTAAGCTCTGAGGATATGAAATACTCAGTCTTTGCCTTCCTTAAATGAGTGTATAGACCAGCCGTACACCACGCGATCGAATCCAGCGGTAAAGAGGTTGCAGCGAGCCCCCAGCGAGTCCTCACCCCAAGCCACGCTGCACACCATGCGACGATGACACTGAAGACAGGAGTATACGTTAAGACTCTATGTAGCTTCCTAATAAACCTCACAACTCCAGACTATAATGATGATAGATTGGGTCGAGTTAGTTGAAAATTTAAGCTAAATGAATAAAATTTATGAAAAAAAAAGAAGTGAACTCTCTCGTTCAATGCACACACAAGGGATGAACTTGTCCTCTGCGACATATAACATATAAGCAAGAGTGTCTACATTGTGCATTTATTCTTATAATAAAGTAATGAAATTATTACACAAGCCCAGTCTTTTGTCAGTAGGAGTCAAAATGGCAAGTTACACCATTGTGAAAGGTGTAAAGAAAATATTCAAAGAAACATTAACTAAACACCCAAGACAATAATACAAGCTATCCTGTATATAATTAAACCTCTGAGTTATTAATCTCGGTCAAGAACAAGACACAGACTGCTCTCACCTGTCTGTTACTCCGTGGTAATCTCGCAAGGCGGTTTCCCGTGAGATCATAAAGACGTACATGGCGGTTGTCATGGGGGATAGCAATGACGTTGGTGGGTGAAACAGCTAAGCGATTAACTGGCGAGTCAAGGCGGATAGTTGCAAGTGGAGATCGCATGTTCTTCACATCCCACACCTAAGAAAGCCAGGATTAGTAACAATATAGTTTTGATGGAGATATTTTTTTTACCCTGTCTCTCCTTTCATTAACACGAATAATAAAGCTCAATACTATCAAAAGAAAAGAGTTTGAATGGCAATAGCAAGTGCTCTAAAACCTGCACAGAGTAAATTAAATAAATAATGTCATCTCTCGCAAATCAAAATTCCATATACTGAACCCAAATTTCCCATAGACTTCCATTACATAGAGACACTGTACTAACCTTTACACTTCGATCATCAGAGCCACTCACTACCTTGTCTTCTCTGGTGAAGGACACTGATGTCACACTCCTGGGGAAGTAAGTTTTGCAACGTACAGTTGTAGACAAAAGAACACAGCAGGGAGGGAGTGTATGCTGTGCCTGTCTCATAATTAAACTAAAAAAAATCTTTTAGTTGTGTGTAAAGAAAATTGCAGACTATTAATTGCCATTAATTGCTACGTTACCAAGTCTCCACCCACCCCTACAGCACCTCCCTCCCTTTAGGATTCTCTTAGTCAACTACTGTATGTGGATCTGCTTTGCCATGGCTTAAGAGTTACAGATCAAGTTTCAATAGATGCTAACTTGACCAATGATACTCACTCATATTACTGTAACCCAATGATTAGATTTTGATCAACAGTTTTTGATACTTTTTGCTAACAATTTCCTTTGTATTTTTTTTTTTTTACAGGAATTAGCCCACCCAGGCACAGGTCACTAACCCACATCGGAACCTGGGGGGCAAAAATTTAATACTGTAATAATAATAATAATAATAATAATAATAATAATAATAATAATAATAATAATAATAATAATAATAATACAGTAATAATAATAATAATAATAATAATAAAAATAATAATAACAACAATAATAATAAAGAACCACAAAGAAAAAAAAAAAAATAAATAAAAAGTGAGGAACAATATATGTATGTTGTGTTGTCAATACTAAGAGAAACAATTGAGACCCTACAATTGTGTGTAAATGAGGCAGAAAGTCAGATCAGCAACCTGGGACTTGGTCACAATTTTTGTTATGCCATGTGGCAGCAAGATCTACCATAGACAACACATTATGCTTCCAATATCTTCCCAGCTGTAGTACCGCCCAGTTTGGTAGCTGCCTAATACCTACTACCTAAATGGTCTTGAAAGTAATTCATGGTAACCCTAGGATAGCTCTGAACATTGGTCATGGTAACCCAAGCATGTTCCTGAAAATAAGTGACAAGTGACCGTAGATTAGATTTGAAATATATTTGAATTCAACTCGAACCTTTTGTTATTTAATTGAATTTGCCCATCTAAAGTCATCTGCCCTTCACAATCTCAAGTTAATGACTGGAGATATTTTTTAGAAATGTCCGAAAATAGTTGGTAGTGGTGAACATGGAGTGAGGTACAGGTATCTAATTACAGTACTCAGTTTTATATCTACATGAAATGAATCTATCCCGTAATTGTGAAGGAGTTTAGGTCAACCATTCTCAAGATATTGTTGAATAGATGACAAAATAAAGGAAGAGAGATAAAGAATCATTAAATATAAGTAAAAACAACACATCTCCCTAAACCTGATGCTTTACGTACTCTGTATGTCCCTGGAAGACGGATACAGAATGTATTGGCTCGCGGAAATCCCACAATCGGAAAGTAGTGTCTTTACTGGCAGTCACTACAAGGCGCTGAGTTGGGTGCGAACAGCAGTGAGTCAGTTCCTGGTCGTGACCTATGGGAGACACAGTGCATTTATCACTTTTACATTATTAAGGACTCATATCTTACAAGTACTTAGAGCTTTGTATAACTGTCATCTTACCCATTAGTCAGTTCTTTCTAGGGTGGGTCAGTTGGGTCACATAATACTTTATGAGTAAAGGCTGTAAGTCATAAATACTAAACCTGAAATTAATATAAGTCTTATTCTCTGCCGACTACTGCACCTCCCTGAGATAATATTATGTGAGAGCTGTTTTCCATCCACTCTGTGTATGTCTATACTGTCATCTGTCCAACCCTCTATAAATATATCAAACGGCTTATCAATAGGACAATGCTGTACAGTATAACAAAAGCCTTTGCTGTTAAGTGTGTTAACAGGAAACATAAATTCAATTTATATAAGCTAAAGCTATTTTTAGTGTAATGAAGATACAAAGATTAAGTGATCATTCCTCAAAATATAAATATGTTCAACTGTTCCTCTTAATTTCTAATCTTCCTGCACAATGTAAATTATACCAGGCTTGTCCTTATTATCTTTTATACAACATAATTTATACCAGAACTGTTTCTGCTTATGATGTGAACAATGTTTATTATACTCTAGATAACCTTTGTTGCTGCTTAGTGTGTGTGTGTGTGTGTGTCAGACTTATTAAGCAACATCTCTCTTCATCTTTAATAAAATGTTAAACATATCATTTGCATCTTTAATGCAGAAAGTGTCAATTATGTTCAGTTTGTCTCTGGTCATTACTTGAACATTTATATTATGCTGATCTAAGGCATTTTACTTACCAATTAACTGAGAAAGTAGTTCACCAGTAAGTGTATCATAAAGGTTGGCTGTTCTGTCCCAGGCAGCAGTAATTGCCTGATCTCCACCTGGCAGCCAGTCAGCAGCGATCACAACACTAGTGTGTCCTGTCAACTCCTTTAGTGGTGTGCGCAGTGTGGCTGCTCCTCCACCATCACCTCGCACACACATCATCCCTCCGTCATCTTCGTCTTCGCGATCACTGCCATCAACTTCATCCTCCGATGAATGCACACGCTGTACAATAAGGTAATCCTGCTTTTGATTCTGCATGTTTAATTGCTGTGGATGGTAAATATAAATAATGAAAATAAAGTAAGGTGAAGCATATTAACATAATCAATGTAGCTATAATAACAGAAGAAGATATATCTTGATGACCAGTTAGGTACTCAACCCCCTTCACTTCCCCAATTGTAAGGTTAGGAACCCATTTACAGCTGGGTAGACTGGGGGTGCCCTGGGCACAAACTATAAACACTGTGGACAGTTGAGTGGTGTACCCACTTGGCAGCTGCACCCCAATATCTTGTATAACCTACAGACACTGTTGTATTCTGTCCCCTCTTTGAATTTTTACCATGATAATGACAGGTCAAATAGTAACAATGCAATATTACACAGTATATTTATTAAAATCCTAATACCTTTAAAAGATGTAAAAACTGTCATCTTAAACTCTCTCATGTGTGTGTGGAATACAAGGGGGAATTGATAAATAATAGACATGATGGTATCATTTTTAAGTCAAAACTCTGAGGTTAGCAAGGCAGTAAAACCTTTAGGGACACATTTGGTTTTACAGAAAATAAAAATTATACTGTACCAGCTGGTCAGGAGTGATGGCAGCTTGCCATACATGTGCAGTGTGGTCACCACTTGCTGTGAGAATCAAGTCTTGCGTTGGATGAAACTTGACTGAATTAACAGACCCACAATGACCAGTGTACTGCAGCAAGTTCCGACCCCCATCTATGCCCCACACACATGCTGTTTGGTCTGTAGAATTGAGAAATAAATATTATCCCATCAGCATCACAGAGGTCTATCAAGAGACAACAATGTTTGGTAGTGAGACAAAACCAATAGTTGTAAAGTAAAGCTTTGAAATTGTGACTGCAACTTTTAGTGGCCTATTAGGAATAAAAGTCATGACCCTGTAATAGAGGTGCGATGTCTGGGGTCTGGGTAAGCTGGCAACATAACCCAATAATGAAAATAACAACATTTTTAGTGACTGAGGCTATATTGTAGTCTATTTCTCCAGGCTTAGCAAACCAATGTTCAAAAAGAGACGTAAGAAAAAATAAGATAAAACTAGGGTCACAGATTGAGAGTCCATAATTATGAAGCATCAACTCTCATGAAAAACTCTGTATAGGTCTGACTCCCTGAGCGATAGTCATGTATACTTTAACATTCTCAAGCTTTGAAGAAATGAAGGGGAGGAGAGACTACAAGTTACATTCACAGCTTAAAGCCTTTTTGTGACCTGATGAGACTGCAGGAACTTTTATTTAAATAATAACATTCCAATTGCTTCCTCTAATCACTTCAGCACACAGACTACTGTATATCTGATCACTGATGTAGTAAGACCCCCCCATCTCACCAGCAGAAGCTGTAGCGATGACTGGTGTGCCGACGCGAGACACTGCCACGTCCCACACTCCGTCTCTGTGACCAACATACTCCCGTACCATTCGGCAAGATACAGTGTCATTCTTAAAGCTGGAGACAATCTTGGAGGTTTGAACACGCAGTTTGTTGGCTGCCTTCACCTTCTGTGAACTCTGGCCCCCAGCTGGTACCAGAAACAAGAGTTGAAAAGGTTCAGTTAAACTTGTGGTTCTGTATATATGTAACAAAAGGATCTAATAGTTGTCAGTAAATATCTGATATATTAAAATATAAAAACATTCTTAAAATATTCAAACTTAAATACGTAATTGTAAATTCTCTTAATGTCTGTCTGGTCATGGAGCAAGACAGTTGTAAAATGTTCTACAATAATACTGTACTGCGAGTTACTCATATTTACAGCTTTAATTTTGAACTTATCTGTACATTACAAACTTACAGCTTTACACACACACACACACACGAGGGAAGGACAAAGCACTCCTTCAATGCTACTTCTTGCACAGTCAACATTTAGCCACTTCCCACTCACCAAAGATTACTGAACTTTCAACACACAGCTCTATTTTCATATATGTTTTTTTTTAAACTCCGTATACAGGTAGTCCTTGTTTATCGCAAGGGTACTTTTCCTGAAAACCTTTGATGTGTGTAAAACCGTGATAAGCAAACAAATTTTCCCCTAACAAAATTAATAACATATAGTACTAAGGGGAATGCTTATCTGACCAGGAATTTTGGGGTTACGTGGGACTGAATTTTCATTGATAAAAAAACATGACATAAATACAAATAAATATATAATACAACTGAGATGTGTGAACATGCTCTCCCTCTCATGACCATTCATCAACTGATCCTTCACCATGCTCATATCATTAAAGAATGTCTAATTTCACCCCCAAAATAAACGCTTTTGCCAAATTCGAAATAAAAGAGGACCACCTGTACACACATTGACCCTAATAATACTATATACTGTAATAATAACACCAGAATTATAAACTGTTGTTCTAAAAGAAAATCAAACTTAATACTGTACACACTACCAAGGTAAACCTCTGTACAGTACTGTATAATAAAGCTACTAATTAAATAAGCATGAAAAAATAAATAAAAAAACATAACGCAGAAACTAATGCCAAAGCAAGTGCTAACAGAGCCCCCAAGTGTCTATGAGCAACCCTGACATACTGTACACTCAAAAAAGCATCACTTCCTATTAAAAATTCTTTCCATAGTAACATGTTAGCCCCTTCAGTGTAGAGACGCCACTTTTAATATTTTATTCGGCTAATGCCAGATGATTTTATTCAGCTCAGAGGGAACCCGTACGCAAGGGATTAATCTTATAAACAGGACTGTAGTTAGTACATGAATTCTGAGTCTTACCAACTGGATCCCTTCATAACCTCAGTGATGGACACATTATATTACTTGTGTCCCCTTCTACCTGGGCTATAGAGGGTGTTAGAAAAGTCCCTGTGCACCTCCGTTGTTATATGCCCTTGATCTACTTACAGTAAATATTGTGAATGGTATCCACTTCCAAAATTTACTGTAAATAGAAAACGGTTAATAGTTATATTTTCAATTACTGCAAGTACACAGGGACTTTTCTAACACCTGATACAATTCCAGGTACCCGGCAGATGGGATTAAGTGTGGGGGAAATATCGTGGTATTTGGTGTTTGTTCCTTATGGTGGGATAAACAGCGGCCATTAGTACCGAGGTCACAAGTACATTGGAGCGACCATAAACTCGACTTGTTTTTTTATATACATATCAATATGTGTGTATCAGCAGATTCATCACTGTTTTCATTGTCTGCCAGTTTCACCACACTGGGCTGTCTATGATTTTGTATACAATTAAATCTCTCCAACACTTATAATTTTACTGTACATGATTACCTAAGAAACTCCCCGTGACTATAAGCAGTAAGTTCATTTTGTATAATAATTTCTTTAAAGGTTTTATATTACAGCTTACACAATATATCGACCTTCAAAACAATAAGTAAATAAACATAATACTCGCTCTTGAAAAACTCTGTCAATTCTCTCTCTTCAAATACACAATCTACTATTTATAATTTTCTTGTTAAGGGAAATATAAAATAAAATGGGCTAATACTATATACTGTATGTAATATATGCAGGTAGTGTAAGCAACAGTTCTCATATGTGTACAGTCTAGCCATGTATGATATAAAGTTTGCTACAGAGAGACAAAGTACTATACAGATAAATCAGACCATTACAAATGCGATCAGTTGCCCAGGGAAGAAAGCCACAGTCCTGCATAACTTCCAGCTGCAGAACAGGTGAACCAGCTGCAACATCACCATCACAACACTCTGTTTATTACTGAACACCTCTGGTAGTAGACAACATCTATACACTATTTATTGCAAACTTTAATCAGCCCAATAACCGATGTTCCGGTCCCAATTGCACTTTTTTTTTACATGTGGGGAAGTTTTTACCTATACTGTACCACACCCTGCCCCTGTACCACACCCTGCCCCTGTACCACACCCTGCCCCTGTACCACACTCTGCCCCTGTACCACACCCTGCCCCTGTACCACACCCTGCCCCTGCCCCTACCACACTCTGCTCTGTACCACACCCTGCCCCACCACACCCTGTACCACACCCCTGCCCCTGTACCACACCCCTGCCCTGCACCACACCCCCCCCTGTACCACATTCCCCCTGCACCACACCCCCCCCCTGTACCACACCCTACCCTGCACCACACCCCACCACACTGCACCACACTGTACCACACTGCACACACCACACCCTGCCCTGCACCACACCTACCACACCCTGCCCCTGCCACCCACACCCCTGCCCCTGTACCACACACCACACTGCTGTACCACACTCTGCCCCTGTACCATACCCTGCTCCTGTACCACACCCTGCCTCTGTACCACACTCTGCCCCTGTACCACACCCTGCCCCTGTACCACACTCTGCCCCTGTACCACACCCTGCCCCTGTACCACACCCTGCCTCCCACTCAAGGCTGGGGGTAGACTACATTCTTCCCTAACTTAGCTGACTGTTATGGCTACACATCTTATTATCAAAACCTCAACACCCAACGTGACCTTCCACTGTTGATTTATCTTTTTTTATTATTTTGAAAATTCGACCAAATAAAAACATGAAGCTGAAGACAATAATAATATTAATAAAAACAGAAGTAAAGATGTAACTCATGGCTGACCAGATATAATATGTGACATACAACAAGAGAACAATAATCAAACTCACATTTACTCTTCAGGCCTTTTGTGGACGCTCCGTCATTCTCATCATTACCGCCTGGACGCTCTCCTATGACAGATTCTCTTTCCAGTCTCTCGGTGAGGCCGTCAATTTTGTCTTGCACTGAAAAGGTTGACAATTACTGTTACTGTAAGTGCAATAACATTCTGAAGCTAAAATTATTTCACATGTTCAATAAACTACAGTATTGTACAGTACACCAACGATACCTGTATTGTAATAATACATATAATAGATTACAGTCATAGAATATTTAAAAAAAACATAAAATCTTGATATTTCATGATACTTACAAGCAAAATTTTCCGCATACAGAGCTTCAAATTCCTTTTCTATTTGTATGAACAGATCCTGAAGTCGGGCTCTGAAAAATTAAAGTTCCGATTAAAAAAAAAATAATTAAATGAAAATAAAAACTGTATACTGTACTTGTAAAATCTCATTTGACAAAACTTCCACATACTATCATCCTTGGAGACAGTTTCTACCAGTACTCAATACCACACAATCAATATCAATGTTGCTTAGTTAAGACCCAACTGTAATTAAGATAAACACAAGCGGCGTTAAGTTTTTATGTCACCCCAGTAATATACCTCATGAGCCCAGCGCCCTCCAGCACCTACCAAGCTCCTGTAAAAAATATGGTTGTCTGTGTTGTGTTGAGGATGTGCAGGAAGCTATCAAGTGGTTGGAATCCCAGGACTGAGTTGTGGCTTGGGCAGAGAAATGTTTTTGGGGGGAATGTGTGGACTCTGTGGCTACCAATGTACACCACATGGTATATAACTGCTCTACAACCTGACTCTCTGTTCTTCTTCTCATTATGTATATTATTAGTTTATCAGTGAGAGCATTTTCATTTATTAAATATGGGAAATAAAAGTTGATTTACAGCAACAGCGAGGCACAAGATGAGAAACTTCTGATGTGCTCCTGTCTTTTACACAGTCAGTCCAGCCAGACAACACACTTTATCATATTCAAATACTGTACTGATTAACCTAACATTAATTTATACAGCAATATAACAACATGATCTTAAATGACATCAACTTCTGCCATACCATTTCTAGTGGCATCTCCCATATGACTTTGACTCTCCAAATACAAATGACTAAAAGTTGTAGAGAAATGCTTTACTGGCCACAATATGAAGACATTGGCCAAACAAATACAGTATATAGTACTATAATAAAATCCCACAAGAATGAACTCCTGTAAACTTGAAACAAACTAATTTAATTTTAATCTCGGGTATAAATAATTTGAGTGATGGACAACATGTAGAATTAGAAAACTGGAAAGACATCAAATTCCAACGTTCATTTAAGACATAAAGGAAATAGAGACAAACACCGTACAGTACCTGAAGGGTGGTGGGAGGAGGTTGTCGTGGTCCTGGTCGCGGTAGTACTGCAGCTCGGCGTCCGTGTGACTCCGCACGCGAGGAACACCGCCTGACCTCTTCTTCCCACCCGACTTACTCCCCAACCCATCCTGAGGCATCCTATTCTACACCCCTGTGAGGATATCATAAAAGAGACAACACATTAATACTGGAACAATGTCCTCTGGGGTGCTTATTAACTCACCTCAAGAGCATCCCAAAACAGGTGAAGGAATCGCTATTTTTTGGTAATATTATTTTGGCGCATTTTCTTGTCCAAACTATTACCTTCTAGCAATGCCAAAGTGATAGATTACACAAGCAAAGAACATTTCAGAGATGGAAAAGCACAAACACTCCCCAGTCACCATTCTGTGTGTATGAACATTTCCGGCAACTATTATATTATAGTGTATAAGATTTACATTGGTACTGTATAGATATTTTGCTTTTGGTTAGGTTAGGTTGGTTAGGTTACGTTGGTTAGGTTGGATAAGTTAGGTTAGGTACGTTAGGTTAGGTTAGATTAGGTTAGGTTCAGTAAGGTATGGAACGGTCACTGGGAAGCGTCAAAGCAGCTAATAGACCTACCAATGGATAAGAGGATAAAGCAAGTAAATAAAGTTGTTGACAGTTAAACCAACACACGCGGCATCCTCGGATCGATGGAACACATCTACCTATAACAAAAATAAATAAATAAAAACAAAAATAACAATATCTGCAATTCCTCCTCCTGTTCTGAGATATTTGTACGTTAAGAAAGAAATACCTATCAAAATATTTCCTGTAATTGCTATTTAACCTGAGACCATTATCCACAGTAATAAGTGTATCAATTAATGGGAGAATTATCGTTTCGGTCATGCACCTATTTTGAAGAAGGTCAGAATAGAACAAAGGATGGAGGAAACTGTAGCGGGCCTATTGGTCCATATAGGGCAGTCCCATTTACACCCAACCCGTATTGCTCATATATCCATCCAACCTTTGTTTGAAGCTATCCAGCGAATTCGAGTTAATGATGATGACTGGTAACTTGTTCCATTCATCCACCATATTTCCAAGCCAGTGTTTACCTATTTCACGCCTAAATCTAAATTTGTTTAATTTAAAACCAATTTTACGAGTTCGCTCCTGGTTGGATAGTTTGAGTACCTTTGTAATGTCCCCTTTGTTTAGCCCTGACTTCCATTTATACACCTCTATCATGTCCCCCTCACTCTACGTCTCTCGTGGGAGTGCAAATTAAGATGCTTTAACCTGTCTCTGTACTCAAGGTTCCTAATGCCTGGGATTAGTCTTGTCATTCTCCTATGATTCTTTCCAAGGATTCTATATCCATTCTGTAATACGGTGACCAGAACTGAACTGCGTAATCCAAGTGAGGTCTAACAACCGCAAGATCTAGTTTTAGGATGACCTCGCTAGTCTTTTAACTAACACTCCTTTGTAAGAACCCAAGTACTTTATTAGTCTTTAGAGCAAATACACATTGTTTACTTGGCTTAAGATCCTACTTATCATTACTCCTAAATTTTTCTCACAGTCGGATTTCAACGTTGTTCATCTGGCATCTGATATGAAAACACATTAAAACCATCGGAAAAACATAATTGCAACCTAACCTAACCTAACCAACCTAACCTAACAAACCTAACCTAACCAACCTAACCTAACAAACTTAACCTAACCAACCTAACCTAACCAAATTAATCTAGACTAACCTAACCTAAAACTTTAAAATACAAAAATTCTGTACCTGACCAAAACAATAATACCTTAATTAACTACAGGTATATAAAAACACTTCAATAACGAGTGTACCATCATCACAGTATGGAACTAAAAGTGTAAGTGTCCATTAGCCAGTCAAATCACTATACCTCAGTGTAAAATATTATGCATAAAATAACTGGTAAAGTTTACACTTACACAGTCACTCCCTCACATTCAGTCAAGTGCACAGTCACAGTCAGTCACTCACTTCACAGTCAGTTAGTCAGTCAGTCAGTCTATTATGTCATTATTCCCATCAGACTGTTAACCGGATGTATCTACCCCAGTCAACCAGTTCATTACAGTCAATAAAGACATAAATTACCTAATTCAATCTTCAGTAACTTCTTCTCGACACTGTTGTTTACACTCAACACCTGATTACTACTGAAACTTCCATATCGTACAAGAAGTCTAGATATGATCCAATCAGAACAAAGTCTTAATATAAATATACGTTATGATTGGTTAGTTTTTAGTCTCAAAAGTATAATATAGGATTGCCGAAAGGTCTCTGTATCTGAGCCAATGAGAATTAAGAACTAGTAGTGGTGGGTTATGATTGGTTAATTTTTAGTCTCAAAAGTAAAATATATGATTGCCGAAAGGTCTCTGTATCTGAGCCAATGAGAATTAAGAACTATAGTAGTGGTGGGTTATGATTGGTTATTTGGGTGACATATTGGTAATGGTGCGCACGCAATAAGTCGTAGATGTCACCAACTTATTATAACGTAAATTATATAAGAAAACTTTACAATGCTAATAATTATAGATATAAAGTAAATTATATATAAGAGACGAGTGTGTGCAGGTTTAGGGGGACATAGAGACGTAATGAATGTAAATAAACTTTGTAGATTTTTTCACTATAATGATAAGAAAACATTATTTAAACCTCATAATTATTATTTTGTTTAATTAAGTGTAAATTTCGGCATTATTACACCTTTATATAATTATTAATTCTTATTGGTTTATCTTTTCTTATATTGTCACTCATGAATTTTGTTATATATGAGTATAATTGATAAAATAATGGATATATTTAGTGGATATAAAAGATAAAATTAATTATAAAAAAGATTTATATTCGATAGACAATGATTAAATAGTAATATATTAGAGAAAAATAATAAAGTGTCATAATAAGACTTTGAGCTTGGCGGTGAACCTCATGACTCAGGCGCGCCGACAACTAGTTCTAATATAACACCTACTCTTTTCCTTTATACGACCCATCAAACCCCACACAACACATCCATTCCTAGTCCTATCACTAAAACAACATCAATAATTATAGTTTAACACTAAAAAAAACATTTAATTAACAAATGTATCTTTAACCTACATGACCGCAAATCACTCGCAGATCTAGCTAGTAGAGGACTGCATACTTAAACACAAATATCTATATTAATTAACCATGTTATATCATATACTACCCTACCAATAAAACATTAAAGTATTAACGTATAATCTATATAAAGAACTCTATATAATTCCTCTTAGTTTAGGAGAATTAGAGGTAAATAGAGATGTTGGTTATGGGTTGACCAAACATGGCGGTGTGGGGAGGGTCGAGCCTGTGCACTAAGGCGACGCTCACCACTATTGTTGCGCCGCCGCCATTCCTACACCCAAGAATAACGAGAAAAGCCAAACCTTACATGTCTGTCTCGCCTTTTACCACTTATATCTGGTCTCAAGTGTAACTCCTCAAGGATCTAGGTGACATATAATGCTTCAATACAAGGTAAATATGGTCTTAGTATGTTGAATTTGTCTAGAATATTGTAGTTAAAATATTGGCTCTAGCAGCGCATTAACCTTATTTTATACCTCATTTTTCTCTTAACTCATTCTTCCTAGCTTTAAACTAGTGTGAATTTTCGATACCTTGATAATTAGAGGATCAGGGGAACATATTTTCATGGGGTTAAGTAGTTAGATGAAGGTAGTAATAATGATTAAAGAAAGTCAACATTGAAGGACCTGTGAGGTAAACAAGGGGGGCGGGTTGCCATGACGACCACCCCCCCTAGCTAGACTAAGGGGGGGAAGAAAACCTTTTATTATATATTACTTTATATATCAATGACTCCTATGACCACTAGTGAACCACCACCCTGATTGGTGTAGGAGGAAAGGTCTTAATGACTGTTAATTAACTGGCTCGAGGAGACTGTAAGGGGGGTGGGGGAAAGATCTTTAATTATATACCTTATATCCTGTATCCATGGATTTCTTCAATAGAATTACTGCTAGTAGATGGTTACCCTGACTAGTGAAGGATAAAGGACTTGCATACTCGTGGATTAACTAGGTGGAAGACTATATAGTGTGGAATAAGTCAAAGCAACATTGGGGGGGGGATTTTCTATATCTTTAATGAATTTCTTAAGGAATACTAAACCTAACCTGACCTGTTTTCACTCTGCTAAGCTTATCTAAGATCTTGAAGTATTACAGTTACTCCCAGGCATCCTCAGAGTAAGTCCTTGATACCTGAAGCATAGAGGAACTGTCATCTGTGTGTGTTGTTATTATCTGTGTTCAGTTGTCATTCGTGCCAACTAGTTGTCATATATAGTGCTGGAAGACCTGTTAAGTGTTTTGTGTGTAGTTGTTTGCCTGTAGGTCATTGCTTGTTAGTGCTGGTGTGGATAGTTAGACCTAGCTTATCCTTGCTAGGTTAGGTGAGGAATGTGTTGTGGATTTGAGTTTTATTGCAGTTATAGATAGATATTTGGTATATAGTATAGATAACAAGCTATTAGGTAGTTAGTCATGTCTGGTACTAACCTATTAAGGAATATTTCTTTCTGATACATTATATAAATAGACTTATTCTACCCTCCTGACAGTCACTTGGAAACGATTGTCTTCAACACTAACACAAGCTAAATATTCTTACCTAACAGCTCAAAATAAAAGAGGAATACTAGTTTATATACCACACTGTATAAGGCCACTTGGTATGAGAGATGATTTCAAGCTTAGTTACTTTTTAATTCTTATCATTTTTTCCTCCCTGTTTCACCTTATATCCTCCCATGCTTCATCTTTGCTTAATTGTATCTTAATATAATTCTATGAGCTGTTGCCTTGTACTATATCATTCACCTGTTGAATGCAGTTCAAGTGTATTACTGTACTGTATTTCTGAGGAATTTTATCAACACTGACTGTTCATCTGTTTTGCTTTATAAAACTGTATCATGAGAATGTGGGAATTATTATTATTATTATTTTTATTTTTATTTTCATTTTTATTTTTATTTTTATATATACATCCATAATAAGGAGGATGGATGACAGTGGTTGAGTAATCCAGGTGGAAAAGGTTGAGCTAAAAGTGAATATTATAGGAAAGATTCAGTTTAGCTCGATAGTCTTGGTTCTTCTTAGTGTGTGTGTGAAGCCTTCATTTATGTATGTTATAGGGCAAAGATTACAAATTTGGGTATGGGTCAAAGATAATACATGGATAAGTCTGCTTTGAAATCCATTTGAAACCCATAACTCGCATAGCATCACTAGTTAACATATAAATGAAGAGGTTTGGCTATTCTTGTAATGGTATCCTAACCTAACCTAACATATTATAACATAACCTAACGTATCCTATCCTAACCTAACCTATATACTGTATTGTAAAATGAATGTCAGTGAAGATCTTGGCAGTAAAAAAAAAATAGTTTATATATATATCTATATATATATATATATATATATATATATATATATATATATATATATATATATATATATATATATATATATATATATATATATATATATATATATATATGTATATATATATATATATATATATATATATATATATATATATATATATATATATATATATATATATATATATATATATATATATATATATATATATATATATATATATATATATATATATATATATATATATATATATATATATATGCTGAACTAAACCTTAGTCTCTATTTAAAGTGGATTAATATTGCATGCATCCAGTCACACACACACTTACTACCTCCGTGGCTTCTCCTTCATAATGCCTTTTCCATTATTGTCTATACTTTGTAGGTCACATAAGTGTGTGTGAGAACTAAAACCAACCTCCTCCCATAATGATTATCATATTTCACAGCTTCTCATTGGTGGTAATTACTGTAGGATAGTGAAAGCTTTATTATTCAGCAGGGGGGGGGGGGTGGTCAGTTAATCAAATACAGTATGTTAATATAATACAGGTACAGTACAGGTATACTCACCAATCAAGTATACTGTCCTGTACATGAAGTGGTATTACCTGATTCTTCCTCTGCTTCTCTGATACTGTATTGACATTGAAGTTATAGATGTGCTGGTTCACATTTGATGTTTATTAATCATCTTTTAAGTAGTTATAGTTAAGGTGTTGCAGTGTAGTAAACCTTGTGTTGCAGGAGAGTGGTGCAGCAGCGTGGTAACTATGATGCAGGAGAGCGCCCGCCTGCCCCCCCTGCTGAGCCCTGCCTGGACCCCACCAAACATCTCTAGGTATTACCCTACCTTACGCTCCTCCACTGTTTGTTCTTTTCCCGCACTAATATTGGTCTGGACACCACCAGGCATAACACTAACAGAATATTCCATTTAAAGATGATGATGATTATATTTGATAACTATCGTCTGTTCATTTCAGTTTCTTGCTTGTAATGGTGCAGTACATTCTCTTAACACTTGGCTTCTCTTCCTCATTAGAATTGGCTACATTGCACCCCATATTTATTTACCAGTGGGGTAGTGTAAGTAGAGAGTCTTGTAAACTAACACCTAAGGAGCCATCTTGCCATTTTTTTTATTTTTTATTTATTTATTAATTTTTTTTTTATGTGGCCTCCGTCCTCCCCCTATAGCCACACCTTCGCCGCCATATTGCCATTCCTACTTTTTTTTTTTGGGTGCATTGTACATGTTCGTAATATCACCTGTTCGTGACTGAAGGGGCATATCTTGCACACTGTTGATATACGTTTACATAAAAAAATAAATAACCGTTGAGAAAATTGTATAATGCCATGTGGAGGTGGAATAGACATGTTGGTTTATGTTGTATGTGTTGTACATTACAGTGAATGATTAGCTAAATTATTTATGCTAATTCTTGCCATGAGTGAAGGATTGGTGTTTGGCCACCAGGCATCTACAGTCATTTATGGTTTTTATTGTAGATCCCTAGAAAATTGCTATATTTTAGGACATGCAATAAACAGGAACCTAAATACTGTATTAGACTTTATTCCTACAGACTTTTAGGTATACTACATCTTAAAATATACTGTAGTAATCATTTGGGGTTCTCTGATAAAGAAATGACCCTGTAAAACATAATGAACTCTCTGCATAGTACAGTAAACACATTTTGATTGGTCATTCCCTCCTACATACAAGAGTTTAACACCTAGGAGATTGAGCAGAGGTATGTAACTATAACAATGCTGGAAAAGGATATCATATATTTATTTTTATTGTCAGAGACTTTATTATAATTGTATTATTATTATTATTATTATTAGAACGGTTCATATTATTGTCTTGGAAGATTGTTAGGTTCTTCTGCTGAGTATAATCAAATAGGCTGGTTGGCTAGGTGATATCTGTCGAAACTTTTTTTTTTTTTTTTTTAGTACTATACTGTATGTCCCTTTACCTAGCTGATGTTTATATGTTTTTTTACTTTCATCATTAACAAGTGTTCAGACTCCACTACTTCATATTTGCTCATTGGAGTTAAACCTCGCTCATTTTTATATTGACTTTCCTTGATGTACGGGGTTGTTGATTGCCTGGCTGCATAGTGTTAGTTATCTTGTTTGTCTGCAATTTTGTGAGAGGTCGGTGCGTGTATCACTTTGTTGTAGTGTTGAATTGATGTGATGAGCAAAGCATGGAATACATTATTACTACTGTATTAATATTCCAGTCTAATCTTTAATATAGTAATCACTGAGAAGATGTACCAGTTTCTCATATCACTTGGTGTTACAGTTTGTGTGTGGTGGTTTAAGGGGTTGGTGCCGAGATTAGAAAGATTGATTGATGGCGAATATAAACTGTGTGTGTCCTCTTGGTCTTGTCACCTTTCAGTATTATGATAGAGGAGTTTGTATGTATGAAAAAAAAAATTTATTTTACAAATTTTCTAGCAATGAAATGACTGGTGTTTATTATTCTGCTATTTTGTGGTCTATGGACTATAGGATATAAATAGAACAGCGTATACTGTACATAGACAGAATTAGAGCTAGAAAGTGCTGAGGAGGAGAATGGAGGGTGGTTGAAAGTGACAGAGGATCAGCCCAGATGGAGGAGGAGGACTGTGGATTGGGCATAGAGCAGTGTGTGTGTGTGACAGACTCCACTCCAAAAGGGAACGGATGGAAGAAGTAATTTTTCAGTATGAGCAAGGAAGAAAAATTGAAGTTGTTCTTTGAGCCCTGATGGATGATAACAACTGTGGTGTGGAATATGTAATATATGTACTCAAGGAGCATTAACTCTTCTGTATGGATGTAGTTTCGGTATTGCAGTTTCATGAAAAATAACGTGTGCAGTACAGTACTAGATAATTGGTCTGGTAGTGAAAGGAGATGTAAGGAACACTTGGATACAGTACAGTATATGACAATTGTTTAGACTAGTGATGACTGGTGAAGGAGATGTATTGTAGGTGAAGTAGTCATGGATGAGATTGACCTTGTACAGTATGATGATGTACCTGTAGAGTCAGTAAGAGAGTTGTTAACCTTCAGGAGTAATGTACTGTACTGTATGTTGGAGGAATGATGACAGACCATACACATGTGTTAAGAGTGGAAAAAGAAAGGACCCAGAAGTCTCAATGATGAAACAACTTGGTAAGCAAATTAAAAAAAAGGAAGAGAGAGAAACAGTAATTTGAATAATGTGGACTCTGCATTCTTATTGTTTCATTCAGCATACCAGTAAGTAGAAATCATTGTAGTCTTTGATGCTTCACTGTATATTGTATCTGTTTCACTCATCTTCTGACAATGAAAATTAAATTCAGAGACGGTACTATGGGGTCATGTTGAAGGAGCAGCCTCATCACTTAGGTACATATTCATGACATCTTTTTTCTCTAATCTTTGGATAATATGGACTATTTCTTCTGTGGTGATAGGAAGCTTATTGTACTGGTACAGGTGTGTGGTTTTGTTGAGATGATACTGACCAGTATGACTTACTGGTCATCGGTGGGGTGAACTCTGACATCTTCGTGTATACTGCCCATCTCTTTGCCAGGGGACTGGTATATATGATGGCAGGTTACATTATCCAGGCAGATGAGGTCATATTTTATTTAATATTGCAAGCAGTACATCTCGACCAATTGTCTCAATGTTGAATAAGTTCCATTTCAAACTGTGGTAGTGTGAAGGTTCAGCTCAGGAGTCTAAACTCATTCAGTAACTGATACACTTCAGACCCTCTTCAGTCATAAAGGGCAGTTGATATTCAAATCCTCTTAGCTCCTGCTCTTGTAACATACCATCACTACCTGTTGGGAGAGAGTATGTGGTGTGAACATCCTTGGGACTACAGATCTTTGTGAATTTCACCCAGTTTGCTCAATGTTTCATTTCTAGTGAAAGTTGTATTTTTAAATGGCACTTGTAAGTTGTAACGTGTTTGTACAACTTGCTGCTTAGGCTGTTTATTGTGTTGTTGAAACTTACACAGTGAAAGGGGTTGTCTTCTTGACTGATGACATTGGACATATGGATCAGTTTTCAACTGGCTCCAAACATCTGGCAGTACTGTACATAATAAAGATTAGAACAATACAGGAAAGGTGAACCAATGGAATGATGTCCTGCAGAGTCATGAAACACACACACACACACACATGTGCTGGGTACCCATATACTCTCTGTGGATAGTGAGGCTCCTCAATATGATTTCCAAGTCATACAGTATAGTATTGTATTGGGTATACAGTATATTATAGCCTAAAACTTGCCTGTACAGTACTGTAAAATATAATTTTTTCTGTAATCTAAACTTTCCAAACTTTCCTTGACTCCTCATAGCTGAGTTTGATCATTTAGTGTAAGACTTTACTACAGGTTGTGACAATCCCCTATCCGAAATCCTTGGGGCCAGAGGCATTTCGGATTTCGGAATTTTTCGGTTTTCAGATTTTTTTTTTAAGCCCACCCGGGGACAAGTCACTGACCCACATTGGGGCCTGGGGGACGAAAATATACTAATAATTATAATGATAAAATTTGTTGATATTGAAGAAACTTTGGATTTATTGATTGGTAATGTCAGATTGGCTTAAGCAAATGGTTCTCAGAGAGTTAATTTATTAGACCTCTTCTTAGTGTGAATGAACTGCTTGTAAGATGATTAATGGTTAAAAGTGGCAAGAGACAGTGACATTAATTATTAGGAAGAAGATGTCTTGTTGATGGCAAATATTGTGAAGTTGTACTGTACTGTATTGTTGAGGCATGGAGTTACTGTACATGTGAAGATGGAAGTATGATTCAGTTCAGTAGTTTTGATAATTAATAAATCAACAAAGTGTGGAAGCATCACTAACTCATATGTAAACAAGGAATTAAGTAAACGAAAACAAAAAACTAATCCTCACCAAGTTCCAATGGGAGCAGTTCGACCTTGAGTTAACTGAGGTGGTAAGGGGAGGTAGGAGGTGCTGCTTGTAGCATTGAATATGATTTGGCCTTGTCTGCTGTGATGGTGTAAAAGGTGAGTCAACCAGGGGAATTTTATAGTAGTGTGGATCTCATAGGTCACTTGCTGGTTATTTCCGAGTCATAAGATGGGATTTTATATTTCAATCCTTTAATTTGTGCCAGAAAATTTATACTCTGGTTTTGTCCATTTTTTTTTTTTTTTGCTGTGGTGTAAGTGCTGACTAGAATTGATAGTTGCTCACACATTTAAGGGTTTGTAGGTTTATAACGAGCTTTTTAATCTGTTATGTGGTAATGAGGTTTGATTAAGTCTTTGCCAGTACTGTAGTTATTAGTGGTGGTCTTACTCTCTGGTATAAGGATTGTGTTTCTCTTGTAAAAAACAGAGCATCACATTTTACTTGTATTGTCATAGATATTTTGGCTTGTCTGTCAGTAATAGTGTGGGTACTGGCCGTCGCGGGGCGGGTAAGCGGGCGCGAGGGACTGGGATCCTCAATGGTCATCATGGCCGGCCTCGTCCAAATGGTCATCCCCTCCAGCAGCAGAATCCCCAAGATACCCCTCAGCCACAGTCCCCAGTCTCATCCCAAGCCATATCCCAAGCCTCGCCCCAGCAACCATCGCCTGTACTGTCTCAGACACAAACACCACTTAGAGACACGCCCAAAACACAAGGTAATCCCATAATCTACTGCCTTCGTTTTTTACCAAACCCGCTGTACGGTATTTAGGATCTACTCGTCCGTCGCTTCAGCAGCTGTAGATTGCGGACGTGACGATGCAAACTGATGCATGTAAATAATTTATACTGTACATCAGGAGTTTCCCAGTGAATCTTATAAGCATATCACTCCTTTTCAGAATCCTTTAAAGGGTTAGAAGAGAAAAAATATAAAACACCATTTACCTTAGTTATGATGCTCCCAGCTGCAGCTGATGGATCTTCAAGGTTATAACCATCCAAGACACTTATATTTTTGATCCAATAAACTGACAGCTGTTTTAAGTACAGTGTACAGTAATTCCTCGCCAACCGCTGGGGTTACATTCTAAAAATCTCCCGCAGTTGACAAAACTGTGATTGGCAAGGGCTGGTGTCTGGGTCTGATGGGAAATAAGGTGTTTAGGGAAGTGACCCCTGAGAGACTTACCTTAAGTTCTATAATGTACAGCTCAAGGTTAAGAATAAGTACAGTGTGTATGTTATACTTTATTTTTACCAGTACAGTATATAAGATACTTTGTTCCCCCTCTAAAATCACCCTGTGGTTTATATGTTGAAAGACCTATGGTGGCTGTGTGAGCCCATATACTGAAGGTTGCCCAAGTTATGCTGCCAGGAAGAAATCAAGCCCTTAAAAAAAAAAATAGTGTACCAAAATTTTAAATGGTAGCTGTCACATGCCATACAAAGATTGTGATATTTATTGGTGCGGAATCGGTGTGCATGAACAACATCTCACTGGTAACGTCAGCTCACAGGAAACTTTAATTTGTATAATCATGAAATCAGTAATTTACTACATCTCATAATATATAGAGTGTACGTAGCTGTTTGAGGGTGGTTAAATTAAATTGTTTTTTAGTGTTGCCTCTCAAAATACTTCACTACTAAGTGCTGTAATTACAATCACCCTATGAGTACAATATTAGCCAATGTAAACAAACAAACTGTCAATCCGTTTAGTACCTAAATGTGGCTCATTGATGTTTTTTTTTTATTGGTAATGTGAATATTTAATGGTAATGCCTATATACACAGTACAGTACTAGTATTCACAGAAATATTATAATATTATTTTTTTCTCTTTCACTAATGTTTGTTTCCATGATAATAAAAATGAAATATTAAAGAACATACTGTACTGTGTATTCACCATTTTCCCCCCAAATATTAACTTTAAATTCATGGTGCATCTTATACACCAGCAAATATGGCACAGTACTTAAAAGAACATTAATTTCAATGTATAAAAATGTTATACCATACACTGCAGGTATTGTACTGTATTTAAAAGCAAAAATTATATAAAAACGGTGAAATGGAGAACCCGCCTGGACACTCCTTAACAGTCTCCCTAGCAACACAAATATGTATACATTATATGACATTTTTTACACCCTACAAAGTGTCCCCATGAAATGTGGCTACGGACAATGGTTAAAGGTGGTCAGGGGTGTAGATATGTCAATTGGCACACATCTTTACTTTGATTTATGTCACTTCAAACCTAACCCATATGATTAATCCTTTCTTCATTACATAGTGCCCTTAATATAGTGAGTGTCATGGTGATAATGTTGACATGATCAGTCAACCTGTGCAGATATTTGAACCAGCTGAAGGTCTGACTGTTTCACATAATTAAACAAGTGGGGAAAGAACTTAGTGGGTCCATCCTGGTACAGTACTTTAAACCCTTTCATCCGTAGCCAACCACACTCAAACCCCGGTAGACCATTCACCTGCCAGTGTCGTGCTTTCTTACGTATACTGTATGTGAATCTTGCTTACACACACACACACACTCACTCACTCTCACTCACTCACTCTCACTCACACACTCACTCCCTCTCTCCTGTCAGATGGTAAACACTCACTCTCACTCACACACTCACTCTCTCTCCCCTGTCAGATGGTAAACACTCACTCTCACACTCACTCTCACTCACACACTCACTCTCACTCACACACTCACTCTCTCTCCCCTGTCAGATGGTAATATTTGAAACGTTTTAATATGTTTTATTTCTCACATGAACTACTAAGTGTTGGTCATAATTTCAATGAGAAAATAAAGACTTCATGCTCCCAAGACATGTATGAAAACGTGTGACCGAACATCAAGAATTAAGTTGAACAATTAAATGATACGGTATTGGTAAAAAAAAATAGAAAATGAGGTTTGAAGTGATGTAAGAGGCGGGTGAGAAATGTATTGGCTATTAAATTTGACTCCAGAGATACAGTGATCATATTGATGCACATAAAAGGGAGTGAGATTGTGGAATAGAGGTCAGTGAGAGGTTTTATTATTTAAAGAAGAGTGAGGGTTTGAGATCCAAGAGTAATGCTCATTTGAATTTTGGAAAGGACATAAATGAAACTGATAAATTTATACTGTACAGAAAAGAAGTACAGTGGTCCCTCGGTTAACGAGCACAATCCGTTCTAGAAGGTTGCTCGTTAACCGAAACCATTGTTTCAATGGGTTTTTGGGTAATTGGTTCTAGCTCACCAAAAATTGCCTAAATTCAACAAAAAGGGTAGAAAAGTACACTTACTTTGAGGTGTGTATGTAGAAGGCTCCTGGATGATGATGATGATGGGAAAAGAATGGGGGTGGAGGAGAAGGGAGAAGAGAAGGCATTGGGGTGGAAGAGAAGTCACCCCATGGCGCCATTTCACCCATAAAATTTTAGTTCTTTTAGTGTAATTCAAGATTATTTCTTTAAATCAACACTGCACTGCATTATATATTGTCAATATGTAAAATAAATTTCAAAATGACCAATAATTTGCTTGGAAACACAGAAAAAAAGCATTTAGTTGAAGAGAGTCTCAAGCAAGATGTTACCTCCACTGAAAAGAGAGAGACTAACGCCTGTTTCGTGTGTTGCCAGGCTGGATGGCGTGCCAGAAGCTAGTTTCTTTACCTTCAATTAGGTTCAATAATTGTTAAAATTATTAAACAATTTAATATTAAACTTTTAAAATTATTGAATACTGCAAACTTCTTGATATTTACTAAAATGGTAAGGAATATAAGCCCTAGAACTGATTACTGTATTGGCGGACTAATACTACAGCTGGTGGACCGCCAAATGGAAGTGAAAACATGTTGAGGTCGGCTCATAAGAAACTCGTTAATCGAGGGATTGCTCGTTAACCGAAGTTAAGAATCTTATGGAAGGTAACTCGTTAACCGAGGCGCTCGTTAACCGAGGAATCACTGTATTGTACTGTATGTTAAATGATCATCAGTAATTAAAGATAAAAAAACAAGTCACTTTAGGATACAGTGGAAATATTTAAGTCTTCCTCCTGATGTACAGTTTATATCACTTTGGAAGATCTGTATTTAACACTTTGTATGGTATTGTAACTCTGGCTTCAGGGTGATGTCTTGTTGTTTTAGTTTGCAGAAACGAGCAGAACTTATGTCATACTGTACTGAAGAGGTTCTGCGTAAGTCATGGTGAGGCGTAGTCAGTACATGAGTAACCTGTATATGCTGTGTTGTCTTTATGGATGGTGATCAGTCTTGTAATTTTGCAGCAGCAGTTAAAGCTCACATAACTACAGCATTTGATTAAGTGATGTCATGTATTTTCTTGTTTGGTGTATGTAAAGTATTGTACTGTACAGTAATTATATAAATAATGTCTCCTTGCCATTTTTTAAGGAGGTAATAACTGTTAAGGGCATTACTGTATGGGTTGTTGTCTGTCTCAGTAAAAAGCATATTTAGTTGTACTTGTTCTGGAATGATGTGTCTTTCTATGTGTTTAATGAATGTAAGACATATGCAATATGTATAAATATTTTAAGATGTGTTTTACATTTTGCAGCCAGTCTGAAGAGGTTAAGTGGCATAGTGGCATCTACACCTGTGTCAACATCACCTGTAACTCAGAGTAAAGGGAGAGAACGTTGGGGTGGTTGGCTTGGAGGCTCACTTGCCTCCCACCGTGGGCGGAGTGAGGCTTCTAGGCAGCATGCTAACTCCAGTCCTCTCCACACGTCTGAGCTGAGAAGCTCTGGCTTTGACATGACGAAACTATACCCTGAGTTGTCAGCAAAGCTGGGCCTTACCAAGCAGAATCCCAGTGACAACACAAACACACATAAAAATGGCATTACTGTCAGAGAAAATTTTACCTCAGGCCCCTTAAAGAAACTAGAAACTGTGACAGATGACCCTAGAATTAAGGTCGTTTCCACTGGCCAGATTATTAACAATACAAAAGGACTTTTAGCTGCCAAAGTTGGTAATGGAATTCAAACTAGTAAATCCAGTAGTGTTAAGCCATCAAAGCCAAAGCCCAGATGTAGTGATAGAGGGCAGAGAAGAGGAAGTCACAGTCGGACAAGTGGACGACATGAAGCCATCTCTTCTGGGGCAATACACACTTCCACCCTTGGGCTAGGTCCAACTCCTAGCAAGGGACCAAGTTCATCCAGCAGCATCAGAAGCACTAGTACTGTCAGCATCAGAAATGACAATAATAGTGGTAACATCAGTAGTATATTGGAGGAACAGCTTAGAGGGGGAGTAAGTCAACGGCAAGTGGCGGCTATGACGTCCCTAAGTTTAGGCTTGCACCAGTCTAGGTTACCACAAGCAACTATCACCAGACCTGTTGCTGTGTCTGCTCCTCTCAATGTTTGTAAGTAAACCTAAAGTAACTCGACGTTTATCCTGATTTTTATATATATTTTTTTCCATTGACATGTAAGTTATTGAGTGAAGTGTTCTCTACTCTGCAAGTTATGTGGAATGTGCACTAAGTTTATGTAGAGGAAATGTTGTGTTTTGTTTAGTTATGCACTACATCAACCAGTCACATGTTGATGACAAGGTACTATGTGTAAAATGGTGTTAAATTACTTAAACTATTTATTTCATATGTAACTCGCATCTTTCTTTCCAACACTCATAGCATGGTGGTGCATGTAGCATGTCATAAAAATAGTCTTCTCACCAACACACTGTAAATCATAAATAAGATTAAACCAGGCAATGGGTGGGTTAAAACTTACAATATCTCTGGCATTGGTTTAATTTATCAAAGATTGAATTAATTGATTAAACTCCACTCACCTTCATCTGTCCTGAGCAACTGTGGCAGACTTGACATGTGGAATGGTTCCTTGGGTAACAGTATATCATAACACAACTCTTTTAATCATTATGGCTGCATCATACTTAGCTGACAAAACAAAATGATTTTTTTTTTAATGGAACAAAAGAAAGCATGAATGTTGGGTGAGCATGGCATCAAGTAATGTATAATAATGTTACAGTAGTTTTATTGTGAATGGATAAAAGTGAATGAAAGGAGAATCTGTGTTTTGATTGTGAGTTTGGCATCTCTGCTTCACAAGGCAATGGTCCCAAATAATAGGCAGCAACTACTAGTCAATCCCAGAAATGTTTTGTGGAAATCAAGAAATCACATTGAAGAATTCTTTGTCAGCATACAAGGTCAGGAGGGAGTGGGGGAGGGCATTCACACCACATCACAATGTAGTCTCACGCAGTTTTTCAATCTCTTCTCCGTCTTCTTTAATAAATGCCTTTGATTATTATGTGTGTATCTCCATTTTTCCTGCATCCTCCAATTTTCTTGCCTGTTTGTGTATATATATGCATCCATCATCTATTTTAATGTGTGTAATACTCTTGTGTTGATGAATATATAAAGTTACTTTCAAATGTTGTCTCATTTTGTGCAGGAGGAGACCATTGTGTAAAAATACTGTACTGTACTAGTACCTCCCTTATCTTAGAGGAAGTTGTTATCACTTAACCAGGGATTAAACATCAGTCGCTTGTAGTAGCTGCCAGAGGACTCTTGTCTGAGTCTTTGTTGAGTGTTTCATGCACCTCTTAACACAGGTATAGGATTCTCTACCTAATGAATAAATGGTAGATTTATGGGAAGGTATTACTGTAATGGGTTAGGTTTTATGCTTTCTTTATCCTTAAAGATTTAGATTGTAATAATTTTTGTTGAAAGAATTCTTAAAGGTATTGAATGCTTGATTTAGCCAGTGTCCTGTACTGAACTTTGTAGGTAAATCCTCTGTTGGGAGATTTCAATGTTCACTGTAAGGGGATTACCTATTGACCTCAGACAATTTTGACAAAACACAAAGATCCTTCTTTCTTTTTTTTCTCAAAGCAACACAATTTTCAGTACCTGTATATGAGACCCCAAGAACTCACAGACAAATAGAACTTAGGGTCATACTGTATTACATTAATTATTACTAATTACTTTTTATAGTACAGTAGTCTAATGTAGTTGTTGGTAGCAAGAAGGATGAGGAACTGTCTTCTGATTTTTACTTTGTTATTAGAATTGAAAGTCACTGGTAATGGATGTAGCCTGTGCTTGAGGTAATAGCTGTTAGTGTTTTGAACCATTTGTGTTTTATATTATACAGTATGTATATATATATATATATATATATATATATATATATATATATATATATATATATATATATATATATATATATATATATATATATATATATATATATATATATATATATATATATATATATATACTACTGACTCTTGTTTTCAGTTTTATTCTCTTTCATATCTGTATATTTTCATCAATCAGCATATATTACTAAGTCTCCTCGTGTGCCAATAGGGTGGATGGTGTTATGACCTGAACAATCAGCATTTATTTATAAATTTTTAATGGACTTTATTGAGCAAAAAAGGTCAAACAGTAAAATGTCTTTTGTAAGATATTAATATCTTTGTTGTGTACCTCAGCATCAACTTCGGCCTCCCCTGGTAGGAGTCTAGTCATGGCCCCCGCCACCTACCTGCCCTCAGTGGCCACCCACCAGCCTCGGGTGGTCACCCTACCTCCTAGGAGGCTTCCGCCACCTGCCATCACCAGTGCCGCTGCTGCCACTCTTCCCGAACCTCTCTTACGGGTCCACACGCTACGGGAAAAACATTACGCTTATAACTCCGATCTCTTTCCCTTAGGTATGGTGACTTTTGGTGGTTTATCTTTGTGAAACTAAAGATTTCTTTCTTTTAACATTGTAATACAGTATCATCTTATGTAGTAATTTGCCAATCCTTGTTTACAACAAATTTAGACAATAAGTCGACATTAAATTATAAAAAATATTGTTACTGCTGTTTCCTACATTTTTGGAGTGACAACCCTTAGGTGTGAAGGGTTAGTGTAGCCCATCAGAGTGCAGAGTTCCTGTACAGTATTTGACCACCAGTTTGATCTGTTAATAGGTTGGCATTTATCAGTTTATCACATTTCTATAATTTGTTCGCTGTAGAAAATAAAAAGAAAACATCATGGAGAGTGAGGCATCGAAGCTACAGTATACTGCCTTGATACTTCTTGACTCTTGAATAATTGTCAAGAAAGATTTAACATTGCTACATATTTTTTTCCCAGTTGGCAGCCTCTTACCATCTGAGGTTAAACAGTCAGTATCAGTCAGTGAGTTAAGAGGTCCATTTTTGAGGGATTTAACTGTGGATCTTGGGCTGGGGATGATTAATTTTTCCCCATTTAGTCATGAGGAGTCCAGGTATCAAAGAGTAGTCCAGGTATCAAAGAGTTACTATGCCAGTAGGTAAAATTATCCAGTGTCCTCTAGCCTCAAAAGGTACCATACATTATATAGCTTCTCTGCTGCCTGTAATGGTGAACGTATTTATGTTTGGTGTTAATGTCATTTGGTTAACGTACATTTTGTTGCCATCGCTCGGATAGATTTGTATTTATTCGGACATACACTGATGGATTGTGTGTTGACTTTAGTGTTGAAGGTAAGATGCCACAGCTTCTGTCAGGCTTTATAAACTATGTTATCTATTAGTGGGCATTAAAGATAATTGATTTGTGCCCTTAATATACTGTATACCATTGTACATATTTAGAAATGTTACATCATTGTCTGGGGAATTCATGTGTTTTGTTTCATAATTTGAGGTGTTGAGACGAGCGAGGAGAGTGATGGCAGCGACACAGATGATCTTTGTGGGAGTCAACAAGGCTGGCTAGACCCTCCTGATGGCCCTTATGAGAGATACCAAAGTTGGGTGAACAGTAGTGATGAAGGGAGTGGAAGACAGCAGAGTTGGGCGGACCCCACGGCTACAGCCTTATCGCGGTTGCCGGGCGGCTCCAGTTGTCAGCGGTCTGTTACCCTCGCAGTTGCTCTGTCCTCGCACAGAAGACAGGTTAGTGGATCATTGATTAAAATAGTCTGTGTGTCTGTCGGTCTTGTTCTCACCAATACTTCATCATGGGTGGATCGTGCTAATCTTCCTCAGCTCACTTCTCTCAGTCATTCAAGACACTCCACCTCTATCTTTTGTTAAATCTTATTTATAATCCACTCGCACTTGTCATGGTTAGAAAAGCAGTTATTTATTTATTTTGTATCTGATGTGTTATGTTCTTGGCTTCTCATTATTTCATTCCACATTGTACACTTTGTCACCTGCTCTCTCTCTCTCCTTTCACATTCACATTGTATTTCCACATTGTATTTCAATTTTGGAGGTTTATGTTAACCTTGTACTGTATCACCTAATTGATGAGAGGAAACATCCTTACTTGTAGTTGATTTTGTGTTGAAGACTTTGTGGATATGTAGAATTGCGAATATATTGTTATTTGAGGACCGTTTTCTGTCTTAGGTTATCGCATCTCGTGTGCGTACTGAAGTTCGTGCATGGGAGTTTGAGAGACGGTGCGCTCTAACGCAGAGACTGGTAGAAGCTGCTCGCACACATCCCCGCCTCACTGCAGATGCTTGCTGCCTCTACCGGACTTCACAAGTTAACCAAGAATCTCCAAAAATTAAATCTAGGTATGTGGTCCTAGGGGATGCCACCCTTTACAGTGGTCCCTCGGTTAACGAACACAATTCGTTCCAGAAGGTCGTTCATTAACCGAAAATTTCATTAACCGAAAGCATTGTTTCAATGGGATTTTGGGTAATTGGTTCCAGCTCACCGAAAATTACAAACAAACTAAAAATAAATGCAGTAAAGTACACTTACTTTGAAGTGTGCATGTAGAAGGCTCCTGGTTGATGATGATAATGATGGGAATTAGAATGGGGGTGGAGGAGAAGGGAGAAGAGAAGGCATTGGGGTGGAAGAGAAGTCGCCCCATGGCACCAGTTCACCATAAAATTTGAGTTCTCTTGGTGTAATTCAAGATTATTTTCTTTAAATCAACACTGCACTGCATAATATATTGTCAATATGTAAAATAAACTTCAGAATGACCAATAATTGTACTGTAAAAATGTAAAAATAGTTTATGTTCAAGAGAGTCTCAAGCAAGAAGCTTCCTCCACTGAGGAGGGACACACACTGATGCCATTTTGGGTGTGTTGAGTGGCTGTTTGGTGCGCTAAAAACTAGTTCCCTCTACTTAAATTATGTTAAATAATTGTTAAAATGACTAAAAACTTTAATATAAGACTTGGAAAATTATTGAATAGTACAACCTTCTTGATATTTACTCAAATGGGAACGAATTTAAGCCCTAAAACCGATTACTGTATTGGCAGACTAATACTACAGCTGGTGAGCAGGCAAAAGCAGGCGAAAACATGTTGGGAAACATTCGTAAGGAATTCGTTAACTGAAATTTTTTCATTAACTGAGGCGTTTGTTAACCGAGGGATCACTGTACTGCAGTACTCTATCATTTTCTCATAATGCAAGTAATAATTATTTGATGTATATTATAAATGGCTTTTAAATGATAACCATGAATTCTGCTCTTTGTGTTTATTATTTTAAGTACCTACACATGAGTCTGATAGTTGAAAATTAAGGGAATTGAATAATAGGAGGATGAAAGCCACCCTTCACCTTTTTCCCCTTACATGAGTGTTGGGAGTTGTGACCCCATGGACTCTATGTGGAAAGGTGGTGTATTTACCCAACCTTTATTGGCAGCCTTGTTCACTTGTAATTCCTCTACTGTAGGTTTAGGTCTTCGGTGCTGATGCGACGTGAGTGTGTCTACAATGATGGTGAAGGTGGAGGAGAGTGCAGGGAGCTGTCCTTACCTGGAACTAGACACTGCATACGTCATATCATGTATAATGTGGATCAGCAGCTGTTCACTCATTGCACTGCGCGGCAACCTGATAACACATTATGTCGGGTACCTGTATTTGACGTTTCCCATGAGCTTCCACTGTGTTCACAGCATAGTAAAACACAGGTGAGGAATTTTTAACAGTTAAATTACAAAAGTGAACTGCTCTGATGTTTGTTATGGTGATTTTTCAAGTAATTGATGTGGAGGAGAGGTTAAATTTATAGTGATATATTAAGGTGATTTATAATGAACCTACATTGTGTGGTCTTACATGTTAAGTTTATTTAATAAATAGAATTGTATTTGTGTGAATAATTTAAAGGAGTGATGATTTTTTTTATGAAAGAGAATTAATGATTTTGTACAATGTGAAGTACAGTTTAGGGCAGTCCATCATCCATTGTGGTGCTGTGCTTTAAAATACCTCATAAGGTTGAAAGGAAAATAATATGAATGTTGAACTGCCTGACTCTCCTCTTAGTGGCTGATTATATTTGTTTAGACTCAAGATATGATTGATGTAGCCTGGGTGCTTGGGTAATACAATTTTGAAATTGTTCTGCTTAAATCATATTTTCTGATTGAATAATGAATTTTTGTTGTGGCCCCCAGGAAAATAATGTTAAAATGGTTTTGGAAGAAACTCCAAAGCCCAAGAGATCTCGGAAAAAGAACAAAATGCCAATTTTATCAAGATACGGTAAACGAAGCAAGAAACGGCGAAGATCTTCCAATTCTACCTGTTCAGTAATTCCCTCTACCAGTGTACGACCCCCCATGGCCAGTCAGTCCTCACTCTCTTCCCCACAGCCTTCACCCACCACACCACAAACATCCCCACATTTCTCAACAGCATCATGTACAGGTCAGTTGATGTTTTGCTGGTGTCAGTCTCTGTTTTTGTGTTAAAAAGATCATTCATATGCACTAACTCACTCACTCACTGAAAATGATACATTCAGTCTTTTTCCATATACTACTCTTACCTATTCAACATCACACACACATTCCTGTGTTTCACCAACACTTGTTTGTAAACACTGTCCTTTCACCCCAACCTTCTCCCACCCTATTCATCAGATCACTACCATTACTCTGACCTCCTGACAGATTTTTTCCCTCTTATCTTTTCTCTTCACATTGAACAATATGAATTTCCTCGCCTGAATTGGTGGGTCATAATACCTGTGACTGTTGACTGGATAAATTATTATCTTGAGGGATCATTATTACTGTGAGTGTGATGATTTAACCTCCAGAATACAGTGACCTTGTATTTAAGGGATTAATCATTGTATTGAAAGGATTGAGATCACAGTACTCTAGGGGTTAATTCATTGTACTCAAATGGTTAAGTTATCTTATGGCAAAAAATTCAAAGGTTTAAGTAAATGTTTCATACCTTTGGGAACCAGTTCATGTACTGTATTTCTACCTATGAATGTCTCCATCTGTCAGTGTCACACACCTCCCAGCTAAGTGGGATGGTCCAGGTACATAAACATTTTAAAGGAAATTATAGTAATAAGGTCATTCAGCATTTTCTCATTTTGGGTGAATCAAAGTATATCAAGACTCCCATAGTACTAGACTGAAATAGTTCATAACTGGTAAGGTAAATGTGGTAGTGAAAGGAGTGTTGGACATATTGAGAGAATGGGAAGTGAAACATTGGTAAACAGATTGTTATATTTCAGGCGTTGGTTTGTAGGAAGAAGATGGGTAGAGATGGAATGGTAAGATGGAGAATGTACTGTAGATAGTAAAAGAGAGAGAGGTGGGGGCAATGGGAAGGAGAGAAAAGATAAGTACAGTGGATCTAGAGAGAGAGAAAGAAAGAGAGAGAGATGTCTAAGAAGCAACAAAATGTTTAAATGACTTGATATTTATTTTTATTTTTAGGGAAAGACTTGTTGGTGATGGGTGATGCTAGGTTGTGTGAAGTGAGAAATGATAGCTAAGCACAATAGATGTTTAGGATTTTGTTGTTGAAGAATAGGACCTTATTAGAACACATTTTTTGCAGTAGTTTTAAGTGAATAAATGACAGTAAATGAAGGGAAAGTACTGGTATGTGTGTGCATTTGACTTCAGCCACCTTGCAGTATAGCATAAAATGGCCTGAAAGAGTGAAAATAAAAAACTATGTTCACTAAATTTAATTTAAAAAATGAGAAACCCATTTCTATTTTCTCATCCACTTTCCTGTACAATTCATTACTACCTTGAATAGTGTGTAAACTTTCCTCTGGTGCTTTTCCACAGATTTGTTACCTGAAGGTTAACAACAGTGCTTCCCTCCTTCATATATTTGTGTAGTTACGTGTCACTTTACCCATCAATAACAACACGACCTCGACAGATTCTCTAGCCGAGGCGGAGGAGAGTGAACTGGACGATGACATGGAGGGCATGGTCGAAGGTCTGGATGCTGCATCTCGTCTGTTAGATCCTCGGGATTTCCAGGATGTACTAAACCGCATCCCAGATCATGAGTTAACACAACTCTTTGATGCTCCAGGTGAGCCTCCCAGTTTACATGGTAACTGATCCACGAATTCTGTACTGTACCTGATCGTGAAACTGCATAGTACAGTACGGTAGTTGTAACTCAGTTCTATTGGCAGTTATATAACAGGTGTCTGGAATGTAATCTTTGATGATACTGTAGATGATTGAAGAAACTCAACATGGGCATAAGAGTACATTACTACTGTTGTAATACACTACACTGTGTCCAGCTTTAAAAATAGAGTATCACTTATCTCTTACTGTATGTGAGATAAATAAAATAAAAAGGAAGATAAACTCTAAGATTCTATTAGATATTTGTCAAAAAAAAAAAAAAAAAAGATAGTAAGGTTAAAGCACTGAAGAGTAAAGAGAATAAATTACCAAGGATTTAGGTTGTAACTTCACCATTGGTTACTCACTTCTTCATCTATATATTGTAGCTAATTTAGATATTTTGTTAAATATTTTATTTATTTTGTTTATATTGTCGTGTGAAGTCATACTGGGTTTTAGAGTATGTATGACTTATTTTTAGCCGATTTTACGATAATTTTATTATTAATGTCACACAGATGAAGACGTTATAAAATAAATTTCCAGACTGTAATTTAGCAAGGTTGTATTTGTTGCAGAAGGTAAAACAGGGGAGTTTGAGAGTACTGCAGAGGACAAGGGAGATATAGAGACAGATCAGGGCGATGACGACGACCACTCAGTCAGCTCCCAGACCCCCACTCATAGTCCCCCATGTACGACACCAACTGTTGCTGCCACCACTACCACCGCCACTACCACCACTGCCTCATCTACACCTCCAATGACTGAAGAAGGCACCACTTTAAGTCTGGACGAGTCTACCTTGAATGAGCTTGTTGCTGGTAACATCCCTATTGACTCTATTATTTCATCATCGTTCAACCAGCAGGAGCTGAACACTATATCACAGGCGTTGTCCAACATCGTGCAGGAAAATAACATAAATCTTGTCGGGTTTGACCTTAGTGCGGGGAATTCTTTTTCTGCCTCGGAAACGGGCGGATCGGGTCCGGTGGGAGACGTAAGTGACAACTCGCTCATGTCCCAAGCCAGCGACGGAGCAGGCCAAGCGGATTTTAGTGAATCGGGACGTCCAGTGTCAGATTGTAAAGTTAACTTATTAAGCCAACGTCCTGGAATTATCGGAGACACTGCCACACTCTCTCCTTTAAAGTAATTTCTATTATATATCTATACTGGTGTTAATTTTGAGTCATGTTAGGCATCCTTGTTGTTGTTGGTCAGACTGGACACTAAGGGAAGGGAAGTAAAGAGTGAGGTGATACAATATGAACAGGTTGCCTTGATCAGTGTTTTATTAGAGTAATGTTTCGTACAGATCTTGTGTTTATTTGTAATTTTATCTACAGTATTTTTTTTTCAGTCAGTGCGAGTGTAAATGGTAATGTAAGAATCAAACTTACGTGTGATAGTGATTGAGGCCATTTATTCATATTGCATTCACTCACCCTAGTTAGTGTGCTTTGATGACAGCTGGAGAAGTGAATAAAACACATATGGTACTTGAAACAGATTGGTATTTTAAAATGTGTTCAGTGGAATCACCCCAAGATGTTTGGCTTATTTTGGAAAAAATTTACCGATCTCCACCAAGAGTTCAAGATAATTTTTATGTAGAATTATGCAGGCATATTTTGATTGGCTTATCTTTTGGTGGTAAACATTATTCAGTGTCACGATGCAGTACAACAGTTAAGTCTGCCACACTGTCCGTGAGTACTGATGCGATTATAATTTGTTCTGTATTTTTTCTTCTTTTCTATATGCTGACCCTTTGTTATAGAAAATCTCAGAAGTTCATTCCTACTATATCAGCATTTTTTATACATATATATTAAAAGCTGTCACAAATGTTTATACTGTCAGGACACATGACTTTAATGTTACTTTTTACAGTTGTAAACTGTACTTGCTACATATAATTGGTATCCAATGTGGTCATCTTACTAAAGCCTATTAGCAGTGTCCTAAAAGGTGGTTACCCCCCCCCCCTGCCAGTATGAAGTATTATTGGTGAGGCACAAACAGAGCCCATAATGCCAAGCAGCCATCATAGACAAGGGATTGGTAGAGTAGCCAAAGGTGGACAGTGTTCAAGGAATCTAGGTCCATAGTGAGTACCTGTGTGTATTTGCATGACTAGCTTTTTTATGGTTATTATTAGGCCTGTGGTTGGTTATAGTTCAGTATTCTGTATTTGGAAGGTTGACCTTTGATGTATGTATACCCAGACGTTTTTCTTTCTCTCCCAACTGCATCTTCAAGCCCCGATGGCCAGTGGAGGGTTGTTGGCCGCACTTCCTGCTCTGTTGCACGTTTGTCGTACTTGCTGTATTTATATTATTATTTTCTATTATTGTTATTATTATTATACTCTTAAGCCTTTTCTCACTCACTTTAGGGTGGCTAGAATCAAGAAAAAAAAACACACACACACTCATCTCATTTGTTGTCATTCATTCATCCATACATTCATATTGCTACCATTGCTATGTTCTGCCATGGTTTTTCCCTTCCACAGCGAGGCCTCAGATATCCATCTAGTTTGTGTGTCTTGCTTCGCACAACCTGGTGTCATTATCACCATTTATTTTAGAATAAATATTAAAAATACCTGCGATCTTTTCTTAAGATAAACTTTTACTTGACAGCAGCCATACACTCATTGGTTAATCTGGACATAATAAGTGTGTGGAGGAATGCATATACAGTATACTGCTCAATAGTATTGACAAGACTTATTGTTGTGATGGTCCGTAAAAATTAAGGAACGTTTCCCATTTTAACATAATCGTCTATTTTAGGCTTTACCATTTGGTTTATTTTCCAGGGTCAAAATTTTTTTATCACAGAATATCCCAGACAGTTACCCTCAAAGGTATTATTATGCTTCTTGTACAATAATCTTCTTGAAAGTTAATTCCTTGTTCAGTCCAGTATTTTGATCATTATTATGGGGATTTTTTTTCCTTCAGTGAAATGGTAGAAATTTAGCCATTTTTTCGGGGTTGCAATAACACAGTAGTTTATTGATTGAAGTTCCAGTGGGTTTTTTTTTTTTTTTAGTGCAGGAAGGTGTTGCCAATAGAGGGCCAATCAGAAGAGAAGTTCAGAAGTAGTATCTAGAATAGCTCAATAGGTGAAAGTTGCAAGGTAAAGTTGATAAATCAAGTCTGTTTGCCCCCTCCTCCTCCTTTTTATCCACTTCCTCTTTCTCTTTATCCTTCTTAGTATCTCAACCTCTTCTTCTTGACCGAGATAATGTCCTTTAACACCAAGGCCTTTACCATAGGATAGATGTGCATCCTGACCATGAACCTCACCTTGACTTTTCAGTGTGAGGTGACAGCTGTTCCAGTCTGACATACATCATCTTCACTGTATTGTACTCACCCATTTCCCTGTTCTTCATTGGAGGGCTTAACATCATCACACAAATCATCCGATAACACTGTCTTCATTTCTCATCTTCTAAACTTCATTTCTCTCTTTTGCCGTAATTAACATAAGTAGATTTATAGTTTGTATTTAAAGCATTATTTTTTATGGTCTCAAATAACTTTTAAAAAGTTTTAATTCATTTTATATCACAGGAAAATTACATGTTATACTTGCCACCATTTCCCTTCCCTCCCTCCTCTCACATCCTCATATGTATATTACCATTCACTTTCATCCGTATGTCATTGTATATATCTTTGAATATTCCTCTTCCCACACTTGCATTTCTTATTTCATTTTGTGGAGTTACAATGAGGTGGTCTGTATTCTCACTCTTCATGGTATTCTTCCATTTAAATGATCTAATCTGTCTTTGTATCCATATATTTTGAATAGTTAACCAGTTGGTGGGTAGGCTAGACCTTTTACATGTGTCCTGCTGTGAAAACCATTGATCATCAGGGTGCTTGCTACTCCCATGTAGAAATTGATAGAAGATTGTTGACACATGTTAGTGAAATTAATTGTAATTGTGATTTAAAGATGCTATAACATGCAAAAAAAAACAAAAAACAGAAGACTTGTCAGTGTGAACATGAAGTAGGATAAATGTCCTTATAATCATGCTTCAGAAACATTGACCAAAGTGTTGCAGTTCAGGAAAAAAAAAATTTTATTATACATATTCGTACGTTAAATTGCAGTCTGTATGCCAGCAGTCAGTTTTACGTGCACATATCTTCTACATCAGCCATAAGTAAGCGACCCATTTGTATTTATTATTAGAATATTTTGTTAACAGTGTTTGTCAGAATGTCAATCAGGATTTGCTAGAGTGGGGGTAGACATGTTGAGAGAATGGGTAGGAAGAAGTGGGTGAGAGGAGTGTTTTATTCGGGGGTGGATGGTGGGAGACGAGGGCAATACCAGGAAGGACAGAAGGAAGTTGGACATCTAGGAAGCAGAAGTTTGGCTGTGTGATAATAGAGCATGGATGTGATGGTGGTGGGCTGTATGAAGCAATAGCACCAGATTTGAATTTTTGTACCATGTTGTGGATAAGAAACACATACCAGAGCACATATGTTACAGCAGTTTGAGATAATGAATGATGGTGAATGTTTGGAGTGTGTGTGTGTGTGTTGCTTTTGGTTCTGGCCACCTTTTTGCTATAAATGAAAAAAAACTTGAAAGACTCAGAAAAACTATAAATTCATTCAACAAGTCTTGTTAAGGTTGCATCAATTTAGTGAGCATTATTGCCTCACTTACATTTAGAAATACTGTACAGTACAGTAAGCTCCTGTTATACCAGTCATGTGGTCTTTTATGATAGTTGCTGAAATACAGCCAACCATTATTTTATGATTCATAAACCAATGGAAAAACAGGGCTGCTCTGAGGTTGCACATTGAATTATATGGAAATTTTGAGCATAGTCCAATGTTGACTTGATACAATAAATGTCACTATTACCCCAGCAAAGAACATAGTTACATTCTCCACAGCAAGCAAGAATCTAAATGATATTATGTAATGCTGAATCTGCTGTGGCAGGAACATTTTTTCACAGCTCCACATCACCTTTGTTTCTTACCATCTATCTGCTGCTGCCTTGGTGTGGAGAGCGAGAGAGAGGTACAGTACCCTGACTACACGGTGTTGGGTACTTTAGACAGCATTGAACAACCAGAGGTGAAACAAATTAGAAGGGATGAGATAAGACCAGAAAGCAGACCCAAAAAATGACCAGTTTAGCACATTCATGAATCTTTGGAATTTTATGAACCTTTGAGAATCTGGACTCTTCACCAGCCTGTGATCACTATTCTTGTTAACCATTGATGAATTGTAGACTCATTCATGGGTCTTGGCTAGCATGTGTTTATATTTGGCTGTATTAAATGTAAATCCTTTTTATAAACATTACACTATTTAAAATTTAGTTTAAAAAGATAGAAAATCTTTATTACAGCTACAAGTACCACATACATGGAACTTGGGAAAATTTTATTTAACGAGTAGGAAACTATTAAGTGTACAGTATACAGTACATGATTTATTGTATAGCCTACTGAGTGACAGCAACCAAGATGTCCATAACTTGTCAATTGGCAGTACTGTCCCACTACAGACCACATTACTTAATATATCTTGCTGCGCTAAAAAATGAGTTCCCTGAAGAGTTTACCTTAAAACAGTGACCCGAGGTATTTGTGACCATTACATAGCAGGAGTTTACTGTATTGTTTTGTTTATTCACCGTGCCAACACAGCTTCAGATGACAGTGTCGTGATGTAACTTATCCTTGTCTCTCCCAACCACACATTTATTACATTCCATAATTTATATCTTAACTTTTGTCATAACTTTTCCAAATCTGTGATTGCCATATTCAATATTTTGTCTCATATTTAGACTAAAGTTTATTACAAAAATAGGAGAATTATCTAATAGCCACAATAAAGAAGCTGGGGGATAGGTATTATGATTTTGCCAGTAGGTAAAATTTGTGCAAATTATTTACGTGAAGTAAAATGGTGTATTGATAGACAGATAGTATCATATTTCCTGTAAGGTAATATGACAGGTAACAAACCATCTTATCGATGTCATAAAAGATTAGGTCTATTGTTATCATTATGGTAGGTGATCCTCGGAGAGAACAGTAATAGATAGCACGGTACAGCAGGTAGAGACTCGGATAGACGTTGAAACCAAGTCAGGTCTCGAAAAGTTTTAACCTTGGAGAGAAGACTTGATGATCACCTAGCAGATCAAGATGTAATGTTTGATTCTAGAGCTCTGTGATCAATTGATGTGAAAACCAGCATAGCCAATTTGACAGAGTACCTAGTAGAGTTATACAGCCAGATAAAAGAACTGGATTTGTAGGTGTTACTCCAGAACACATCCAAGTATAGTTCAAGTATTGAGTTGAAATATGTGGGATTTTATTTTTCTTGAACAGTTTCTTACTTCTTGATGTGTGTGGATCATCATCATCAACAGGTATAACAGTCCTCCTTTTCTCGGTGAAAGAAAGAGAAAGACTTAAAGCAGGTGTTCATTCCCTAACTAATTTTCCAGAGAATATATTTTTTTAAATGTCCTCCATACTTTTAAGTTGTTCATTGGTGTTTGTCAGTATTACATAGTGTTCTCATGATCTATGACAGCAGCCACTTTTATTTTTATTTATTTATTTTTATTTTTTTCTTCTAAATTACGAACAGCTTGATCTTTGAATTGGCTTTGTATCCCTCGACCAAAAGATTAGGGGGACATGGCAGTGATGCTGTCCGTCCCTACATCCGCCCGTTTGTCCGTCCGTCAGTCCACACATCACAAATTTGTTTTCCATTCTATAATTTTCCTGAAACATATTTGGTCTCATTTTAATTTTGGTTAGAATTGTTGGGTTTGTTGCCAGTCAAAACAGATTTAGAAGTTAATGTCATTTTTGGTGGGTGGGTAGGGGGGGTGGGATGTACCTTTTCCAGTGGCTCTCTCTCTCTCTCACAATGGTTCTTTTTCCACATTCCTGTCTATACATTTTTTTAGCTTTATAAGATCTGGTAATTTGTTATTCACTGCTCGTGTTACTTGTGTGTGCGTATTTTTCCATAAGACTTTGATTCCCTGAACTATACCTCACATGAAATGCCTTTAACATAATCAGCTTCCTCCTCTCACTACCCTGTAAGTTCAGCTCCAAGTAATCGTTATTGTTGGAAGCTGTGTCGTGAATAAGATGGTGGAGTCTTTCCTTCAAACTTCATTATTTCTTTCTTGGAATTTTAAGGTTTTTACTTGCTTTTACCAACATGTATTGAGTGACTATATGGCTAATGAGCTCAGCTATCAGAGAAGTGTTTTTAGAAAGTTTGGTGTTGCTCCTGGAAGTCATAAATTCTTTCCTTGGCCCATTGCATGTTTTTGAGTTCAGTTTGTAAGTCACTTTTTTCAACAGCTGTGCCTCCTCTTTGCTGGAAATATAATTCAACGACTAATTTCTTTATATTCGTCATTGTGTTATGGACCTCAAGAAACATTAATAAACACACCAGAAACCATCTAATAGCTTCCTGCCCATCCTTATCACAACACAGACAACCCTTCAACATATAACCTTTGTGAGTGATCTCTGGAAGCTGCTTGTGGAAGTTGGCTTCCTATAGGCTATCAGCTTCATGAGGAATATCACTGTGGCAACACAATAACAAATCTGTGCAGTACATTTTTATACCAGAAACAAAATTTATATTATTAATATTTCGTCCAGTTCCTATACTAGTACTGAACTGACTTATTTTTCCAATATATTTTCTTACCAGTAGAGAACTTTTGTAATTAAGCTTTCTTTACACTCTTAGTATACTGTATATGAAGTGACACATTCACAAAATACTTATCCTCATTTTCCCCTTTGTGTTGACAGTGAGAAACTTGGAGTATTGTTGTTTCTAATTACTTAAGTATGTCATTATTAATCACACATTTTGTTTCTGAATTTAAATAAGTTTTTGTTGATTGTTCCTAAAAATTAAATCCCTCTTTGGTAAATTAATCAACATCTGAGCTTACACTGATGCAGCAAGTAGGGACAAAGCTTCTTTAGCACTTCTTCAGCCCACAGTGGATAAATCTAAATCCCCGAGAGACAGGACTTAATATACTCTTGAGAGGTGATTGTTATGTTTTCAGGGTAAACCCATATTATGCACACCCAGTGTGACCCATGTGATGAAGTCCATCACACCACTAGTACCCGGTAAATAATCATGCTGGAGCTCGAACTGGAGCCATGGAAACCATAGCCAGTTTTCCTGAGTAAATTCCATACATAATATTACATCAGATAAATATATGTGTATACAGTAGTACAGTACTTATAGGTCGAATTTGTGTCAGTTATAAAAAAATTGAATGGTGAAATTTGCTCAAAAGTGGGTAGAGCTTAGTGGCTGGATCAGAACAACATTTAGAGGTTCATGTACAGTTGTTGCTGAAATACCTCAACACTTGGTAGAGTCTGGCATCTGCTTGTGGGTCATATATGTGAGTGGATTATAGCTGAGGAATGCATTTTTTATTTATAGATTATACCGGACTAACATGGTTTAGAAATACAGTACAGAACTGAAATATAAAGAAAAATCTGAGTAAATTAAGATGAAAATTCCAGTCTTCTTTACTTATTTCTCTCTCAACTAGATGTTAAATACTGTATTGTCAAAAGTGTTGAGGGACTTATGCCAACAACTGTTCAATATATCACTTCATGTCCTCAACAGAAATTAAAAAAGAATTATCAAAGTTGGGTTGATTTATGATTTGGTTGCACTGTACTGTTGCTGTTAGGTCAGGTAATAACTGGACTATCCTCTTTATCAATACTGTATCAAATTTCACCTTATGAGAAATAATTTTCACCACAAAGAATACAGTGAAAATAATATTTACTGTACAGTAGTTGAATAAATAAAAGAATCCACTATAATCAGGACTACTACTGCTCAGGTGAAGGTGGCATTGGGCTATTAAGTGTTATGATTTGGTGTTAGAATGATGATAAGGATGATAGTGTTCTGTATATGTTGTAAATATTTCAACATTGAGTTACCTGAGTATGTACAGTACAGTAGTGGCATGGTCCTAACCTCCTAGTATTTGTATGGCTCAACTTTTGGATGCATGTATACTGCACACTGTTATCCACCTGTTGGTTAACACCAGAATCTTGACGGCGCGGTAAATTATATTTGCAGTATTTATGTTATTTACATTATTTAATGTGTATCTAGTTCTTTGGCTTATCAATCTATAAAATTTAAAAATGCACATAAAAACTTAATGTGATGGTGTGTGAAACCAGTTTTCTGGTTAATGTGGCATTTGATATATCAAGGTGTATGGAGACTGAATTGTTTAGTGTCTCTGTGGGTGTAGAATGTGCATTAAGTAGACTGTCTCAACACTTACCAAGTTCATAATGATTTGCAGTCATAGAGTTGTTTCAGTAGGACTTATTTTTCTAGTTTTCTCAGTACCTCGTGTTTGAATACTGGCAATCAGCTATTCAGTTTTAATGAATATTATGAAAGTCAATAGAAACACAAATAAATCTTCAACTAACTGGGATGTACTCGGGAAGCCCCAACACCAGGGGTCCACATAGGAACCTTCCAATTACTGGGGTATTCATGAGAACCTTTAACCTCTTTGGTATGTCTGGCAATCCTTAACAACTGGGGTAATTGCTGAAACTTAGAGGCAATGGGATGTACATGTAGTTGTCATACGCTGAATTGTACTGTACACGGGGATCAGTCGGGTGTGCACATTAAACTGTCAATAACAGGTGTGCGTGAAAATATTCAGGCTTTGAGATGTACACTAAAATGATTTAATGGTAGAAATTCACATATACTGTGTTGACCCTTCTTTGTATTTTGTTGTAATGGCCAGCAAAAGTCTTCTTGATAAAAACTAGTCTGCTCTGTGATTTTAGAATTGCTGTAACTACTTTGGGTACAAAGCTTGTCATTTTAAGTGAGCTGATAGGTGTTTTGTTTTTGTTAATTTACAGTTATAGCCATTAATATTCTTAAAAAAGTATTCCCTCTACCTTTTTTAACATTATGTAAGTACGTATTGTTCACCATATTTTGTACAGGTTGCATGAGACAAGTTGGGTGTTATTTGCGATATTGTTTATAATTGATAATGGACAGGGTAGCACTGTTTGCCTCTGCATTTTTTTTTAATTCTCTCAATTGTCCATTCATTCTTTGTGTGGTAATTTCAGTTCTCTTAAAGGAGCTCCTGCTGTAATCTGTCTTAGTCAGTCATGGCTATATTTATACAGACCAGTTTCACCTCAGTAAAGTAGTTGGTCTCCTTGTGGAGGTGAACAGGCAGTACAGTAGTTGATTACACTGAGATTTGTACAGTACCATAGTTGAGGTGAATGTGGAGTGACGGTGTGCCCAGGCGGTCATGTAAGGGATATGTGAAGGCTTTCGGTGTACAGCTGTATTACTTCATTTTTATTTATTACCATTACTTGTTTATTGTTGTTTATAGATATCGCTTCTTGTTGCACTTTTGGGTGATATTTTCAACTGAAATATCTTGATGTAGATTGGTGTTCTTTCTCCCATCCCAAGGTAGTTATATGGAAGACCTCAGAATCAGTGTGGAATGGATGCTGCTACTCTTTATGACAGTGCCCTTTATATCTTACTGAGTTTCTCTCATTTTGATGAATCTTGTGTGTCTGAGGAAGTCTTTGGGTGAGACGCCTTACAATCATATTCCTTTTGGCATTTTTTATTGATTTGTTTTATTACTATTGTTTATTGATCAATTTGTTTCAACAGAAAGTCCTCGTCTTAATGAGAGTACTGTAAAGGAAGGATTACTGCTACTTCCAATTTGTGCCACTGTATCTTGATGTGTGTAGTGATAGAATCTATTGGTGCTAAGCTAATTCCAGCTTTTTTTTTTCTTTTTTTTTTTTAATTAGTGTATGAGTTACTTGGAAAAACAGCAGTGTGTGTAGGCAAGAAGCTATATGTGTTTGAAGATAAGTGTGATAAGGTTTTGTGTACATCACTTGTACTGACACAGAATTTGTCTAGATAAAGTGGACATAAGTGAAAGTAATTGGTTGACAATGCAATGTTTAATCCTTTTTGGCTTAGCACTACCACACTGGTGGTCAGGCTCGGCCGTGCAAGCTTCTTGTTTATGTTTTGAAACTGGTTACTTGTACAATTAAGTGTTATTATGTAAAGTATTGGACATAATGTTTCTTCTTATGAGAGGTACTTGTCTAAATTTTGTTTCCATATTCAGCACAGAAGTTCAGTGACCATTTTTTAAAAAGAGTTGTCATTACCAGAGAAATATGAGAACTGTAAAAAATTACTTTCCTTGATAATTTATCTCCTGTTCGTGTATTTTATGCTTTATATTGTTGTGACGAACGATACCGAAATTGATTTGTTATTACTGTACTGTACTAGTGTACCTTGTTGGTGCATGTGAGGTGGATAGTCCATGAAACTTAACATTGCAGAAGGGAGTAATATGATCACTAAATATGTGTTGTAACTCTAGCCAGATTCAAGACATCAGAGTGTAATATTTCATTGGAGAAAGTCCCTTCAAAGAGAAACTTTTCTTCAACCAAAATCTGTATTTTATTGTCTTGCTTGAAATTTTTCATCTTCCCAGGATAAGTTACTTTGTTAATCTCTTGAATTGTTGGGTAGTGTTAGGTGCTGTGTTGATGGACATACAGTACATGTAGGGTATAAGAAATTACATGTTTCACCAGAAATAGAAAATATCAGGCTTTTTCTCTGTCTCTCATTTTTTAATGTTAATGATTTGTATACAGTATGTTGTTCTAGCTTATTTGCCTCATGTGTGTGTTAAAACTTTGAACTTGATCTTAAGCCAGAACTAAGTTATTATATTCAATACTGGAGATGAGTTCTGTAGCATCCCTGTTTTGACTTAAAAACTTCTTAAAGTAGAGGTGCATGAATGAATGGATGACAGTGAATGAAACGAGTCTGTGTTAGCACTTGGTTCTGGCTATCCTGTATTATAGTATAGTAGGAGATAGAGACAGGGCCTGCAAGAGTTAAAAAAAAAAGTTGAAATATGTACAGGGTCATGGAAAAAAAATGTCCAGATTTTAATATATACCAGTAATCATTTAGAATTAGGCATTCTTTTTGGATGACCCAGTACAGTACTTTGTCTACTCTGTCATCCAGGACGGTAGGGGAAGTTTTCTCGCGGTCCGTCTCCTTCAAGGTCAGAGTCTTGCTGTATGGTTCAAAAAGTGAAAAAAAGGATTGCACAGGTATTTTTTCTCAAATAAAAAAAATAAGAAATTTCAAATATACAGTACAGTGTAGGGCTAGAGTAGCAGTTGTTAATCCACAGTGACAGAAATATGTTTGTAACACTAAATCAGATTTTACTATTTCTGAAGAACATGGATTCCATTCCCACATCAATGTTATTTATTTTTTTTTCATCTGTTTATGGACTATTTTTCTAACATACCTCCGATAATACTGTATAACTTACTACCAGAAACAGGAATCTGAGCAGGGATTTAAATCTACAGTCAAATAATATGTTTTATTTTAACAGATCTACATGAGGGCATTATGGTGTGTGGGTCAGACTGCTAATTTTACAGCCGAATGGGTAACACTAACTTACTGATGTTTTTTTAAAGTCATCATGCATCTGATTTAAAAACAAAACAGGGAGTTAAGGTCAAGGAAGACAGCCAGAAATGCACAGGCAATTACAGTCCAGTTGTTAATTATCTCTTCTGATATAAAGTTAACCATTCCAAGACACTCACACAGAACAAGTGATTTACATCCCATTCCTCAGTTGTCCTTGAACTGGTTAGCCAGAATCATGATTATTCAGTAAACCAGTCTGGTCATCCAGATCACAGTTTGGTAAATCTCCTATCCAAGTTTCTTGATACTTTTTTACATAAGAGATGTATAGTGTTTGTTGTGGGGTTCATTCATCATTTCATAGTAAATATAGGTCAGTTGCCCTACAGTCAGTATTTATAAATAATTGTGTAATATTTGGTAATTTTGGAACTTTACTGCCATTATGAAACAAATATCTATTAAGGGTTTTGCCCCGAAAGAGTTCCAAGAAATTACTCTATTCTGATAAACCATATTCAGTTTGACATGCAACATACTAGAAGCTCAATTGTACAAGAACTTTTTTGATGGGAATTTTGAGTAATCAGAGCTTCTGATTTTTGTTTTATTACTGTTGAGTTGGATGGCACATTGTTTCTATTAATTACATGATTTGTAGATTGTAAAGGGTGAAGTGAGGTGAGCTCGCATTGTTGATGTATGAGCAAGAGGTCATGATGAGCCAGGTCTTAGAGTACAGTATTGAGTTGTTGTTGAGTGTAGCAGTCAGGGCCAAGCGACTTACTTCATACTAATGGATTTGGATTGAAACTGTTTTTTGTAGTTCATACTCTCAATATTTTATTTTAAAAGTAATCTTTAGTGAAATATTCATCTTGAATTACATTGTTGTTACAGATGGTCCTTATGTGAGTATTTAATTTAATTTAATTTATTTTTTAATAACAACTTTACATGAATATGGTAGAATATTGCAATATTTTATCAGTTTGGATTATGTCTGTACTTCAGAGACTTCAGTCAATATTGAACTTTGAGGAAGAATATGGATTGTACCTGTGTGAAGGTTCCTCAAGTGTTCATTAATCTTTGAAAATGATGATTTGGGTCTGGTGGTGTGAAGTACAGTACAGTACAGTACCTGGATTATGTACACGATACAGCTGTCACTACCCCCTAGTTTTTACTGGTGAATGCTGCAGGTGATTGTGGTTGAGGCTGTTTAGTATCACCAGTTGTTAAGGTTGACTTATATTTTGTGAAATCTTCCACATTTTAGTTATTTATTTACACACTGCATTTTCTAGAGTTGGTAGTAACGACGGCACATACCCCCGGAAGTGTCATATTGAAATACAACCAAAGGATATGTGTTGATTCTTAGCCCAGGAAGTGAGCTTCAATGTACCTAGTATTTGAGTAGTATTATATATATTCACTCATTATTTTATGACAAGGCCAGAGTATAATACATTTTTATAAATAAAATCCATGGTAGCAGATTTTATGAAGTTGAAGTAGTCAACTGTGTATGGAAGCTTACCATATATAAAACACTTGAGACCTGACATCCATTTTTAACTGTGTTTCCAGTATGTTTATGTGATGATCAATTTCTTACAAGTTTATACATCATCCCACCATGAAGATTGAATATGTTTTTGTAAGGGTATTAAAACACAACTGTCATAGACATAGAGCCTATATTGAGGCACCTCACAGAGCCACCTCACCTTTATAATCTGTTTATTATTTTTTGTATTTATTCTTTCCATTCTCATGGCCATCTGCATTGAAATTTGACTACCCTCACATTTCAAGGTACTATATCTTTTTGGTATGAATCAGCTTTATATTATACGATGATCACAGTATTTTGTTAGTATGGTATTCTCCAATATTGTGAACTGGAAAATAATTGACCGCAGCTCATCTGCTGGTTTATTATGTAACACCTTAGACTGCGGCTCTTCAGTAAGTTACATGCTCCCCTGCGGGTTATTTTAAAATGCATAAAAAGATAGGAAGAGTAATTGTCAAATTATGTGAGTTTTGAAGTAGTAAAATTATTTTTTGTAAAAACTGTCTCCTTACCCTTTACATGTTTACCGGTACACAGAAATAAGAGCTAACGTACAATCATTATGTGAAAGTAGGCCTGTTGCACTGAATAGTTGTTGATATTCTAATACATTACTGTGCTTCATGTAAGGTTTTTAAGTATACAGTAACTAGTTTAGTAATTACATTAGTCCATCAACAATAATAATTTATGAGAGAATTAACTTTCAGTTGGATCATATACAGTACAGTACTGTAGTATTATGTAGTTGTGATTTATTTTTGGTAGTGAGATTTCCGAAAATGACATCTTTAATACCATAAAAACACAGTCAACCAAAAAATAATGTTGAACAAGACAACCACTAGAGGAAGAATCACGGCCCTATAGTACCTAAGAGACATAAGTTTCCTAGTTTGAGTACTCTTGGGTAAGTTATTTACATGTTCCTGGGATTGATTTTGCACAAATATCTTTGTTTCTCTTTTCTCTACAGTTTCGTTACTAACAAAAATATGAACAACAATATTGGTAAAGAGGACAAATATAATGAAAAAGAACCAGACATCTATGAGCTTGATGGAGGCTGTGTTAGGGAGAGATCTGGATATGTTGGCAAAAAGTGTATAGAGGACAAGCAGTGTTGTGAGGGACATGACTGCCCGCACATTGAGCGCTTCCAGTTTGACGAAGAGCGTTGACCAGCTCACCAGCAGCAGCAGGCCTGATGGCACAAAAGTGGTGAGCAGGATCACACCCTGCCGGCGATGAAGCTCAAAATTCATGATAAATTGATTGCCGTCTGCAGAGGCAATGATGTGATTTTTTACACTGTACATGGCAAGAATCTGTGGTCCTGTGTAGAAGATTTTTGCCCCATTCCCTGCGAACCGAACATAGCCATCGTACTCTGGAGGAAGTTGAAGACCTATATTGCACAGATGGATGTCGAAAGGATAAGTGTACAGCTGGAAGTCACAGGTGACTCTTGCTGAGTAACGTTGCAGTATCGACAGTTTATTTGCTGACCCTGGGTACACCATGTCTGTGGAAGAACTCACTTTAGTTGAGACAAATCAAGCTTATTTAAATCCAATTAATGAGATAATTTTTTGCAGGAATGATTATAACCTTCAGTAAGTCTTAATTTTTTGATGAACTGTTTACTGTCATGTATCCAGCTTGTCTTTCAATTTAATTTATCTACTTGAAGATTACATCCATGAAGAGATACTTACCCATATCAACATCATTGAAGCCTGGCAGAATGACATCAGTGGCTGTCCTGACCAAGATACTCTGTCCCAGAAGATTCATCTGACCACTGTCTAGGTTCATCAGCTGGGATACAGGTCTCCATACTTTCTTGGCATCATTGTCAGTTAGAATGGTGCCATTCTTCAGCTTCCTCAGGTGCTTAAACTTTAGCCTGTCATCTTCCCAAGTGATAGTGAGCTGAAACTCTAAGGTGACAGCCATATTGAGATCGTCGACGCTAGTGATGCGAGAAAGAGTTAGTTCTGGAGTAAGCAGAAGAACAGTACCTTGGAGACCAGTAGGCGGCATTTGTCTTTGAAACTCGCCTATAACTTGAACCATGTAACAATCTACTTCGTCACTTTGATCTTGACAGTCATAACGGAAGTTACAGCGACTGTGGTAAGCAATACACTCCCCAGAGGAGCACATGAAGTATCCATCGCTACACTCTGACAAGCTTACTGGTATAACTTGGCCTGCTGTTATTCCACAAATATCTGTAAGGAGTTCCCACTTCCTCCGACCCAGTGGATAATCATCGCTGCCGATCCCAGTAGCCCACATAAGCGTCACGTTCTTAACAGGGTCTGCAACTTGCCATCTCCTGCTCTCTAAATCCCACGTAATCAGGAGGCCATAATATCCGCGGAAAAAAGGTCGACTTTTCTCAGAACCTTCAACTCGAAACTGCGTCTCCAGCTCAGTATCAAAACACAATCCTCGAAGACGGAGAACACTCTTGTGGTTGAAGCTGCAAGCGGCACACCTCTTAAATGTGCTTTCACAAAACTGCCCCTCCCAAAAGCCATCGTCTCTGAGGTTGGCACATTTTAAAACAAAACCACTAGAATTTGTGAACTTGGAAAAATTAGTGTATGATGTTGTTTTTTTTGTGGCCATATTTTTCCATACACCCTGTTGTGCAATGACCCCCAGCCAGAGTTTCCAGGGTGCAGTTGGGACACACATATCCCTAAAGGGGAGGAGGTAGTGTGTGAGTAGCTGGTTGTGCTGACTGCTAGTGGGGACGGCGAGGGACCCATTCAGGAGCCCACACAATGACCGTGATGTTTCAAATCTTCTGCCCTCCGGTAGGATGACGAAGTTTGGCTCATCTCTATGGAGAAGAATCTTGTTGTAAGTATATAAACTTTTAAGACTAAGATGATTTACACATACAGTACTGGTCAATTCAAACACCTGTACAGTGCCTATAACTTTTAAATCCTCTTGATTCCTCGGAAAGGAAAATAATTAAATAAATGACTTGAATATATGTTTCTATACATGTATTTCTAAAAGTCATCAATAAACCATTCGAAAATTTAATCAATAAAGGGTACTCCTATAGTTTGCAAAGTTGATTTCTCCTTATGGGGGTCATCAGTTGTCACAAAAGCCCTTATGTTCTACAAATCTACAACATTCCAGTTGGTAAGTCTTCACCACTAAATATCCGTCAGGGAATCAAAATCTTGCTTGCAGGCACCAGCCAAATGGTTGTTCTTATATGTTGTCTCTACAGTCCTCACCTGCACAGTTGGGAAGTCTTCACCTCATACTCCTTGGCACCAAACACCTCGAACTGGGCGGTGTCAGAACTGAAGATGCTCCCTTCTGCCTGTGGCCCACACTTGGCCATCTGGTGCACCACAGCCGCGTCCAGCACTCTCTCCCATATTGCCACCTGTGTCACGTCTCCGCGGAGGATCTAGCCTCAAGAAAATGAAACATTTTAAATTTGAACAAAAGGATATGAGCATTAACAAGAGGTAAGCCTTCAAAAAAATTATGTACAAGAGCGTATGTACACCTAATATCACGTAATGTGAGAGTTCTACAACGTCATGTTGATGTTATAATACTATATTACAGTTCTTAAATAATTAAGTTGTATAATACTATACTCTTTTACTAGACATCAATAATTAAAAATTAAGAGACATCATTTGGTTAACAAAGGTAGCACAGAATGGGTACAATACCCATAATACCTTACACAAAAGTAATTTAAACTATGAATTAATGAGACAAATTAAATTCCGGCCAAGGTTGTTTTCAAGACACTATATTTGAGTATTTCTCTTACGAAGATTGTCCCTCTGGTGGAATGTGATCAATGTTTGTAACCTTACCTGTGTGGCATCAAATCCTCCTCCTAAGGTATCTTGTTCCTGGCCCACCACCAGCGAACCGTTCATGGGGAAGGGCCAGTCATTACCTGATGGTCCTCTGTGCACCGCCTGAAGTGTCAGAGATACAAGAAATTTAAAGAACATTATCTAGTTTAAGTTTTGGTAGAGTACATAGACGGGAACCTACAGTATATTGATGTGTATATAGGTTACGTTAGTTTTGGTTGGTTAGGTAAGATTCAAAACTTTTTCTGGTGGTTTTAATGTTTTGAACACTTTTTACCTAGATTTTTATAGCAAATCACTAGATTCTGAGATGGAAGAGGGGGGGGAGCTTATCTCAGAAACTATTGATGTGCTCCAAAAATGAAGGTCAAATTCGTTCATAACACATCAAAAACCACCAGGAAAACACAGTTTTAACTTCCATTTCGTATAGTGGCAACAAGTGAAAATTTACCACTACAGCATCTCACTAGCAACGAAAGGTTCAAAATTTATTCATTTTAGTGTTTTTAATCAAAATCAGGAGGTGGACAGATGGTATTTTAACTTACATGTCACCTTTAAATGTGTTAGATATACTGTACACAGCAGAATTAACCTATAGATCTTTATATTGTACATAATATGATTTGGACCTTCCCGGGCAAAGTTAGTGTAATTATAATTATGTAACCTGTTGGTTCAAATACAATCTATGCGCCATCTATGACTAAAAAACAAAAAAAATAAACAGGAGTACCTAGTGACAGCATTAGGATCCCGCTTCCTCTATCAAGGAATAAACTATTGAAATTGAAAAAAAATTAACATTGTAAAATTGGCTAATACGTATTGATGATTAACCCGCCGACGCATTATTCGTTTTGATGTTTATATTGTTAATATTTTTTCATCAGTGAGTTCTGATGTGACATTCATTTTGGAAGGGGAGGGAGGGGGGCTGCTTCGTTTGGTAGATATTAGGTGATTAGGCGCGCACTACTTTTTCTAGAGCGCACTTCATCACTTCATTTTGTCTTTCTCGGCGGTGAAATCACCCGTCGCGCTCTGGCTCTGCTCTGCTCTGCCAGCCGCCAGTTCAAATTTCACTGTGGAAGGTGAAGGGTGTCGCCGGTCTTTAATGGACATTATTTGTTTTCCGCCAGGGAGAGGCATTTATTCCAGTATCATAGAAAACAACCTGATAATAAATACAAGAAGCTGAAGTTCAAAGTTTGTCTAAGGGAACTTGGCTTTGTCAAGATTAAACTCAGTGTTGTACTATTATTTATGAACGTATTTTTAGAAAGTACTTATCACAGCAATACTGAGAAATTGAACTGGGTTTGTGTGCCAAATCGAAATGAGTGTTTAATACGTAGGGGTTAAGGGTTCAGTTTCCGTTATTTAAGCGGAGTTTGGGGTTCCATACATGGTTGAGAAAACCGACCTAGTGCAAAAGCAAGAGGGGCAACACTTTACTTACCTGTCCCTGCCAGTATAAGGTGAAGGAGCTCTCCTGCATCACGTAGCATAAGTGGTACCACACCTCAGGATATATCTCCCACGGCAGCTTGACACGCTGCACCCCTTGTGGGAACCAGCCGTACACAACCGCCCCATTCTGACCTGGTGAGACCAAATTCTCATTAATTATATTTATTTTTAACTGATTTTACAGCATCCTTTTTTCCTCATTTGGCTGTATAAGCTAATATGACCCATTCCCTATGGCTAGGTTAGGTTTGGTTGAGGACTGGATCACAGCTGACTCACCAGTGGATATGTAGTCCACCGAGTTGTCGCTGACCGCGTAGGACACATGCACGGAAGTTTCCCCGAACACCTCCAGCCTGTGGAAGACGGAGACATCACGGTCTTGACTCACAAAGGTTCGTACGATGATTATCCCTTAAAACTGAAGTTGTAATAATGTACCGAACTGGTTAACTTAAGACAAAAAAAATATAGCCCCCAAAATAGCCTCAGTATTGTACTGAAAACTGAAGCAGCTATGGTTGTTTTAAATGAATTACGTTGAGACGCTTAAAGTCGAGTCTCAGTGTAAGTTTGATGTAATTTTAGACGTTTTTATACTTTAGCATTATTAGTTGGTTATATTATTTGTTATTCCTTCAATTACGAGAAACATTGACCATTCGAACCATTGAGAACCCAGGCTGGCTAGTGAAGCGGTGTTTGTACTAGATAAACAAATTACTTTACTGTAAATAAAACAATAAAATCAAAGAACATTCAAGTGATACATTGGAAAATATTCTTAGAATATTCAGGTGTATCGTGTATAGCTTACATATTAATGTTATAGGATATTCAAGTAACTCCCATGGTTTCGAGACAAAACGGCCCCAGTCGAAAACGGCCCAAACCAGAACGGCCCCTCTAACCAAAACGGCTTCACCCTGTGACCAAAACGGCCTAACTCTAACCTAACCTAACCAAACCAAAACTGAGCATGATAGCAGCCATCATGTTGACAGTCTGGGTAGGGCCGTTCTGGTTTGGGCCGTTTTCTCCTGCTACCACTCATATGACATTATAACAATGGACATAGTAGTAATGGGGATAATGCCCATGATAATAATAAAACACTGAATACAATGACGATGATGACAATTCTGGCCACCATTAGGTTGAATCCGTGCCTGAGTGACTAATACTATATCTGAAAATTTGTAAATTCAGTCGAAGCATTGAACCGTGGCTGCACAACAGGAACACCATCGTTGATCCATCTGTTCAGTAATTTACAGTTATATAACAATGCTACAGTGATCTATTAATGAAATTCAAAGAAATGAATAGAATCTTATATCAAAGGGAGAGAATAACACGCGGTATCGATACAGTAAGAACATGGCGGATAAAGACGATATACCCGCGTTGGTTGTTGTTGCCTAAACTTTATCGCCATTACGTTCCTATATCATTATGTTAACTACTTTGTGTATGATGGCTGCAACTGGGATAACTACCACAATCCTCTTCTGTTATCAGGACCGGTGAGCAGAGAAACTGTATTGTGTACCGTATACGATAATTTAATCCACTTCAATGGGTCAAGAAATGGTACGTAAAAGGTAAAAATAAGTTTTTACACGTATGTGAACTTAATTTGCATACAATAAATTCCCGTTATTATGAAATTTTCCGAGTTTAATTCTTACACGTGTAAATACATTGAAGAAATTAACTAATCCAGGTTAATAGCTCTTAATTCCCTCAACTGTGAACGTGTGTGTCAACTGTATATTAACAACACCTGCACTAAGATTTTACACCATTAGCTGATGAGTGTTGACCGGTAATGATTGAGGAGCTTTTGGGCGAGAATAAGTACAGAACTGTGTACTGTACATTAGTTAGGGAATATATAAGCTATGGTGTTCAAACATGACAAACACGCGCACGAGCGCACATATATCCACAAATAACAAAGTATAAAATATTGAAGAAAGGTTCTCCCAGCGTGCTTTTATAGAAAGACGCGAAAAAGAAGAAAAAAAAAGATTCCTGGGTCAAAGAAAATAACTTGACAATGGCAGTTTAAATACATATCAATAGAGCCGGGTACAGATTCTTAGGGGTCCTTAAAATGACTGATTCTCGTATGAGAAGATTTAAGAATACACTTGACGCCTGAACCATACAGCAAAATATAACGATTAACGCTAACTCCAACAGCCAAAAAAAAAATACTGTACGGTCAGCTACTTATGAAAAAAAAATAACTTGAAACTCTTTGGAAATATTCTTTACTGTAATTTTATATCGTGCATTAAGTATCCTCTGTATAGGCATATTTTTACATCCTCACTTGCGGAAAATATTCATCTTTAGAGCCTCTGAGACCCCCAGGCGACAATTGCTGCAATTTTGAATTGATTGTCATGGATAACATATGAGGGTGTTGGAATGTCTATCAAACCTTATGGCCATTTTTTTTTTTTAGGTCCGTGATGGCATTTTTTGTTGTTGCGGGAATATAAATGAGAATATTGATGAGGTAATCTGATAAATATTACAGTGGTAGTGGAGTGCTTCTTGTACTGTATAGTGTACTCTGTATAGTGACCCAATGGCGGTAAGATCATCGCCTTGATGGCAAAATTGTGTAATGCGTTATGAATATACTGAACTCACTTGTGTTTACCCTTATTCCGATAGATGTACCATTTGTTAGGAATGACAATGCGGGTGAGTGATGTTCTCAATAAAGTCTTTGTACAAATAACTATTGAGCCACTGCTGTCGTGTGTAAATTTCCTCGGGCACTTACATGCAATAAAGGGTATACAATTCGTGATGTGCGTGTCTATATTTGCTAGCGTCTTAATTTTATTTTATTTTTTTATCCTAGTGACATGATAAACTGGAATTTAATTTTCATTTTGTAATATTCATGATAATTGACAGATTCTAACGTTGAGCTTTTGTTCGCCAATTCGTGTTTGCATGACTACAATACGTGTGGTTTGTTTCAACAGTCAAACAACATTAAAACGAGGCTCGTGATTAGCCAGGAGACACTTCCCCGTGACCAATCAGAAGGCTTCGTTCATCACTGCCTAGGATTTGTTCAGGAACTTTACAAAATCCACAAATTTGGTGACGTCAAAGGGTCAGAGGTTAATCCTGTGTCTCTATAACTGCGGAGGACCGATTCTGTATTGCTTTGATGATGTAAACAGAATATTGTAGAAAGTGTATTACGATAAGTTTAGGAAACACGTGACGATTGGCTCACTGTTATTGGTGACTTAAAACATTTCAGTCTTAAATAGGTTACCTGGAGGAATGGCGTATTGAATTCTACGAGTGACCTGACCAGCCATGACTCGACCAGATATGACCAGACATAATCAAGTAACGTCCCAGAAGGAATAACCTTGCATAAGCCATCCTGTTGACTTGACCTGACCTGATCCTGTAGCAGAGAGAGAGGCTGTCAAGGGGCTTGGCGTCACTGGAGAAGTTGTACCGCAGGAACACTTTATCATTGGGCACCCACCACTTCCCCCTCTGTAAACTGTACACCTTCACCGCCTCCTCCACGTCCTGCTGCTGTAGTGATGGCTGTCGTTGGAAATCTGGTTGATCCACAGTGGCTGTAATGGAAGAAAGAGTTGGAAAAAAATAAGTTGAAGTTTATATTTCTCATTCATTTGCCTGTGTCCCAGACTGAGTGGAAGAATAGTACTGTATCTGTTATCTAGTACTCATATTCTTCCTTGAGTACCATTTTGTGTACTGGTATTTGTAGGAGGTAAGGTGGTTGAGTGGATGCAGTTCTCATCTCCTGTCCTCCGGGTCACTGGTTCGAATTCAGGACACCCCCTAATCAATCCAGGTGTAGATGTGTACCTGACTATACATTTGGGGAAGTGGTAACGATCAAGTGCAGTGTCAGTTATGGTAAGATAGGTTAAGTTAGGTTAGATTACGTTATGTGAGATTAGATTGAGTTAGAATATATTAGGTTAAGTTAGGTTAGATAAGGTTGGGTTATATTAGGTTAAGTTAGGTTACATAAGGTTGAGTTATATTCGGTTAAGTTAGGGCAAGTTAGGTTAAGGTTCCCACTGCATTAACTAAAAACCTATATTGCAAGTCGAGTTACGCGTTTTCAAGGAACAAAATTGAAAAGTTTGACAATATTTAGTGTTGAATAAAGGAGTGTAGGATGCATGTACAGGGGTAAGTGTGTCTGGGAGGGGGTGATATATGAATGATTGTGGATATGTAGGTGTGGGAAATATAGGAGTGAGATGGTGTGTGGGTAATATAGGAGTGAGATGGTGTGTGGGTAATATAGGAGTGAGGCGGTGTGTGGGTAATATAGGAGTGAGGCGGTGTGTGGGTAATATAGGAGTGAGATGGTGTGTGGGTACTATAGGAGTGAGATGGTGTGTGGGTAATATAGGAGTGAGGCGGTGTGTGGGTAATATAGGAGTGAGGCGGTGTGTGGGTAATATAGGAGTGAGGCGGTGTGTGGGTAATATAGGAGTGAGTCATGCTGAGTTAATTTAAGCAAAATGTTGTGCTACACTTTACTAAGGTCACAGATAGCTAGACAGATACACAAACACACAAAGAGACAGGTAAATATATTGCTTGACAGGTAAGATACTCATATATTCATAAAGTTTACATTGATTGAACATGTATCAAAGCGATGCAGGTCCAGTATTCACATTCACATGCGATAAATTTTCACTCGTATAACTGATGAGTTGGAATAATGCGCATAACTATTGACTAGAAGATGAAACACGAGAATAACGGAACAGGAGAACATCAACAATACTCTTAAACTTTCTTATCTTAACTAGAAACGTTCCCTTAACACCAGATTAAGTTAAGGTGTACAGATTATAGTGGATGATTTTATTTATTTATTTATTTGTTTATTTATTTATTTATGTATTTGTTCTTTAATCTTTATTCTCAAGTATTTGTACCTAGTTGTGTTCTTATTAGGATACGAACACTTGATTTTGCTGTTTATCTCGTAATCGAAGACAAAATCAAACAGAACGCTAGATCACTGTTGTGGGTGAGAGAGACGCGTAATAATACGTGTTGGGAGGACCACACACACTCTGAGGATACCTACACATGTTTTATATTGATTGATGGGAATATTTTTATCCCCTTGGGTATGATGGCTGTAATCCCTTGAGTGCGATAAGAAAATAAGGAGTCTGCAATAGGTCGGTTGGCCTGTGCATGGCAGCTCCCGTTGAGAGTTATAACTACTCTTTATCGTCCATGAATCTAACTAGCCTCCTTTTAAAACTTTCCAGAGTTCCCGCACTTACTACAAAGTTGCTAAGCTTGTTCCACTCGTCCACCACCCTATTTGTGAACCAGTTTCTTCCTATCTCCCTCCTAGACCTAAACTTATCCAACTTAAATCCGTTGCTACGAGTCCTATCCTGCTAGGATATTATAAAAACTTTATTTATATCTCCTTTATTGATTCCTTTCACCCACTTAAATACTTCTATCATATCTCCTCGCACTCTTCGTCTTTCTAGGTAATGCAAGTTTAGTTTCTTTAACCTATCCTGTTATGGAAGGTTTCTAAGTCCTGGAATCATTTTCGTCATTCTTCGCTGCACCGACTCCAGTGAATTGATATCCATTCTATAATAATGGCACCAGAACTGAACAGCATAATCGAGGTGCGGCCTGACTAGCGCAAGATATAATTGCAATATGACCTCCGCACTCTTATTACTTACATTTCTTGGTTAAAACCTAATACTCTGTTTGCCTTATTTCGAACACTAATGCACTGTTTTCTAGACTTTAACCCCTTGAGTACGATGACTGTAATCCCTTGAGTGCAATGACTTTAACCCCTTGAGTACGACGACTTTAACCCCTTGAGTATGGTGACTAACGCTTGAGTACAACGACATGATTCATCTGACGTGTCCCCTTAAGTACGATTTAACTATTTATTCTTCTGTTCAAAACTGTATCAAACCCAACATGAAATGGTAAGAGCGCCTTTTATGGGGCGACAGCATTAATGAGATTCGTTCCAACAATCCGTGTGTGTGTGTGTGTGTGGGGGGGGTGCATACGTTTGCAGTGCGCCTATTGACCCAAAAATCAACATTGTGACAATTTCAAAGCCCCGAACTGTAAAACATGCGCAAAAATTGTAATGTGTTGTGGATACGTGTGTACAATATAGCTTCCGAGCACACACACACACACACACACATTTAAGAACGACCATCCACATTAGAATGAATATCTAGCGACACCGGTGATTATTTAGTAGTTGCCAACACCTAATTATGTATTGCGTGTTATATAAGGAGAAAGAGAAAATACTAAAGAATTATTTATTATCTAGCGTTCCCTGACACAAGAGATGAACATTTACACACCTGTAAGAAACCTGAATGACGGGAACTTGAGGCAAAACTTAAGTGGGAGAGGAAAGTCGGATAGTATGAAGATTTTTCTCCCTGGTTTATTTCACCTTAAGATTAACCACCCTAACCTAACCCTCAAGGTAGCGTTAGGGTTTTTAATTAACAGGTGAAATAAAGTGTAGGGGTGGGACTTACTGTATCTGTAGGTGATCCGAATTGTTTTAATTATCCAGAAACAAGTGATTTGATTAAAGGAAGAGCATCCATCAGTCAGTTCATGAAGAACGGGGTATTATGGTGACTATAAACAACTAAATATAATATTCAAGAAAGTTAAAGAACTCGAGTAACATAATAAAGAAGGGAGACGTAATGGAAAGTGTATGACTGTGTGGGAGGAAAGACAAATATTGGTATGTTACGTAAAATGTGTGTTTACATTTTGTGGTACAGAGAATACACTGAGGAGTAGACGATAACAGATTTAAGATCGTATGATGAGGCGGGTGTTACTATGTGAAAGATGGATACAATCTATGTGTTTATGTGTGTGTCACTAACTACTGCTATAGGACTGATCTTATGCTCTAAATGGTAATGTACTGTATGTGAGAGCGAGTAACAGTGACTGACGTGATGACAACTTTGGAGAGGATAAGATGAACTGTATGCCTCTCAACATGACTTACGGATACTAAGATTGACAGCTGTGGTCAGTGTCTCAAAGTAGTGATGGAGTAATGAGTACTGTAGTAGACTTAAGAGTACCTTGTGTTGAGATGGTGTTAGGATATAGTTGAAAAATCAGACGTGTAACTCACATGAAGTAGCGGCCAGGAACAGTAGCAGCAACAGTAATATCACAGTAGGACTCATCATACCACCTCCTCTGCTTCCTTCTCACAGTGCCTATAGGTAGCGATCTTCCTGTGGGTGGCACACTTTAAGGAATTGATTGCCACTGTTGTCTACGATAACTGCTGTGTTTGTTGCGACTGTTACTTTTCTCTTTTTCAGCAAGTTGTGACTTTGTGAGGGAGGCACTACATATCACCCAACTCATAAGATTAACAATGCTACTTTTCTCAGCTGATAGGAAATACGTATCTCTTATACAGGTGTATATACTCGTATGTCAAGACTGATCACCTTTAGATTCACCACCACAGCTTATTTTACTTGTAGATTAACTTTGGGTAAATTAGGCTTGGTTAGGTTACTATAACGTTATTACTCTTCAGCTGAAATAAGCTTGGGGAACAAATCTTCAGGTGAACCCTCAAAACACACACACACACACACACACACACACACACACACACACACACACCTCAGGAACTTTCTTGTATGTCTTGTGGTGAAAAACTTTAACTATAACTAACTGCGTCAGGTAGATAGACGTAAGACGAAAAGAGAGAATAAAGTATGGGATAGGCTGATGTAATAAACAATGGTAAGGATATTAAGATGACAGATGGAAAGAATAAAAGTATATAGAGTAATTGTAACAAGTAACCCTTTAATATTGTAACGCCATCCTACGAGAAAGGTAAACAATTTGGCTTCATATTCACAAGGGGTCGTACGTGTAAACCACCTCTTCCAAACCCAGGAATAAAAGATCTTGTTATTGCAGAATCTTAATATATTACAACGTGATTTTAGCTATCCTTTCAGTGAGTCACAGTTATTCAGTTAACTGCGTTTTAATACATCTCCAGTCAACGAGGAAAAATGAACGTGTGAACCTATTAGTATCCAGACTTTATTTTCTTATATGAAGTGTACACGGCTGGGAGAATGACCAGGAGGGGTGAATCTAAATAACCAAAAAAGGTTGAATTACGTATTAGTTAATTAGTTAATACAAGGAAGTGTGGAGATGTACTGGACGTAAAACAGATTATAGTAGCGACACAACACTACGTCCATCACACAACACAACACAACACACACACCCAACACAGCACACGCTCTCCTCGCCGTCCCGGTACTACTAGGAATGAACTACGTACTGCTTCCCGGGGCGAGGGGTTGGTGGTGTTTGTCACGCTCAGTATAGCGCTGCCGATAACTGCACTCACACCTCTAACTGCGACAATCAGTAATACAATAATGATTGGTTATTGATGATTGGCGAAATTTATACTATTCTGGAATGTTTTTTATTGAAGTGAGAGAGAGGGGGGGGGGGAGGAGGTGTGGTGGAGGATATTGGTAAGTAATGATAATGATTAATAATAATAATAATAATAATAATAATAATAATAATAATAATAATAATAAACGGTTTATTGAAAATGTTTTGCAGCCCGAAGGCTGAAAATATACATTGGACATAAATGACTTTTAACAAAAGCCTTCATTGGAGAAAGGTGAAGGAACATACAGTGAACATACAGATTAATGTTTACACACGTAGATCATGTGAGCTGAGGTGTTGAACAGCAGACACGTAGTGTAGTAACTCCCTCACAGATGGCGTTACGAGGGGCCTGATGATGTAGTAATTCCCTCACAGATGGTGTTACGAGGGGCATCACAGCGTAGTAATTCCCTCACAGATGGTGTTATGAGGAACCTCACATGATGCTGTAGCAACTCATTCACTACGTGGTGTCACTTAAGTGAGTGAGTGAGGTGTGGTCCCAGGCCCCCCTTCGTGGAGTCTCAGGGGAATTATCACTGGGTACCTGGGACTTCACTGTGTGAAGGTTAGCTTGGGTAAGACTCAACTGTAACTGCCGAGTTGTTTTTCACTGACTTAAGCACTGTTCACCACTATTCAACACTGGTTCCATTCCTTTCCCAAATGAAATAGTAACTTCTGGCGAACTTGTTGATATTCCGGTGGGGAGGAGGGTTCAGGGGAGGGGGTTGGTATGGGCCAACATAACAGTTGACCTGGCTGCTGCCTGAGCAGTGCCAGGTGCGTCTTGACCCTTCGGTGGTTGTGTGTGTGTGTGTCAGTCAGTATGTGGACAAGTGTGTTTATGGTGATGGAGGTGACAATGGTGTGGTTTATCATCATTGCCTCATGTGCTATCTGTTAGACGGTGGTGATGGTGGTAGCGGCGGCGGTGAGGTGGTGTTATGTCGGGGGATAAAATTGTGAGGCCAACCCCACCGCCTTACTATAGTGTTAGGTACACAGTCCACCTCACTTTATGAATGCTGATATTTTATATTTAAGACACGGTGTGTAATTGTATTATGAAAACGCTTGTGTGTATACTGTATTTTTAATGATAAAGAATAGAACTGATATTTCGCATTTTTTATTGTAGAATCTTAGTGTGCTATGATGTGCCGGTTAGTGCATTGCAAGCCACAACTTCAAGTTCTTTTCTTGATAATTAACACAGTCATTATATAAAAACAGTAATTGGAATGTAATCATAATCCATTTAGACCCGATACCACTTTACTGACGTCGTAATGGGATAAATGGCTACTTGTACATCATGGTGAAACGTACTGTACTTGTAATTGCATGAACTAACCCTCATTCCTCCTTCCCTTTCCCTAACTTAAGTAAACTAGAGGAAAAATCTTTTCTTAACGCCGTTATCTGAGCACTATAAAATGTTTGCTTCTTCCCCATTCACTACAATGTCAACAAACACACTTCTGCCAATTCTCAGAAAATCCCGCCAACCATTGTTTAAGTGCGAGTGTGTAACAGTATATGAGGAGTGTGGTCATGGTATAGTGTTGTCAAGTATGGTGATATAGTATTCTAAGACGAGTGTGGTGTAGTGATGATAACCTATATGACATGTGTGGTGGTGGTTGGCTATAAACATGAGGTAATACTTCAACAGGGCCGCCACTAAACTATCGATTACGGTATTTGTGAGAAAATACTGCTGTATCTAACGAATCCGGTGTTGAGAAATGTACGAAAAAACATAATATTATTTGCCTGGTAAACAGCGGGTAGGTGAATATATTGCCTGCGTGTCTTTGGCGGTTCGGGGTATTGAAAAATAAAATAGTATCTGAAACTAGAAAGAATAGTCTACTGAATAAACATAGCCTAGTGATATATATATATATATATATATATATATATATATATATATATATATATATATATATATATATATATATATATATATATATATATATATATATATATATATATATATATATTAGTACATTAGCCAATTTCGGTGCTTATAATAAATCTACATTCGTTTTTCACAATTCCGACCGAAGCCTAATGCAAAACTATAGGTACAGTCAAGCAACAAATTATTGTTCATAAATAAAGTCCTAGAAGGCGTTAGTTTAGTTGTACCGTTGTTGTAAAGTTTGGTAAAGTCATGTATAACTTCCTCACGTTCAATAATAGGCCCCCATCAGTCACTCGAGGAACCTGCACAAATATATCACGGAAGATCTTGACTCAGCTCGTGAATCTTTTATTACAGATGAATATAAAATGGACCTTTATGTGTGTAGTTGACTGCGTTATCACTCTCTGCCTGCTGACGGTGGAAGAACATACATACATGCATACATATTCATTGAAATCGTTAAACAAGATACATACATAATATACATAGATAAATATTATGTAAAAACATTATATTAAGACACATGCTGACGTTGGTATATATGTATTAAGTAAAATCATCATACAGGTTAGCATTGGTTTATCGAGTATAGTGTAGATAAACAGTATAGCCATAGCAACAATATTTAGTATAAAAAAATCGACACTGCACTACCTCGAGGGGGGGGGGGGCACCTAAGTCTGTGGTCTTGACAAAACAGTTAGAAGTTTAATACTGTAGATGGTCTTGACATGTACTTACCTCAATAGTAACAGCGTTTGTAAAATGTAATGTCTCTTAGCCCTAAACATGGTACCGGTACTAGTTTCTTAAAAAGTTCATAATATTGACCATAAAAACAGTAATTAACTTCTTATTGACAGTTATATATCACAAACACTTGGCACAAGCATTAATTGTAAACACCACAAAGGTATCCCAAACAATCGTCAAACATTTATCACGTGACTCCATATCTATTCAGCATCTCGTTAAAGATTCATTTAGTGTTTGTTTATTTTGTATATTTAGTATTGTTGTAATAGCGATATACAGGTGGGTTGAAGAGGCAGTGAGTTGTAGTATAGGAATGTTTGTTTGTCATTGAAGTAAATTTGTTGTTTTCTTGTTTACAGTAAGTTGAGATTCACAGCTCCTCGAGGTACGTCTGATTTAATTTCGTTTTTGTTTTCTTTTGGTGACAGTCATGGGTAAAATCAAGCAACACCCTGCTCCTTCCTCCTGGTTATGGAGAGTGTTGACTGCCCACTTTCCTCTCTTGGCTCGTCACCACCCACGTGGAGTTCAAAAGCTGATAAGAGTGTGTCTGGAAACCGTCGCTTTAATAGCTCAATATGCCGGGGAGGGACTGAGCAAGGTGGGACACGCCTCGGGCCATTGCATGTGTATTTCATGCACCAAACACGACCTCCAGGCTACACTTATAGTCTACCACACGGCAAGGTGAGGGAACCAGGTGTAAACATGCCATTGCCGCCACTGTCCACAAGAATTGTTATCTACATGTTCGACTTACCCTGTATAGTGTATAATATTGACCTATTTAAATGTTCTAGAAAATAATAGGTTAGGCAGTTATCCCTTTTTAACGTGTTCAACTTACAATATATATATATATATATAAAGTTGTAGGTGTAAAGTTTTTTGTGTTCTGTTTACAGTAACCCGGAAACGTTTTCTTTTGTCAAATGTTTATATATCGTTTATATACACTTATGTTTTGACAGTGATCGCTACAGATATTAGCTCGCGATTCAGTCAAGACCATCGTTTGTCTGTAATTACTGTACCTGTTGTCGTACTTATACTGTACAGTACACAACAAGGTACTAGTTTATCGTCGCGCCATCTGTGGACTAGTGGGATACCCCAGCAACTGTGGCGTCAACTTTTCCTGGACGACTTACTGGAAGGGGTGCAGGGCTGCCGTAGTTCACCGGAGCGCCGCTCCGGCACCTCTGTTTTGATCAGTCAATTAATCAATCAATATCGCCGACGCCTTGTTCCCCCTGGGGAACTCCCCAACAGGGGGTGGCCATGGCAGAAATGTCTCCAGGCCATTTTATCCTTGCACACTTCACTTGCTCAAACACTCTTCCTCCCCTGCCTGCTCTCTCTCTCCAACAAACTCTATAACTCGTTTCTCCCAGGTGGCAATTGGTCTACCCCTCCCAACATTCCACTCTCTCTTTGTCAGCCTGTCTTCATTCATCCTCAGCACATGTCCATACCACCTTAGTGCATTCCTCTTCATCCACTCCACCACACTTCACACATGAAGTTATAGTAAGCTCTATATGTTGCTATAAATCTAGATCAATCAACCTTATTTTGCATTATTAATACATATACAAAACTGAATATATCCTCATATAATTAATCTCTCCTTCAGATCAGCTTACATTTTATGACTTATCAATATTGTAGAAAGACTTTGATAACAGGTGCACTTCTAAACACTTAAAAACAGTACGTCCTCGCATAAGAGCTATAGATATGTGACCAATATCGAAAGGATAAGCACATTAGACTACTACTAGATCAAATATATATATATATATATATATATATATATATATATATATATATATATATATATATATATATATATATATATATATATATAATCAACAACCTCACCCCGCCAATAGATACGCTTTAGGAAACGGAGATTATTTTGACAGCTCCGGTACCTTAAAAATTGGCACTGCAACACCTTGGAAGATGCCAGCTGCCACATTGGGAGGATCACCCGAGTTTATCAAATTAACCACCCCTTCACTACTGGGACACTACTTGTAACATCTTTGGGTTAGTAACGCCAGATGATTTTATTCAGCACAGAGAGGCCCCAGTACACAGGGGGTTAACCACCTTATCGCTAACCTAACATAACCCCCAGAGAGTGAGAGAGTCCACGGAATTTGAGTTTCACAGACTTCCAAAACCCACACAGTCACTGGGGAGTCACGAGCAAAGATGGTCTTTGGTCCCGAGTCACATTCACAGTCTCACACGCATGGGTCACCACCACTCACCAGTCAGGCTGCTAGGCAGGGTCTGGCTCACCAGGATCAGTGCCGCACCAGCCTCAGAGGATAGAGGGTGTTAGCGCGATCCTGACACAAAGTTTCGGAGTTTAAATATATAATCCAAAGTTTGAATCATAGTTGTACACCAACTTGATATCAAACGTAGAGCAAGTGAAGCAGAAGTAATTGTATTGTGTGACGGTAATGCACAGCGCCGTTGTATTAATGTTATAGTAGCAGAAGGAAAAATTACTGTGGTAGTGTATTAAGATGACTAACTGCAGTGAAGGAGGAAACTGTGACAACTGTTCTGACGTGTTAAGAGGAGACAGCACACCCGCCCCCTTACTGCTCTTCGGGGTCTTCCACTGCTACGTGGTTTTCATCCTCGGCACAGTGTGTGAGTATCCGTGAAGAGACTGTCTGTGCTTGTTGCTGTGGATGAGTCTAATAGTTGTGGCGAGTTTTTCAGTGTGTGTTGGGGCCCTGGGGGTGTGGGGGACTGTCGGTGTGTTAGGGGGTTTGGGAGACCGTCGGTGAGTTGGGGGTGTAGGGGACTGTCGGTGTGTTGGGGGTGTGGTAGACTGTCAGTGTGTTGAAAAGCGTGGGGGACTGTCAATGTGATAGGGAGTGTGGGGGACTGTCGGTGTGTGTAGGATGTGGGGGGGTGTCATTGTGTCAGCTTATTTTACCTGTTGATTAAGTACTAACGCTACCTTGAGGAGTTAGGTATGGTTAAATTAGTCTAGGTTATAATGTTAGGTTAAGTTGTTTGATTAGTATTAGCGTTAGAGTGTTTAATCATCAATTGTTATATTGTTATTACTGTTTTTAAGCTCGTAACAAGGATGGTAATACACTACTCTAACAACGTTTAAAAAGTTATGAGAGATCGACTGTCTGAATCACCAGAAGAATGGACTTATCGCTTGTGTACCGCAGTGCATTCTGGGGGAACCCCGAGGTCGACTCGGCAATCTTTGTTTTTATCCCGCTTTAATAACAAGGACTGTGTTACATACCTCTAGTTATTTGCTGCTAAAATGCAAGAAGTAAACTGTTGTAACTGTACCAGCTGATAGGCACCCCGGGATTAGGTTAGGTTATTATCTCCAATCATCCTATGGCGCCTCATCGTGGGGAATACGACTTATTTATAAATAGCCGGATTAAAAAGGAAATTAGGGAGTAATAATAAGTACCAATAATATAAGAATAAGGAATAATAATTATGATAAAACTATGTTAACAACTATGGTAAGGAAGTAATACCAGTATTAGTAAGTAACTTTGAAGTAACTTTCAGAAGGTAACATCATATTTTGGCCTGTGGGAGTATAAATCACACTATACCAGTTTAACCCTGGGATGGTATCTAGCCCAGGTCAGTGGGTATAATTTGACCTGTTACACCGGGACAACAGTGCCTCTAGACCCCCGTATTGTTGGGCTCTGCAAAGACAAAATTCAAGGTTTGTAAAGTATAGATAAATAACGAAATGGATTCACGAACTAACAAAATAAACTATAGTATATAATAAACTATCTCCTACAGTTCACTACTAGCTGTTAGTGTCATGGCAGTGTTGACATTGTTGAACGGCGAGTGAGGGCTCATATTATTTCTGATCAAACTAAAACTGGACTCTGATTTCCTTGCATAAAATCCTCTACATACAAGCCATCATCTTAAGTCATCAATTTCGGTGTCCTCAATCAAAGACCACTTTCAACACGATCTTTAACATCGCTTTCTCGTAAATAAAAATCGAACTAAAACGACCCGGACTTCCCCCAGAATGCGTTACGGTAAACAGTGACGGAGTTACACGTATAGGCCCTGCAGGGTAATGTGGGGTTACTTATATTCACATGATCCCTAACAGGTAACGTGGTAGCCGTGTGGTGTGTGGTGACGTGTAACAAGATTCATCCACCGGTTAAGTTGGTTTTGAGCAGCGTGTTCGTCACCACCTTTCTCATGTGCTTGGTAGTGATGCCGTTCGCGGCGCAGGTGTCGTTGTCGAAGTTGCTGTGTGAGCCCAGTAGAATTCCGTTGGCCGTCAGTATGTCGTTTGGCTTGCTGTACACCACCCTCGCCGAGATGGAACTGTTCTACATATCGGCTGTCGCCTTTCTCAGGTAATATATTTAAAGTTGTTTTGTATGACCAAAATGTTTATGTTAGTTCAGAAGCTTTCCTCCTTTGATGCCATATTTTTTAAGACTCTTACTGTACTGCCTTATTAATTTCCCTGTAATAAAGTTGATACTGTATAGAGGGACTCGGTCAGAGCGTATACAATATTGTTCCTATAGTTGGTGTCTTAATCATGGTACACAGTAGCAAAGCTCTTATAAATGGGGATACAAATTACTCTGTCAATTCCCAAAGTGTAAGTCAGTTGTTTTGTATTAGTAGTAGTGTGGTTACTTTCTAAACCATGACTCGCTTCACATACTGGATAGCCCAAGTATTAGTTTATTATATTTGAACTAATACTGTACGGTATATTGTTTACCTCTGAACTTATATGACGATTTTATTGAATAAATATCTATCAATTTATGTGTTGCCAGGGCGGTGGCGGTGTGGTCGCCACACAGACGTTCAATAGGAATGAAGATGGCTGTAGGCATCGTCGTCAGCGTCTTCCTCTACTCCATAACAACAACCTTGGTGAGTTACACACACACACACTTTATCCTCATGACCAGTTGTCACCTTAGTAATTGGTCGAACATTGTTAGCAAGTGCTGAACATGTTCAGTCATGAATGTACCTAACCATGTTACAATGTTTGTCACTCTTGGGCAGAGGAACTCACACTTGGTGTTGTAACAATTCACACTTTTTATTCCAAAGAAATAAGCTGTTTCTTGAACTCGGTGTTGTGACCTCCAGTGGGGCGACATTAGGCCATCCAGTCATGTGACATGAGCTACGTATAAACTGTAATCTGTTGAATGAGGTGTCCGAGTTCCTAATTTTTAGCTATAAGATTTTATGTATTGACAGGGACTGCTGGGCCCCATCTGGATGAGATTTGTAAAGGAGAAGAGCACGGCGGGGATGGTGGTCGGTTTAGTGTACACGTTCCTCCACACGCTCCTGCCCGTCCTCCTCACTATGGCCTGTTACTGCTCAATGATGCTTGCCGTAAGTTGCTCTAACCAGTTTTAAATTTCATGATTTGACGAAGAGTCCCGTGATGTAAAGTTTTAAAGGAAATAACAATAGAACCAGACATAATGCAATCTTGAATATTCCTCGCTGCTGTATACATTAGCATTATATTTCTCTCAGGTATGCCGGAACAAACGTCGTCTGGCTGCGCACAGTCAACACAGCACCAACAGTGTCAGAGTTATTGACGAGGCTACGCGAGCCATGATGGCGGTGTTCGTTACTAACCTCCTCTTGGCTCTCCCTCACTCAGTGTTTCACCTTTTTTATGATCTGCCGTTCACAACCTACGTCATCATCCATGTGCTGTTCTTCTCTCATTTCCTGGTGGACCCGATGGTGTTTATTTGGTTCAATGGCGGACACCGCCAGAGAGTGTGGGGGAAGGTCCTTGTGGGCCTCGAGAGAGTGAGATGTTGGTATTCCTCTTCCACTGCTGCCTCCATTTCCACCTCCACCTCCACCCTCGCCACCGTAGGCACACCCGCTTCATCCACTGACGACGCCAAGAACCACAACCAAATCCATGCCAGAAGTCAACCTGTATAGTTGTGAGAACTTTCATAAATCCATGGCAGAAGTGAGGTGTGGGAACACTGAATATTCTTGAGTGGACAAGTCTTTGGCTAATATACGTGACTTGTGATATCATAGGATAAGTTTAGTGGTTATATTTGGTGTCTTAACAGTGTACAAGCCCGCATAAATTTCTTGAAAAATTTGGTTGTATGAATGGAAATTTACAGAACTTGGAACTCACTTTTTTTTTAATTCATTCATCATTCATCTTGTTTCACTTATTCTATTGTTTTCACTCACTATAAACACACGGGATCATCCTTACTCCTTCATGAATTTGTTAATATTTAGGGAGGAAATTATAATCTAGATTATTTATACATTATATCCAGCATATGCAAATAAAACTTTCCTTTTTTATTGAAGATTATTATTATTATTATTATTATTATTATTATTATTATTATTATTATTATTATCATCATCCAGTTCATAATCGGTGCCACTGGCCCTCAACTGTTTGTCTATCATTTTAAGGTGCATGTTATTAAAAATGTGTTACTGCGCTTCAACAACTAAGGTCTTTATAAGTCTTGAGAAGTTACTCTGTAAACCATTTAATATACATAATTAAACCACAATAATAATGTTGATAATGGCTACATACGGGTACAGACACGTGTTCAGTGTTACTCACCAGAAGTGGAAGTGAGTCATGAGTAACAGCTCGTCACTTCCTCTTCTCCCTTCCGTTAGTCATTCATGGTTTGTAGATGACGACAACTGCTGGCTGACAAATGACATTGTTAACAATATATATTATGGTATTAGAACGGTTTAATGTCAAGACAGCGTCCCATGTACCAGCAGAGAGACCCCCTGTGCTCAGTGCGATACGTTCCTGGGACTTTCATGTACGATATGGTTTGGTATTTTTTTTCCAGTAGGCGTTTTTGTCCGGCGGGCTTTTAGTCCATGGGAGATGTCTCTAGTTGAGTCTTTTCCAATACAATGACATAACGTGTGGTGTGAGGTGAGGTTTTGTGTTGGCGAGAGACATCGTCGGTTACTACACCACCACCACAGCTACATCATGAACATGTCCATCCTCCGCTATGGAAATTCCCCCGTGTTTTATGTGGCAACAAAGGATTTCCTTCCTCGTGACATTTGCTCTACTCCCAATGTTGTGGTTCTTATCTTTGTTTTTGCTGGCCAGTTACGCCACTTAACTTAACTTTTTTGACATTTAAATACCTTCAACGTTGGAACGCAGTAATGCTTCTATCAACCCATCATTCATCCCTGTGTAACATAATCTTATTTAGTTGTTGATGACTAGTACCTTAACGCCAATAGCCAGCCCTGAGAATAATGGAGTCAATAGCCGAGTGATTATGTAGTAACACTACAACCCCACCCAATTCACTGCTGATAATGGTCACTCAAAAAGATAAAGATGTAGACAGGGGACTGATGTATTACTCTAGAACAAATGTAAATAACCTCTGTGTAAGGTACGTTAGTTAGTATCAAGGGAACGGATCAAGAAGCGAGCGGAAATGTGGCGTCACGGGGTCCAGTGATGAAGTCATAGGTGGAGGGGGAAGAGGCCGAGGTTTCCAGCGTTCATCGGTGCCGGGATGACTGTACCCCTAGTATCTAGCGCGTCTTATTTTTATCTGGATTCTTGATTCTTAAAGATACATTTTTCCGTAACTTAAAATTAGAACATACATTCACGTAATACCACAGTAAATCATCTTCAATACTAAAAAAAAAATATATATGAAAAGTTAACGGGATAATTCTGGACACAACTAGAAGACCAACACACACACATACGTTTCGTCAAGCGGGGATTTCCTGGCGGCGGTGCGGTTGAACTTTTCCTGTGCTAGTTTTACTCTTTTTCTCTTGGTGACTGATGATTAATGTGCACACAACAATATACTTTTTAGAATTAGTGTACATACAACATTTTGAGAATCGGCTATACTAAAAAATTTCTGTACACGAAACAAAGTGAAAAATTAATTGTTACCTATAACTAAAATAATGAGAACTAAATATCATTGTACACAACAGCAATTAGGAAAAATCAGATTTTATATAATAAAGGCTTTGCATAAGCAATGTCTTCATGAATGTCTGAAAAGCTATGTTCAATTGTTGTCGAAAATCCCCATGTTATTAACAATATATGACATTTAATAGCGAGTCATATAGTGTGGCTGTTTTTATAGGTTATAGCTGGTGAGCTTTGTTTTCCATTATACTGGATATTATTGCAGAAAACTACACGAAATAACTCCAGATTATAAAGAGAAATCTGGGTTAATAATAGATGTTAAAAATCATAATTTCTCGTGTCTATCGTACTCAAGGGGTTAAACCATCTTACTTAATAGGTTAAGATGCGTTAATCAATGGACTCAGGAACAATACATGAAAAATTAAATGAATGAATACAAACAGGACAACTGCCGCAAGAAACTTTTTCACCGGACAAAACAAAATTTACCCTGAAAAACCCAGTGGGTGAGGTTAAATGGTGTATGTTGATTAGTAACACGATCAGATTTCTTAAGCGACGGAAATTAACCGAGCATTTCTTTATTTAACCAAAAATACTCAATGGTCGTTAAGTTAGGGTATATTAAGTTACGTTAAGTTAGATTAAGTCACAGTAGGTGAATGAATTAATAAAGGCTAGTGACGGGGGAAGGAGGTTCAGTGGAAGTTTAAAAGGGAGGATGGGGGGGAATTTTAGTGAGAGAAAAGGGTGCCATGGCTTAACACAGCTTGCGTGTGGGCGATGAGGCACTGCCATGATTGGTGGAGGGAGCTACACCATCTTCGGACTCGGCGGGGGGGAGGGGGACCATGATATAGGCGGCTCCAGGCAACGGTCTGTATCAGTGTTTGGAAGACCGTCACCGCCGCGAGTGCAGTGCGAATTAAAACAAAACGAACAAGGAGGGCGCACACAACCAAAAGAAACCTATACATAAAGCTAGGAAAAACGAAAGGTAGGTTAGTTATAGGGTTGTTTGGGAGAAAGGTGAAGGAAGAGTTTTGAGTCTTTGATCTTGAAATGTCAAAGTAATCATAGCATGGAAGGATGAGAGTATCGTAGGAGAGGTTTTTGGTGAGAGTAGGAGAAAGATTTTGAGGTCATGTTCGGGTCCACTGGTAAAAAAAAAAGGTTCAGTTGCCATAGTAGTCGTGTTTCAACATTTTCCTTCCTGTAGTGATGGGTAAGGCCTGTGTGGGTGTGTCAAGGTTGAACAGTCTCTGCAAGTTCAGTTATTGCCGCACTCAGTGTAGTGTGAGCACTGCCCGAGAGAAGGTGTAATGGTTTGCCCTCACCCGTTCCTGCACCTCAAATGAAATCTTCTTGTGTTCACCATTCACACTAACTGTTTGTTCTGTACTTATTAGTGGAAGTTTAAGTGCTTTGCCCATTTATTACTCCAATAAACATTTGTCACTAATATTCGTATCTTCTGACACTCATTGGAAACACGCTAAGCGCTAAACCGTCCTTGACTGTAGTATCACTGCTTCGTTATAGAGGACATCTCCGGGCGCTTCTGATCGTTCATTCTGGTGTTGTGATTGTGATGTAGCCCAAACAAACATACCTTCACGTTTGTATTTGTCGTGCAGGGAATGTTAGAAAGGTTGTTTGTCGTCAAGATTTAAGGTTGCTGAAGAGGTACAATAGCAGTAGTAAATATTGACAACCTTGATCTATACACGTCAGGAAAGTGTTAATGATGTGAGGAAGACTCGGTACTCTGGGTGTTAAAGAGGACTCGGTATTCTGGTGTTAACGAGAACTCTGTACTCTGGGTGTTAGAGAACTCGGTTAAGGAGCTGCCACGATGATCAACTGTACGGAACCTAACTGCCAGAGATGCTACGAGAAAGGCCTATACGGGCCTGACGAACCCGCCATCTCATCCCACCTACTAAAGTTCGCTGCCGTCCACTGCTACCTCGTCTTTCTCCTGGGCACAACATGTAAGTATCTGTGTCACTAGGAGGTCTTGGACACAACACACACACACACGCTGACACATATCCTGTATAGATATATGTATTACATCTTTCTATTGGTGACGATACAATAGAAATGGTACAGAAGAGTTGCGTGTGATGTCATCTTAGGTGATGTAACGTGACTCGCCCTTTCATATACGTATGCAACTCAAACGTATTATCAAAGGATCAAATCTTTATGATACTTGTTGTAAATGTAGTCTTGCATTATTATTATTATTATTACATTAGTATTTTCATTATTATTATATTACTATTTTCATTATTATTAATATATTAGTATTTCCATCATTATTATTATTATTACAGTGATCATTGGTCACAGCACAATTTGTTACATGAACATTGTCGCCATTTGTTACATGTCACAGTGGTGTCAAGTGTTACTGTTGCAGGTAACGGCGTGGCATTGTGGTGTATAGCGACATGCACCAAGACCAGACCAGCAGTGAAGGTGTTGCTGTGTAGCGTGTTTGTGCCCATCATGGTGATCTGCCTGGTGGTACAACCTTGTTTCGCCGAGATGCTGTTGGCCCTCCTTACGTGTGACGATTTGCGGGCGCCTTGGCCCTTCAAGGTGGCCGTGATTTTGTTTTACAGCACCCTCGCTCAGATGGAACTCGTCTGCATTGCTACAATTTCTGTTCTCAGGTAATGCTAACTTTGTTAGTGGGTCACTTTAGGGGGTTCAAAATTGACACTAACTAACTCAGTGTGCCGAAAAGCAAAGTCATTTTCCATTATTGTTAACGCTCATAGGAGCGTTATTGGTTTGTGCTGGATAATAAGACCCTTGTTGACGCGATGAGTATAATTTGGCCAAAACCTGTTAAAGAACAATTCACATATAACAAATGCTGGTATATCAGGACACACAGTTTGAATAGTACGATCAATATACAGTATATAACCTATTAACCTCTTAAATATAACTCACATGTTACAACTGCTGATACATCAGGACACAGTTTGTATAATATGATCAATATACAGTACATAAATACACTTATTAAAGTTATCTAGAGTTCTTAGAGGATTTAATAGTTCACAATCACACTCACGTTTTGGGGTCTAGGGTTTGACCAACGAGAACAAATATAATATCCTCCTGGTAGCTGTTGTCTCTACAGTAGAAGGCGATAGACTGTCCCCTCAGACAGTCACACAGCTGCTACCAGCGTGGCCGACGCGCTCATTTAAACACCTCAGCAAAGTTCGTTGTCAACACTGTCTCTCCTCTCACCCTCTCTTTCGTCTAGTTTATCTTACTATGGCTATCCCTCTCTTTCTCTCTCTCTTCTAGTTTATCTTACTGTGGCGGTAACAATTATTATTAACAGGAAGCTTTGCCATACACTCACAATATAAACAAAGTGATTATCCTTTTTTTTTAGTTAGTTTAACAAATTTATTGACAGCTTGGAGTACAGTTTGCCTATTCTGAGTAATTCAGTCAGGTCTTAACACTGAGGGTGGTATCACTTCTCACTGCCACGCAGGGCAGAGGTTCATTCACAAAGAAATACAACATATTCAGTAACAGCTATATATATAGAGGTCAGATTCATGTAGGTTATGTCACTGTTCACTGCCATGCAGGACAGAGGTTCGTACACAAAGAAATACACCATATTCATTAGCAGTATATATAGGTCAGAGTCAGGTGGGTGATTATCCTCGTTCACATCGTACATTGATAAGGTGTTCACGATTCGACCATCATAATAATACTAGTAATAATTTCCTATGTCTACAGGAGACATTGTAACAGTAGAGCGACTCGGCTACTGAGATTAACAAAATACTTCCATGTACATTTGTTTTTTATTCATGGATGTAATTCTTAAGTAAATCTGTTATTGGTATTTTCGTTTCCTTGTGTGTGTGTGTGTAAAAGTTGTGAACATAGTAACTGATAAATATAATCAGGTTTCTTCGACAAGCTCTTCGCCGGGTTCAGTAATCATTATTTTGGAGAGTTGTGGCTCTTGTTGTTCCTGTGGCTGTGAATGCTCCTGGATCCCTGTCCTTGCAGTCAACTTATCAATAATATTGTGTTTACAGAGTGGCGGCGGTGTGGTCGTCACACAGACACTCGGTGGGGCTGCGGGCGGCTGTCGGTATTGTTGTCACCATCATCGTCTACTCTGTCCTCATCACCCCGGTAAGTACACCAAGTTTTCACAAGCATGGCGTTAGTACATAATACAGTACAGAAAATACTAATCAACACGTGACATAAGCGGGGATTATTAATTTTCATGAGGTCCCTTTTAGCCTGAGTCATAGGAAATCAGGTTTGAGGAAATATCTAGAATCGGTTCGTAAGACACACAGAGCCATATATTGATAAACTATACAGTTTTACAAATTACACTAACTTACATTACTTTTTGGTCAGAGTTTACTGGGTTCACTGCTTCTGCTCAACCTGAAGAGTCGCTTGGTAAAGAGGGCCATCAGTTTCTTGTACTTCTTCCTCAACACTATGGTGCCTATCCTGGTCACAATATCTTGCTACGTCGTCATGATGATCGCAGTAAGTGTCTTATTACATTCCTGCCAAGTATGGATCATCAGAAAATACCTGATGTGATTTATTTCAGGCAGTTTTGAAGCACATAATTGAACGCAATGCTTTTGTAATTTTAATCATAACAGCATACAATTTTATGAAAGGTTACTTGATATTAAATAAAAATTCATGTATTTATGAGTGTCTGTTGCAGGTGCGCCGCAACCGTCTTCGTCTAGCGGACAGTCACAGTCAATCGAGAGACAGTGTTGTGGACCAGGCGACGCGCGCAATGATGGCCGTCTTTGTCAACAATCTTCTGTTGGGCTTCCCTCATTCAGTCTACCATCTCCTGGAGGATCCACCACGCACTGCAGCCGTTGGATTCCACATTCTGTTCTACACTCATTTCGTCGTGGACCCTGTCGTGTTTGTTTGGTTTAACCGCAATTACCGTAAGCGGGTGAGTGAAAGGGTCATTATGGGTCTGAGGTGGATGACGAGATGTTGCTCCTCTTCTCCTTTAACCACGACTGCCTCTACTTTCACCCTCCACGTTTCATCGTCATCCACGCCCTCCACCCACCAAAAGTCAACTGTAAGTAGTGAAGTTGTATCAGAAAATATGAAACAGTGATCTAATGTGACTGAGACAACTGTGATGCAAAAGTTGGTAGCTTAATACCTCACTACAGTATATGTAACGCGGCGGGCACCTTTCCATATTGCACCGTTATTTGCCCTTTCTTTCGAAGGAGTAAGATAATGCTTTAAGGAACAACCGAAGACATGTAAACAGGACATTTATGACTAAGAAACTTATTTTGCATCGGTGACATTAAATTTTCTAACCACAGATTATGTGGTAGTGGAACGGTGCCGCGCCATCGGCTATTTAAAGCTTTTATATACCGTCTATGCAGAAGCAAGACACTTATTCCATGGAAGCAGGAACCAAAGTGGTACATAAAAAGATAGCCTACATAAATGTATCTTTACAGTGACATCAACAACGCTCCAATACGGTACCATGCTACGACCACGCAGCAACGTTCAGCCAGCGACTTGAATCGTACATCTCTGGCTTTTCGGGGGGGGGGATTAGTCCACCCGGGCACAGGTCACTGACCCACATCGGGGCCTGGTAGGCGAAAATTTAAATAATAAAATTTATAATAAATAATACAAAATTGAAAATAAAATAATAATGATAATAACAATAACACTGTAATAATAATAATAATAATAATAATAATAATAATATTAATGATAATAAAGAAACAAAGAAATAAAAAAGATCAATAGTAAGAAATTATATACTTTATGTATGTTGTGTTGTCAGTAGCAAGAGAAACAATTGAAACCCTGCAATTGTGTGCAAATGAGGCAGAAAGTCAGATCAGCAACCCGGGACTTGGCCACAATTTTCGTGATGACCTATGGCAGCAGGGTCTACCATTAGACAACACATTATGCTTCCAATATCTTTCCAGGAGGTAGTTCCTCCCTGTTTGGTAGCTGCCTACTACCCACTACCTCAAATACAATCAGTTATTCAATTTCTATTAATTTATGATTTTAACCTTATAAAGAGAGATCTTGTAGACTTGTTAAGAGCTTTTGGCTTAAGTGATATTTAGAAATAGAGGTGGTTTTGTGTCTGAAGGCCAGTTATTCCTCGCCTATTCCTGTCAGACCATCTGTTTCTTAACCTTTAATTTTTATTTAAATAGTTAGAGTGCCATTAAAACTCACTCCATCATCTCTCCCCTACCCCCTTTTCAGTTTCATTCGTTATCGTGACAATCCTTATTCAGAACAAGTTGTTTTTACTCCAACTTCACATCATTACCACCTCCATTCCTCGCACTTTCTCCCTGTCCTCTCACTCATTTTAATCTACATACAACTTGGACATATCATCCACTTCATTGTACAATTTTAATTGTCTTATCTCTTGTTTACCCGGGGAGACTTAATTAAACTATGCGTCATTTGTCAGTTGCATTAACCTTCTAGTCCTTTGTAAGTATAAAAAAAAATTACACTAATGCTAAGTGGTAATCATGTAGTACATTTAACAATTTGTAACCGCCTTTGTATCTTTACCTGTGCTGTATTGTTGTATCTTGATTAATAAACTGTATAACAAACATTTTGGGTGGAGCCAAGTGCAGAATCTCCTTTGTGAATATCTGAGAATACAATCCCCGTGGCTGGCGTTAATTAACACCAGTGTCTTCCAGGTTATGGGTGCTTAATGGTAATATAAAATTGTAAAAGAGACAACCATTACTTACTGAAATTATCAAGATTTTACTTTTTAATTTTGATACCGTACGAAATGTAATACTCGCTTGGAGCTTTTTGGCAACGGGTGATACAGAAGTTCGGAATGATGGGAACATTCTTCAGTTTTATTATAATGATTTCTCAAACTGAAATCCACTAAAAACCATACGCATGTTTTGTTGAACGGTTCCTTACATTGACACGTCACTGTAAGGACATTCATCTCGGAGGTGAATTACGTACAACACCTGACCTTGCATAGATTCTTGCACTCTTTAACTTTTTAAAGTAGATTTCAACACTCATAGCGTCATAGGTTGTAGAATATTATTACTAGTTGAAGGAAAAAATATTTTCTTAGGGTCAGTGGTGAGGTAGCGGTTGTGACGACACTGGGTGGGGCAAGGAACACCCACACGGCGACACTTCTTAACTTGCATCATGTAATCAGGAGTGGCAATGTTGTCACCCCTCTTGCCACCTCTTCCGTTATACATGTTCTGTTGTTTATAAATCATTCATGGTCAGTTTGGTATAAATTTGACAGAATTTTTATAAATCCAAACCTTGGGCTCAATTATCACTATATTCATTCTCAAGAGAAATAACTCATATTTGATCATCGGAAAACTAAATATTAAAGCAAAGAAAACGTATGACTAGGCTGCATGGAGAAAAAACTTAACGCAATCCTAACTCGTGTCTATCATCTTCCTAGTACTGTGACTCTAGCAGCAAAGCAATAGTAGTTTTATAGAAATGAAGTCATTTAAGCATTAGGGGTGGATAATTAGCATTTTGTGTATGTATGACTTTTATGTTTAATTTTTGTTTTGGGCAAATATTTGCATCTTCAGTTACGAGGAAAACTTGACGGGTGTGACAAACTTACTTTAGCTGATGCAATAGCTACAAATATACATAATGATGCCATTACTAATATTAGTAGTTATATAACAAGATTATTTAGTACTGTAGTTTAGCTGTATAGTATGACGTTACAGTGTACATAGTAGTTAGTTATGTAGTAGGAAGTTACGTAAGAGTTACGTAACAGAAATTTAAAAAGAAATAACGAGAGGTTCCATTCCTCAGGTGGAAGGTGCAACCATAGCGTAGTGTTTCTGTTATGCTGGCAAGAATTATGTAATATTTATTGACGTCATAATCGTTTATTCATCATCAGTGTTCTTATAATGATTTGTCGTCTTAAATAGGATTAAGTGTTATATGATGACCTTGACTTTGTAGTGTTTCGAACGCTAGTGAATTCTTTAGTGGTGTCTGAGAAAAAAGATCCATCTATTATTATTATTATTAATAGGGAATATGTTGACCTACTCAGAGCTATAATTTGTTGACTTGAGCCTTTTATAACACCGTTCCCCGTCTGCCTGTACTTCTCTACACCTGTTTATACCTCATGTGTTGTATAAATAAGGTACTTTTCTAGTGTAAAAGGTAGAAGCAGATTGAAGGCCGCGTCACTCGTTGGTAAGTGAAATTCCTCGTGTAATTATTTCGTAATTAATCATCTACTGTACCTTATGGAACATAGTACAGAGTATGAATATTTAAATGACATTATTACTCTTGTGTAAGAATTGTGTCAACACCGATGGACGCAATGGCTGGGTGCTAATAAGTGTAAGGTAAGAAATTGTTTATACAGTAATGGTTGATATCAAGGAGCGCCTATGACAGCGCGGCACGGACAGCAATACCCACGAGTCAGACCGAGGTCTACCTTGGGTCACACTGAAGCCAGCCGACCCATACGCCGCCATCTTGATTTTGGCAAAAGTCACTACTGGCCGCCGCTACTCAAGCACCAGGTAACATAAATGTTCCTGACATGCAATTATAAACGGTCAGTTATAGGGAAAAACGAACTTTGGTTGTATTTATTAATAAAAATAATTGTGTTTGATATGAAGTTATTTCAAATAAATACACAGTAAATCCTTACAACCAACATAAATATGACATTATTGACCACTAAACACGATAAGTTTGGTGGAAGTTTGACGACTCTTCATTCTATTTGTAACTTGTAACCTCGAGGTGAACTGTTACTGTATACCTCACAACTTTAGTTGACAAAATCATGTGATTTTCTAGTGGATCAATCTCCAACATGCTGAGGTTAATCAGGAAATATTGTCTTTCTGCTGTAGCATGATAATATGGAATATATATTTTTTTTTCCGCTCCGAGCAGTGTTAACCCTTTTCATTTCTTCCATTTCGTGCAGTGATGGTACAGCGAGTAGTGTGTGTGTGAACCTGAAGTCAATGTCCAGAGCATAAGGTAAGAGCAGGTGGTGGGTGTTCAAAGATGTAAGCCTTTGATATACGATTTAAAAATTAGTGTACAACACATTGTCCTGAACTTGTGCCAAAACATTGTATTTGTGTGTCTCCTGTGGAGAATCTTAGCCTTTAAGCTTACTTTTTGTAAATAAACCCCAAGCAACATTATATAAACAGCCAGAATACGAAAATTCATCTAATTGATTCTTCACAGCCCGATTGTCGCTTTAGGTCGCCTGATGTCACATTAATTTGTATACGTTTGTTTAGGACAGGTCTTTAGACCTTGATACTAATAGCCATGACAGGCGGCAGGTGGTTATATTAGTAGACTGGTAGTAGTGCGACTGGGTCAGTTACCGCTCAACACCCGTGGGTAAACCGAGCTCACCTCACGCTCTCTACAGACTGCTATACAATACTGCGTCATTCAAATTGTTACGTTTTGTGTCTCGCTCACTCTCTTCTACTTTTTCCGTTTGTAGTCATTAGTACACTGCGTGCAAATATATATATATATATATAATATATATATATATATATATATATATATATATATATATATATATATATATATATATATATGTGTGTGTGTGTGTGTGTATATATATATATATATAGAGAGAGAGAGAGAGTGTTGAGACTAAAGTACAATGTATATGTTGGTTGTAACAGGTATTGTCGCTGTGTACACATGTCCCAGAAGGTCCATGTGATGGAGCTCCACCACTACAGGCACACCAACAACTTTGTTAAGAAGTTCGGTGTTCGTGAGGAGTTTCCGCCCCTTCAGCCCGTCCGCTTCACACCCACTCCTCAACCCGACGTGATGGTCAGTCAGTCTACCAGCAGACTTCAGGCAGTTGTTTTTGAGAGATGTTTTGTTGTTACTGCTCCGAATGTGAGTGTTTGGTAAATTTTGTAATCATAGCAGGTTCTCCACCAAGCAATAGCAAAGGCGTGATTTGACTTGTGCGAACGAGTCTCTATTTTTACTTTTACTTTTATCCTCTACGCCACTGATCGGCTCGTTAGCCGCTTGGGCGATCGGTCACGTCTCTAATTACTTTTCCTTTTCATTTATCCTCTTCACCAAAAGATCGGCTCGCTAGCCGCCCGAGCGATCGGTCACTTCTCTGTCACGCACTGTTGGCAAATACTGGGCATGCACCGGCTCCTGAATGTACCTGAACCCGCTCCAGTGTTGGTCAAATCTTGCCTTGAAAGAGCTCACACTCGGTGCCGTCACAACACTTTCTGGTAGATTGTTCCAAGAGTTTACAACCCTCACTCCGAAAAAGTTTGCCCTCACAGTTTTCTGGACTTGCGGCTTCTTCAATCTTGAGCTGTGACCCCTTGTTGGGCGAGCCTCCGCCAGCTCCAAGTAAGGACACTCGACTGAGTAGTGCCCGCTGAGATGCTTATACACCTTAACTAGGTCACCCCTTGCCCGTCTGTAATATAAGCTAGGCAAGTTCAGGCGCTCCAATCTCTCAGGGTATCTGAGGTGCCGAAGTGCAGGCACCAGTCTGGTGGCCCTCCTTTGAACATTTTCAACCAACTGACAGTCCTTAGCATATCTTGGGGAACAGACGGGGTGACAGTACTCCAGATGGGGAAGCACTTCACTTTTGAAGATCGTTATGAGGGACGGACCGTCTAGATATCTGAACGACCTCCTTATAAGACCCAATAATTTATTTGCCTGGTTTACCTTCTTCTCGCAATGGCCCGAGAACTTCAGCTCATTGTCAACATACACACCTAGGTCCTTCTCACATTCAGTCTCAACTAGTGCAGTTTCTTCATCCCGTTGGGACACATGATACGCCTCCTTACCGTTGGTACGCCCCAGGTGCATCCTCTTACACTTCGTGACATTGAATCTCAGCAACCATTCCTGGAGCCCACAGAGGTCCTTCTGCAGCTCTTCACAGTCAGCTGGGTTCTTAATTTCCCGAAATAACTTAGCGTCATCGGCAAACATTTGTATGGAGGAGTGTACAACGTCAGGCATGTCATTTATGAAACAAACAAACAACAGCGGGCCCAATACACTGCCCTGTGGTACCCCACTTGTAACAGGTACGGATGACGATTTCGTGCCATTAATCACCTAACCTAACGTAAATGACGGTGCAGTCTGTAATTTCGCTAAGTCTATAGTTTTTTTATGAAGGTTCAATTAAATATCACATTTTTTGGCAATATAATTTGAATATTTGACGCGATGGTTATATTACTATATTAATCAAAGAATCCGACTGTTAACAAAAAAAAAAAAGGCATTCTAGTCATTTTTAACGATTGGGGAATTTTTGGTCATGGTTTTTTTTTTAAGCCTAAACTAAATAGTGAAGAAATGAGACGAAAATATCACTAAGCTGGACAGTGATTAAATAGCCTACTCATAGTCTCATTCTCTTATTCTATTGTTAGTAACCAAAAAATTTAAAACATGTTACAATACTGTAATGAAATTTTGTGTGATACAGTCGTATAGTTGGTGTACACTGTATACGAATAAGTCATATACAGGTATTTTGTATAGAATAATATTATAGTTTGTGCATGTAGTAGTCAGGTTCTCTGTCTTCGATTCCGCAAAAAAAAAACATGTATATATATTTAGGGGTAACTTTTCTAACTGTGGCCAATTTTATTCTTATCAATTTTGCATTTTGTTTTTCGTGGTCGATTTGTTTTTAAATTATTATATAAACGCCCAACATACACAAGGATAGCACAATATATTACTAAACATAATCTGGTAATAAGAGAATAATGTGTAACGAATATAACAAAACCCAGTATCATTCATCTATCACAGGCAATCATACGCTCGGATTATAGAGAAACTAAAGTGAAGTGTATTGATTAGACATATTAACCTTAGACAAAACTATCAAGAACAATGGAGGGACCCTACACACGCCACTGGCCTCTTCGTAACGATCTTCAAGAGTGAAGTGCTTCCCCGCCTGGAGTACTGTCATCCCGTGTGGTCCCCGAGATATGCTCGGGACTGTCAGCTGATTGAAAATGACCAAAGGAGGGCCACCAGATTGGTGCCTGCACTGCGGCACCTCATCTACCTGGAGAGATTGGAGCGCCTGAACTTGCCTAGCTTGTACTACAGACGGGCAAGGGGAGATATGATTGAGGTGTAGAAGCATCTCAGAGGGCACTACTCAGTCGAGTGTTCTTACCGGGAGCTGGCGGAGTCTCGCCCCATAAGGGGACACAGCTCAAGGTTAAAGAAGCCACAAGTCCGGATAACTGTGAGGGGTAACTTTTTCGGAGTGAGAGTTGTGAACTCTTGGAACAATCTGCCAGAGAGTGTGGTGACGGCACCGAGTGTGAGCTCTTTCAAGACCAGACTTGACCAACACTGGAGCAGGTTCAGGTACATTCAGGAGCCAGTGCATGCCCAGTACTTGCCAATAGTGCGTAATAGAGACGTAACCGATCGCCCAAGCGGCTAACGAGCCGATCGGTGGTGAAGAACAAAATAAAGCAACCTCTATGGGTGCTGGCCATAAGGTAAATGAAGTAAATATTCTTTATTTTTTTTTTACTTCTTATCTCTTCATCGTTACATTATAAAAATTGCCTTAGTATCAATATGTCACAAAAATTTCAGTGTTAGCCCATGCCAGTGGCAAGCTTTTATATAATAATCCTTACTTGGCTTGATAGCTTAGTCCATGATCAATTGTAGACCAATCCATAAAAAAAACAACAACAATGAAACTTACAAGACAGCCATCTACACGAGCAATTTCCATAATGGCCGGCTGTTTATTTTGCCCAAGGTTCCTGAATCGATGGCGTCTCGTGTTTACGTTATGTTATACTTGTACAAAGGCTTATTGGTCCAGGCGGGGTCTTTAACTCTTGAACTACCTTTGTTGTACAGTACATGCCATTTATATGCTGTTCATATTATTCACTGAAGTTTTCAACGTTTTACTTTAATTTTACATTTTATTTATTGCTTGCAGCGTTTACCAATAATTTGTACTTTTAGGCTACATTTTATTTATTGCTTGCAGCGTTTACCAATATTTTTTACTTTTACGCTACGTTTTATCATAGCGTATTTCTTATGATTTTAGTTCTATAATATTTCGCTTATGTAATATATGCTGTAAACACTAAACTCACTCTCTTTAACTTGAGCCATACGTCTGTTTCATTTAATAACAAAGACAGCGTGTAAAATATGTAGGATTCGGTGGCGTTGTTTTTCTTTTTATCTATCCTCTCTGTACAGACACTCGCTGGATCACTGGAAGTATTCGCTCAGCACACGACGGCCCATGGGTTTGGATCTGTCTACCACCTCAGGAAGAGTCGGTGGGCTGCTGGTCTGTCTCTGGGTATCACTGCCTTTTGTCTGGTTGGCGTCATCATGAGCGTCACTTGGGCTACGAGCATTGTCTCCGAGGAAAACACACAGACCACGGTATGTTGTAGACCAAACTGCCCAGTCTATACCACTAACCTGACCTAACGTAATGTAACGCTAACCTGACCAAACCTAACCAAACATAATACTTTACCAATAATCGGATGTAACCTAGCCTAAACTTATCTACATTGACCTGATCCAACCTATTCTACCACAAACCTGATCTAACCTAACCTAACTCTAACGGTCTAATCTATCCCCGACTTAGCCTAACTTAACCCTAAAACGTGTATACAGTTCACACAACAGAATTTCCTTTCGGGTTGTGTAATGTATAGTGTTCAAAGTCTTGTACTGTGTATACCATTATGTGTAACACCTCGTGGTCTACTGGACAGATGCGTGTGGGTCGACATGTGGAGGGGGCGATGATGCCTGACCTAGTGTTTTGTAATTCGCATATCTTCAACACCCAGGCGGCACAAGGTATTTATTGTCTCCGTGTTCGTCTCCCTAATTATCTTGTTGTCTCTTTTTATCAGTTTCTTTCTTTCTGGTTACACTAAATTGAGTTTATCGTTGTAGTAATGTTTGAATTATTATTATTATTTCACTCGAAGTATTGCCACGATAATGTTGTAGCCGTTGATAATTCACAGGAATGTTGAGTCCCGTTGTCAAGAATAACGCAGATGCTGTTGCCTATAGTGCAATTGTGAGGAATAGCACAGCTGTATCATGTACTAACAGTAACACACGTACTAACACACAGATGCAGGCCTGGACAAGGAACTGAGGAGCTACGTGGTTGCGTTGGCCGGTGGTGTGAATCAAGTGACAACGGAATTCAAAAACAATTCCACGTGGAGGCTGCAGGTGGAGCGGAGGTTCTACACTTTACTGCAAGACTACGGCGGTGATGTGCTCGCTCACCTGCGTCAAGTGTCATGGAGGTGAGAGTCCTTTGCTACTGGTGCTCAGCTGATCATAGACATGGAACGCTTATAGTTTTGTCAAGTTGCGGGAACAAAACCATTGGGTACAGTACATTGGCCGTATTCAAGAACAGTCATGGGGTGTACGACGCCATTTACGATGACCTTGCCCTGATCTTGTCTCAGGAATACCATCTTTTCGAAGGTCTGGAGAGATCTCGAAGTTTCGATATTTTGAGTACTACTAGCTAATAATTCCCACCAGGAAACTTGCTTGGACACTCTTCCAAAGCTTCGAAAAGTGCAGAGTTCCATGTGTTAAAGGCGACATTGCTGAAAAAAGACAGGGCAAGGTCATCGTAAATGGCGTCGTACACCCCATAACTGTTCTTGAATATGGCCCGTACCGATGACGTAATAGAATAATTATTTCATTGAGCTTGTGTCACTTGAAACTATAAGACTTTCATTGATTTTGTAATTACGCACGAAGATTAATTAAACTACTAGGTTATGTATGCACGTTGCTTTCTCTCGCTATGTATTGTTAAGCACGTGATAGTATCTCTCTATATGTTCATGAGCAGGTGAATGTGTTAAGTTTATAATATTATGTGTGTTGACAGGTGTGAGGACTTTGTGGTCAAGTGCTTCAGCGTAAATGAGGATTTATCGGGGGTGGAATGCTGCAGCCGGAACTTCCAGCCACTCGTGTCGTCCCTGGGCCTGTGTTACGTAGGCAGCTTTAACAGTTCATACAACCAGCGTATTGAGGGTGAAGCCATGGGGATGTCCTTCATTTTGAGGGTACCGCAGGAGCCACCCCAAGATGGTAATGAATTTATCGCTGTTACTAAGTTTTCAATCGATGGCGTGGGAAGTCTGCGCTGCTTTTATCATTGTTATTATTATTATTATTATTATTATTATTATTATCATCATTATTATTATTAGTAATTGTAGTATAGTGTCGTTAGAGTCTCTTGAAGGACATTAACATCTACCCCTGGCTAATGGCTCTTCCTGATTCCTCAGAGCTGGACTGGAACATTTTGAAGAAGAAAAATTTTATATATTCTGGTTTACAAGCAATGGTACGCAAGAAAGGCTTCCCCGCCACTTCGTCCGAGAAATATCCAATCAACAGTGGCCAAAAAGTCAACCTCGCTCTCTATTATTCAAAGGTGAGTCCTCTGGCAGGATTATGACGATTACGGGTCCAAAGTTACCGGAATTTTTATGTAATTAAGTTTTAGAGGTTCACCTTTGGCAAAAAAAAAATCGAGCCCAAATTGTTCTTTGGCACCGGATTTGAGTTTGAACTTCTACAGTAAGAAGTCAGGTGAAGATATTAGTTACTGTAAAGGACGGGGGGGGGGGGTGAATCTCACTGTATTAGTTTAATGCTGAACTATAACAACTGTGGAAGCTTAAAGATAGTGAAACTCGTGGTTGATGACTCTGGTAGTTTAGGTACCTGAAGCTGAAGTCACGGCAAGAAGCACTCGTATAGGCAGGAGAGATGAGCAAACTGATGGCCACCACACCCACTGCTCCCTCATCTCGCTTCCCCCTCAGATAAACAACGAATTGTGGACCACCAGCCTATGGCCGTGGTCGAAGCCACAGTGCACGCCTCGAGACGCCCCCACAGAGCAGCTCCTCAACACCCGGGACAACTGTTTCCTCGGTGGCATCTATAACACTTTTAAGAAGATGAATTGCTCTCCCTTGGTTTCTCCAAGCTTCTTGACAGGTAAACTGAGTATACTGTAATGTAATCCTTCGTTCTTTCTTGTTGGCGCTGACATACTGTTAGGGTCATTGGTCAAACGTCCAGGCTTCAGACGGCTATTGGTGAAAAAATATTTATTTAGAAATTTACTGTTAGATACAAAATGAATTCGTACACATAACTGCATATATGTAAGCCTGAATAAGTTAAATTGCGTTTTTAATATTTTTGTGTTTCTATCTTGAGCAAAAAAATAAATAAATCAGTGAAGTAGATGTGATTATGTTTGTTTATGGTCTTCAGAGAGTTACCCGGCTTGCAACATCACTAGTATGGTGAACGTTCCCAACCAATATGCTCTTTATGGTGAGTATGGTGACCAATGACGTTACTTCACATACAGTATACTGCCACACTTAACATGTTCAGTGATTGTAGGACTTGGTGACCAATGTGAGCTCTAGCGTTCATGTCAAGTGTGAACCTCACCATTTAGAATAATATGTAGTTTGGCTTTTTCGATTCTTTATTACGGCAGAGTATCATAATGAAAATAAATAGTCCAAGTATCATTGCATGAACGTCAATCAGAGCATCTTACTAGTTAGTTGCAAGTAGATTACCGTAAACACTACTTAGTTACTGCTATCTATGACAAATACTGTACTTACTTGCCCACCACTGAGAAGTATCTGGCATATATATAAAGGAATCTTATCCTGTTAAGTCAGTGAGTCATATTGTCACATTTCTTATGTATAGCTAATTATCTTCTCTCCATCATATTATATTTATCTACACATTTGTATTGGGGGCGGCAGACGAAACTAAATGCAACGTTTTGTGTGAGGAAGAGAAATTTGAAGTGAAGATGTTGGCGACCCACCTGCCACGCATATATACCACCCTGGACCAGGAACTTTCTCAGCCCAACTCAAGTTTGAGGTGAACCTACTGTACACCTTGTTGTTAACCCAAAATAACTACCTTCACATACACACTAATAAACAATATAAAGTTTTGTTAGAGTTACCTACAGTTAGCATTAGCTGTACCTGACCCTGGATACGGTTTACGCTACCACTGTATGTGATCCTTTACAACCAATGAAAATAGCTTTTTTTATTATTGAACAACAAACTGTATGACCTTTGACAGACATATAGTTTTCCGTAATAATGGAACAAATATTAATGTGCTTATGAGGTATGGTACAGGTATATGTAATGACATATAGGTGAGCAGGTGTGACTGACAGGTGTGTGATTGTTTGTGGCAGGTATGACTTGGCTTCCCTGTCCATGTACTACCCTAGCCTCAGCTATACTGAGATTATCCTTACCAAGCCCGGTCTCGGTGACTGGATCTGTAAGTATACAGTACACACAAAACCTCGTCTTCTTAACCTAACCTTACCTTACCTTACCTTACACTTTCCTAACCTAACCTAACATTACCAAACCTAACCTTAATTATCTTTTATGTCTGTTTGTTAGTGATGTTTTTGTTTATCATTTCTATCGATGTTGTCTCTGGCAGCTTGAGTACAATATATTTAAATTGTTTCAGCAGCCATATTGTCATATCTTACGGTTTCTTATTTTATTTATTTTTTTAGACTTTTTTTTGTATTAAGTTTTTGTAAGAGATAATATTTTGTGATTTTTTTGTGTGTGTGTAAATATAAGTTAATAATTGGAAGATTTTTTGTAGCTAAAGATGATATTGTGACAAAAGATAATTTGAAAATGTTTTATCGACATTTTTGTAACTAAATTATATGCGTTGGTGTTTATGACTTAAAATAATTTCCGTATTTTCATTAGAGGTGAGAATAGTGACTAATATTGTTGTTACTGTTGTTTTAGCAAGCCTGGGAGGTAAAGTTGGTCTGTGTATCGGAGCCTCCATCATCACTACACTGGAGCTGCTGGGGTTTTCGCTGTGGCTTGTCTACCTCTGCCTCAGGAACACTGTCCGTGCTCTCTGTTAACTTTTGCAACGACCCTTTGCCAGTGAACACTGCTGTGGTGAAGAACAAGCTCTGTTGGAGGTGTTGTGGTGAAGAACAAGCCCTCATGGAGGTGCTGTGGTGAAGAACAAGCTCTGTTGGAGGTGCTGTGGTGAAGAACAAGCCCTCATGGAGGTGCTGTGGTGAAGAACAAGTTCTGTTGGAGGTGCTGTGGTGAAGAACAAGCCCTCATGGAGATCCTGTGGTGAAGAACAAGCTCTGATGGAGGTGCTGTGGTGAAGAACAAGCCCTGATGGAGGTGCTGTGGTGAAGAACAAGCCCTGATGGAGGTGCTGTGGTGAAGAACAAGCTCTGATGGCGGTGCTGTGGTGAAGAACAAGCCCTGATGGAGGTGCTGTGGTGAAGAACAAGCCCTGATGGAGGTGTTGTGGTGAAGAACAAGCTCTGATGGAGGTGTTGTGGTGAAGAACAAGCTCTGATGGAGGTGCTGAAGTGCTGAAGAACAAGCTCTGATGGAGGTGCTGTGGTGAAGAACATGGAGCTGTGGTGAAGAACAAGCCCTGATGGAGGTGCTGTGGTGAAGAACAAGCCTGATGGAGGTGCTGTGGTGAAGAACAAGCCCTGATGGGGTGCTGTGAAGAACAAGCCCTGATGGAGGTATTGTGAAGAACAAGTTAGTACTAATTGAGGTGTGGTGAAGAACAGGATCTGGTGGAGGTGATGCTACCCTTACAAGGGCGGATCCAGGAGGGGGGGGGGGGGTTCGGACTTCCCCCTTTTCACCAGAAATTCCATTATTTTTCTTCAATGCAGTATTGTACTCAGGCATTTTTGTAGAGTAAAAAGTATTTACTATTGACTTCAGGATATCTCCTAATATTAAGTGCGCATGGCTTCAAAATGGCCATGATATTTGTCATATTTCAGAAGAAAAAAATTTGGGGGGGGGGGGGTGCTAACAGTGCCTCCCCCCAGCTGGGTGGGATGGCTGCGCTCGCCATGTTCCCCAACAGCAACTCTCCCCCCCCCCATTTTTTATATTCCTGGATCCACCCCTTCGGTGGACACTACTTAGACATTATTCTTGAGTGTATTATAATATTAACCTTTTCTGTAAAACATTTGTAGTTGTATCTGTAGCCTATAGCATAAATTTATCTCCGTCATAGTATTATTTATTAGTCGTATAATCTAGCAATACTGTTCTGCATTTATCAACAGTAATAAATATAATCATGATTTCTTCTTCCAAAAAGGATTTTTAAATCTCTTGAAGTTGATGGGAAATTAATATGTATATCCGTCACTCCAGGTGTATGTGTTTGGTGGCAAAACGGTATTATATAGAAAAAAAAAGAGATAAATACTGTTGAAATAAATTTATTCAGTACAATCATTATACTAGTTTATATTCGTTCATCACGTATAAAGTTGCCCACAGGTATATTGTTCCGCCCCTCGGTGGTCTGTACGAATATATGGCACCGTCGGAATCATAGTAGAATATTCAGAGTTCAGGGAGACTGGAAGCTTCACTTGTTGCCGAAGATGGCGTACTTATTGAAAAGCGGAGAGTGCATGAATTCCGGCGAGGCCATGTACTGCTGGATAGGTGGCAGGTCTTTGAACCGCTGCATGAACAACTGCAGGTTAGTGGCGCCCCTCAGGCAGCCGCTATCCAAGACTAGGTGCTGGTCCAGGAACTCGTACATCATGAAGTCCGCCATAGTTAGCTGTGGTAGTGCCAGAAATTACCTTAATAAATACCACAAGTCTTACTAAGAGTTTTTCCTTTCATTTATACACAGCACAGGGTATTATCCTTACTCATGCAGTACAATACACCCCGCTTAAAGAACAATAGCCTATACTATTCTAGGCTATACAGACCGTCCAAAGAAAAGGCTCCAGAAAGTAAAAAAAAAAAAAAAAAAAAGATAAGGGTAAACAGAAATATAACAAACATTATAAAATAAACAAGATGTGGTACACTCACTGTGTCTCCAGCAAACCAGGGCTTCTCTCCCAGGAAGTCAGAGAACTGCTTGATGGTGGTGGGCAGCCCTGCTAGGAACTCGTCCTTTCTCTCCTGAAGGCAAAATGGAAATGTATCCTCTCAGTCAGTCAATCAGGGTTATTCAGAGTTAAATGAGGCAAGTATACTATATCTAGTCTATCGCGTCAATTACCTCGTCTGTGTGAGGGTGTGCAGCCACGAACCATAACAGTGATGATAGTAATCTGGCCACGTTTTGAGATGGAGTAAAGATATAATTGTGCTAATAATATGCGTTTATAAAGATAATATTATGAGAAAGTCTTCTTGTTAATCATATCTTCTGTTGCACTAACGTAGAATTATCGAAACATATAAAGCAGTTTCCCCCGACTTACAAAGTGGTAGTAACAAACATCAGTTAAGGCCAGGCTGAAGTCCATGGCTTGGTTGACTATCATGTCGACCCTTATCTGCTCCTGCTCCGTCCTGCCACACATGTCGTGCTGGCGGGCGATGTACCTCAAGATGGCTACAGTCTGAGTGATCTTCACGTCACCATCAATGTAGTACGGCAGCTGGGGATATAACAAGTGTATTACTACATTATATGATCTCATTTTACTTTTGTTGCAAGTGAGTTTGCAGACTTCCGATCTCAGGTGTTTTAGTTAACGCACCCATCGTCAACTAACATTAGGAAAGTCGAAGCCGAGGTTGTACTTGACGGAGAACCAGCAAGTCTTGTCGTAGGTGGGTGGAGGACCAACCTCATAGCGCAGGTCCTCGAACGGTATTCCTAAATACTTAAGCAGCAGACGGATGGGCTGTGCATACTGGTGAAAAAAAAAGAAAAATTAGGTGACATCCCCAGCTCTGTTGTGTGGACGGGGAAGGGGGAGGGACCGATGGTGGAGTGGCCATTACTCGCAAGCGAATGATCCTGGGTTCAATCCCAAGGCAGTGTGAAATTATAGGCAAGTTTCTTTCCCCCATCTGCCGATCTACCCAGAAGTAATTGTCACATCACAGTCACTTGTTTGGCATGTTAAGATAACGCTGATCCTACAATTAGAGTAACTTGAACGACGCACCGACAAATACAATTAATATCAATAACATGTTTAAAAGCAATTAATGTAACACTTCCTGGAGTTAATATTCACTTCATATCTAGTATTTTACTTAACTGCTTCTATTGTTCGATCTTCATGGGATTATCATCATTTGAGTAAAATAATCACCGTGATAACAGCGTGAGGGTTGTACAAATAACAGTAATAACGTACACAACGAGTCTTCCAGTAGCCAAGCACAGGAGCCATGGTGACGCCGAGGTAATGCCACACGCGCGGGGTAGTTACTGAGTCTAGCAACACTAGTTACTTTCTAGCGGGTTTTGATGCTAATTGCAGGATAAATCGATTTTCATTTGAACATATTTTCTTAAACATCAAAAAGCATAGTTTTGCTAATTCATTCAATGTCAGCATTTTACTAACTAGTTTAAATCTGGAAAAGTAGTCTAGTACCGTGCAAGTATTGGACGCTCTGTTCGATGTTATCCCCATTATTAATCTTTAAATTGCATGGTAACTATCCTATCACAAGCTCAAGTACTCTATACTGTAGTTATGCGTGAGGACAACTGTGAAGAGTTCAATCTATTAACTGTATTATAAGTATAGTGTATAAACAGTTATATCATAGAAGCTGGAACACACACACACACACATACACAAGTTTTCATGCATACAACATTGTACAGAAGGACGTGTTGAGTTTTATTTTGTGAAGTTAGCGACTTTTTAAGACTAAATCAGCGACTTTTCATTCTCGAAGGGTGGCAACACTGTCCAGGGTGTGAGTCAAGGCCGATGCGGCGGGTGATGTAAGGAAAAGCAACTACCTAGTGCCAAGTCTTACATTCTTTCAACTATTATCATGTTCAGAGCATCTTTACTTGCCCTCTTATAACATGCACGCTGTATTTGTTAAATTTGTTGAGGATTTTCATTGTATTTTGTAATTGGGACTAATAAAGGCAATATATACATCACGAGAGAGCAACACTTGACATCTTTTTGTATTATGAGAAGTGCTTAGTAATCAGATCAGATACTGTAACCACTCTCAGGACGGGTATGTGTGTGAGACTTTTAGTAAGTGGTAAACTAATTTTAAATGGAAATTTGAGGGGTATCAGGAAGAGAAATTTACGATATGACAGCAATTATTTGTTAAAACGTTGACAAAATAGATTGTTGTGCTATACAGATGCAGAATAGCCAGAAGTTCTTTACTACAATAATAATTGCAGGACAAATTCCCCCCACAGCCAACCAAACAGGGTATTAGTTGAACCAGTAAGGTTTTATCCATGTAAAACCTTTATATTGGGATTTTGTAAAGTGAGAAATTTTCTTTTTTTTGGGGGGGGGGGATCACCTGAGAATTAGCCAACCCAGCCAATTCCACCTAATATCTGATGATTAAACACCGTAACGCTGTCTGAGTGGGTTAGAATAACTTATATTAAGGTAGGTTAGATTAGGGTGGTTAATCTTAAGGTGAAATAAGCTGGGGCTAATCTTTATGGGATCTAGACTCAGTTCTTGACCAACGATATAAAAATGTTTGATTAAACTGATAATGATAAGGCAGCCAAAGCCGAGTAACTGTACTAGGCATCTTGAATCACTGATGTCGCTATCCATTCTAGATAACTTTCACCATGCTGACTTCAGTATCAAAAGCCTCAAATACAAGGTGTAGTGAAATCAAGCACTGACTTCGGACGCTCTTTCGTTTTGAACATATAAATCTGGAATCTTTCTTGAACGAAATGCTATTGGATGGTCGCCCCACTAGAGGTCATACAGCCTTATGTTAAAGAAGCCACCAGGACAGAAAATTGCCAAGGCTAACTCATTTGGCGTAAAAGTTGTGAATTCTTGGAATTTACCTGTCAGAGAATATTGTGATGACACCGAATGTGAGTCCTTTAAGACCAGACTTAACCAGCATTGGCGCACCTTTGGTTTGAGTCCATGCGTGCCCAGTGCCTGCCAACAGTGCATAATGGAGAAATGACCGACCACCCGACCGGCTAAAAATGTTCTCATCTAAGAAATACCGCTTGAAACGTCCTGCACATAGTAGATATCATGCATTAAGTTGTCCTGTACTTCCCCCGGCTAAGAGGTAGAAACATCCACACCAAAATGCCAGTCAATAATATTTCATTTACGTTATGTCTGGAGTACTTCAGTTTCTATCTTGGGTTTTTCAGATCATTCACATTACTGTACATAGATATTTCTTAATGTATTTATATGTATTCAACGCTATAATATGTACAAAATTTAGTCATAAGTTACACGTATGTTATAAAGTAATATACAGTATGTATAGCATTCAGTTATAAGATATGTAGTCATAAAACAGTTGTATACTGTATTTATTTATTTATTTATTTATGATATAATTACAAATACAGTATTCAGGAGATGAGTTCTATTTCAGACCTGACAGCTCCCCCCACATGGCCGTTGACTTGAATGTTCCATCACTGTATCTTTATTTTGGTATGAGGCTTCGAACCCCCAGGAGCTCGTCGTCCACCGGAGAAAGCGCCAATCTTAAGCCAGCGTTTTGTTTCTCATTATAGAAAGTATAGACAAGTTCAGGGTATACTGAACAGTATAGTTAAAGTAATGAGAAACAAATACGTTATTCAGTAAAATGAGTATAGTTTATGGTTTTAGGGGTTTAACTTTTATTATGGGTTGCATAGTAGTACAATTTAAACTTTGATACCTTTACCTAGTCATGTTAAAACTACGAAATACTTGTAGATTTAGACAAAGCACATTATGTCTGCTTAGGGAAAACTTAAAATATAAAGTGGGTTAACATGGAAGGACAACACGCCACAGTAATTTATAATATTTTGTACAAGTTATATGGAAGCTGATAATTTCCTTGGCTTCACGGGTTATTGATGTGGGTTAACTGTGTGCTATGCTGACAACTTTAGATGAGACTTGCTGTACTGCCGGGACCAGCCTCGCTCCATGGTGAGTGAGTGCCTCCTATTACACTCAGACTCAACAGGATGCACTTCCTTCTGCGTGTGTATGGTGCATGTAGTTTGTATTTGAGTGTATATGTGTTTATATGCGTGTAAATACGTATACATATTGTAGTAATACGACCTAGGTATCATACGCCCCCATGCCTGCTCACCAACAGCTCACGCATACCCACAAACACTGTGTTGGCGGGGTGACGCGAACTGGCATGGCAACAATCAGAACCATCCGTCCACTGCAGGAGGTGTAACAGCCACTAGACTCAAGAGACTAAACTTATTTATTGTGTCTTAAGTTTTAGAAACTGTCACACCCTGAGATCACTGACCCCTTGTGCGACTCGACCATGCACACGTCAGATTTGCCTCGCGCGGGGGATTAAGTACCGCGCGTTGTATCCTGTTCATGATGAAGTAAAAAAAAATAGTTAAAATCATCACAGTGCCCAACACGGAAGCATACAGAGTTTATGCTTGCCCTCGTAGAATTAGTTAGTGAATATGTACCTGAGGGGCCAGTGGTTCTGTTAACATGTTGATCAGGGGCAGATATGAGGGTGTTATTGTTGGCCGTGAGCACGGGAAGTAGGGTGTAGGCCGTCCTCTACAGTAGGTGATCATGTTTGCCTAGGTTTTACTGTCTTTGTTGGTCTGTTTTGTTTTAAAGGCGTGTTTCTTCTGTTGTGTGTTTCTTAATTAAATTCTGAATGTGTCTTCAGAGTAGCCGGAACAAACCGTGATCTTTTCTGGCATGTGGGTGTTGGTGCTGGTGTGCAGAGGATGTGCTTGTAGGTGAATGTAAAGGTGATAGGTGGTAGACTTAGGTTAGGGAGCTTATTGGAGGACTTGAAGTATCGTAATGTGCGGCGTATTTAGTCAGGAAGGCAGGAGATGTTGGTGACGGCCGGGAACAGGGGTAAGGTTGGACACAAGCCAAAGATGCAGAGGAGAGGGTATGAGAGTCGGGTCACCCACTTAATAAGAATCAATTATTGTACTTCTAAAGGTGAGGACATTGTGTTGCGACTAAAAATATAATCACATATACTATTGACACGATTTATAAACACCTTTGTCAGGACTATAAAATTATTTACCCGAAAAAAGTTTAATCCCACCCCCCGGAACTTAAGATTTTTTATTCAGAAAGAATTTATATCAACTGATAAAACTTTCTTATGGCAATTTCTTGGTAAATAATTGCAATACCTTAACAGAACGTGAACTGCTGTTTCTACCTGGGTAAAGACAACTTTATAACACTACACTGCCATTTTATAAACAATACTGTACTTGTGTTGTGTAACTAAAGCTGTTCTTGTACTTATAAACTGTTCCAGACTTATAAACATGTCCTCGTAGATATAAAGTAACTATTTGGCTCATATAACCTGAGACACAAAAAATAAATAAAAAAATGGCATTAAAATTGCACTGAGGCAATTAACTTCATCTAAATACAGTATATACAAAAATTTACTTGATATCACAGCATAATGTCAGCTCGAAAATGTATCCACACCGAATTTGTATTATACTCGTACAGTGCAGGAAGTTTTGTACACGTCAAGCATACGACATACGGTGCCTTTGTTTTGTTATCCTTGGCTGAAGTGTTTTACTGATTAACTTCTTTGTATATCTGCACTCTGAGTAAGTGCATTGTTTGTATACCTACACTATATCTATTTGCTGAATCATTGTGAACTTGCATGACGGTTTCATTTTATATCTATCTGTCTGTCTGTCTGTCTATCTATCAATCTTTTGTCTTGCATTATATTCCTAACTGGAGTCTTTGGAGAATTGTCAGCAACGTCTCACGGAGAGTTAAGTGGGACCTGGATTTCATTTTTCCGGACATATCTTACTTATCCTTGTTGCTAATTTGTCAGCTTACTTAATTCTAGATGTGTGTGTGTGTAGGTTAGGCTTTCAAACAGTGTGAAGATAGGCTATTGATTCCGACCGCCCAGTTGATTTAAGAGTTATAAGGAAGTTACCGTGACTCAGCTGAATAGGAAAGACTTAACGATGATTCGAAAAGTTAACGAGTCAGTTTCATTTATCTCGTAACTTGTTGCCAAAGTAATGGAAATTTCACCAAATCTAGCAAATTCTATTGTTACTATGTCAACATTTTGCATTGAATTTTATTTATTTTAGCGACTCCTGGGATAAAAATCACCGAATATAACTCACTTTTGGAGATAATATGAGCGAAATATTTCGTATTTGGGATAAGTTTAGTAAGGTGTATCGTCTACCTTAGCGGTTATGTTGGATTACGAGAATTGGCAATACTGGCTGCTGTCTCGACCAGGGAGGCGGGAGACTCACACGGTCACCTCAGTCGTCGTATTTACACAACCTGGAGAAGATGTCACCCATACTTGGCTATTGGAAGATCCGCGGCGTAAGTTTGCTGTATTTCATTGTTATATATATAGTTTCGCTGATGAATGGCATAAATGATGACCTGTTTGTTGCTTTAGGTGTTATTGTACTGGGTGTCACGCTGTATTAATGCTGATACTTATGGGCCATGGTGTCGCCCGGTGAGCGTGACGCCACTTTGATGGTTCTCATTGTGATCTATGGAACCATCTCGTATCTTATATGAGAGGTGTCTCCGTGTTATACCTCATGTTTATATTGTTTTTACCTCTTTTTACTTGACACGTATCTTGGCTAGTGTATAATATGGTGGTAGTGAACTTGCCACGTCACGTGAAACTCATCATAATGTATCATTGGGACGCGGACAACACAAGGTTACTTATTTAATTGCCTCCTTCGTGAATACTCCTGGCCATCAAGTAAATTATACTAAACTAATTTTAACAAGTTAGGTGAATAGTTCCTCACTAGGATCAAGGACAGTGTATGACTCAGGAGCCCCTCACTAACGGTGTGTAATTTTGTGTAAGTTGCCACCAACCGAATATCAGGATTTTATCTTTGCAATCAATAGTTTAGACAATTCTTAGACACTTTGCCCTCTACAGTAGATATTTTGCTGTGACCGGCTAAGTTCCGACTAACTATTTTACCGCGAGTGCGCGCTGATTGGCTACTCGTCCATTACCGGCGAACATGAGAAATATGTGTGACTGGCGGCATTTGGCATTTATTTTGCCTCGAATCGACCGTTGTGGAGCTGCAGCATACCTAACCATAAGTTGTTCGAGTTTAATTTTACCACAGATGCTCTTATTATAAAAAAAGCGACATTTACATGAACCCAACCCAACCTGACCTGACCCAACCAACGAAACCTATCTAACCTCATCTAACTTCCTAACCGGGAGGCGGACCCCGCGTTATATTACCGGTACACATCAAGTACTTAGCCAATCAGAGCGCGCACACGGTAAAATAGCGTTAGTAGGAACTTAGCCGGGCACGGCAAATATCCACGGATCTTTTTATGACGTTTCTTAAAAAAATTATCTAACCCAGACTCCTTAACTCGCTGATCTGACATTCTGCCTCATTTACACACGTCTTAATTGTTTCTCTTACTTTGACAAAACCCATTTACATCATTTATGGCTTATTTATTTATTGTATTACTTTTATCTTAAAATTTATTTGCTCTTACTAATTTTATTAGTTTATCATTATTATTAATCTATTATACCTCCAACCCCCGCCCCCCCCACCTTGATGTAGGCCATTATAAAATTACCTGTGCCCCGTGGGCTAAAGCTTCCGCATAAAAAGAGCGAAAACTCTCTTTCTTCTGCGAGAAACATCAATGAAAAAAGTGTCTTGAAATTGTCTAAACTATTGATTTACAAAATAGAATTCTCGAGATTCAGTTGATGTGCTTGCACAAAAATACCAACAGGAGTTAGGAGCTCCTCCTAGGAGGGGGCAGTGTATTAGACCAGAACCTCACCAGGGACTGTCTGGAGCCAACGTTGTTCAATCAACAACAATACCTCGGGGAGATTTATGGTTAAAACAAATTGCAGTTGATGGCATATTCATGGAAATTTTTTATATGCCCTGTACTAATGTTACATTTTTTTTCCGGCTGGCACAGCCGATTAGACTTCTTGAAGATACACTGGCACAGGTTTGAAGATAAAATATACAGGTGTGGGACCAGCCCCCGAACCGACAAGTCATGTTGGTTCGATATCAAGAACGACATGGTCCTAGATTTCCCAAATGTAAGTATTTGAATGAAATTGAGTAAATTTGTCTTATTCATGACGGTGAAGTTTGTCTTAATTTTATTTCATTTATTTTACTAATTGTCATTACCCAAAACCAGCTAAATGGACCTGCAACTAAAATAAAAAACTTGATAATGTGTAACTTTATTGTACTCGTGTATATTTTATTGAATGGTAATGTATTTTAGTAACTGAAAAAGCTATGAGAATGATTGTAATATACCGTATACCACCCAGGATACTTTTAAGAATAACTACTGTGGATGGCAGTGGTTACCATAACACATCAACACTGATTTTCTAGGGTCAGTATATTTAACCATTTACTGAAAATTGAATATTCGGTTTGAAATTTAAAAAATTATAAATGCAACTGTACTGTACAGTATATTTACTTTTACTTTTTTTTTACTTTTATCCTCTTGCACTAATCATTTATTTAGCGCTCAGGCGTCGATCCCACCGACTCTTTTCGCTATATTCTTCACCAAAAGGTCAGCTGTACTAGCCGCCAGGCGTCAGTCTTTGTCTCTGTCACGCTTTTGTTGTAAAATACTGGGCATGCACCGGCTCCTGAATGTACCTGAACCCGCTCCAGTGTTGGTCAAGTCTTCTCTTGAAAGAGCTCACACTCGGTGCCGTCACAACACGGTTTTCCGGACTTGCGGCTTCTTCAATCTTGAGCTGTGACCCCTTGTGGGGCGAGCGTCCGCCAGCTCCAAGTAAGGACACTCAACTGAGTAGTGCCCCCTGAGATTAAAGACCAGTAGTTACACACTCCATTATACAGTACTGTACTAGCACTTGTAAATAACACAAAATATACTATTAAAGTATGATAATAATAAAACTAACTTAAATGGGGTAATAATGAATTTTAACTTTCAAATAGTGTACCAGTATGTTTTGTCATGAATGAAATGTCTGGAACCCAGTAATATGGTACAGTGTGAGACAAACCACTCAAATATTAACCCTGCCAAAACCAACTGTTGCGAGCCTGCCTATCTTCTTGCCCTCTGTTAAAAACTCAGTGGTTGCCCATGCTGGTGTTTATCTTGAATTAGCCAAATATGTCATGGTACTGTATTTATTAGCATACCATGTTAAAAAAATTTCAGAAATTGTGTGGTTTTTTAAATTGTTTATTATTCACGAGTTAACGATTGGCCAAGAAAATCTATCTTCAAATAACCTAGAAATTTGCCAGTCCCTGCTTAGTAGACACTGGCTATTCAATGAAGTTGAGCAGGTACCCTTGTGCACTGGTCTCTGAACCTCTTTCCACTGATTAGAATTTGTAAAACTTCATAGACGTTAATTTTATTTCTCAACAGTTTTTGTAGCAATTAACAGGATTCTGCCTCTCTGATAGCTGCAATGTTTTGTAAGCAGTTTCTCATAAGTTTTATTGAGATGTACAGTAGCTAAAACGACTATCTGTGCAGGTGGGGGTCTATATGCTCCGAAATTTCATGTGTGACTAGTGACAGCCATGGTCTCATATTGTTTCCCCACAAACTACACACAGATATCATGTAGTTGTTTTAGCAACTGTACAGGTATACATATTTAGGCATTTTCACATTGCTGTTTATATGTAACTACAGTATTTATTTATATAAATTTTTATTAATGGGGCCATTTTCTTGATTGTAATTGGTTTTTATTCACAGCTTCCATACTACATTGATGATGACAAGAAGGTCACTCAGAGTAATGCGATCATGCGTTACATTGCACGAAAGCATGACCTGTGTGGCAAGACAGAAGAGGAGAAGATTCGTGTCGATATCCTCGAGAATCAGGCCATGGACTTTAGAAATGGCTTTGTCAGGCTCTGTTATCTTGAGTTTGTAAGTGTTCTTGAAGTTTGTACCTACATGCTGGTGCTACAGTGAAATACAAGTACTGTACTGTATTTACTTTTATTACAGTATAGTACAAACTCTAGTGTATTCCCTTTAAAAAACAATGCCTGTCCAGTTAGGAAAAAGTGACATAAGATCCTAGAGACAGATTTTACTATTTTTATGGGTAACTCCAATTTTCAGGTATTTTATTCATATACACTACCAATTCCAGCTAAGTAATGGGTTGGATAGCTCTGCAGAAAGATAATTGTAGTGAGTAAGAGCACAGACCAGTTTTTCATATGGTGTGCTAATTGATAGTCTTACTGAATTTTGCCTTCACTCGCCAGAACCTTCAGAAGCAGCGGTACCTAGATGCTCTTCCCAACACCATAAAGATGTTCTCGGCTTTCCTAGGAGATCGGAAATGGTTTGCTGGAGAGAATGTAAGTACACATTTTACCTTTGTTCTCTGTACTTAATGATTTGACCATTACTGTTGATGGCACACTGATTCTGTATGTAAAATATTGTTGGTTGAATATTGTTGGGAATGAAATAAAAGGAAACCCAGTGTGCCGCAGATCAAAATATCAAATTGTGTTCAGTGTAACATGGGGTTCAATGGGATACATTCCCAGCCAGTCCAACACCCATATGCATCACTTGGTTAGAGGGGGGATCCTAGACTAATAATATAAATAAAAACAATTAAACACCCGCCACATTATTAACAAGAAGCCTGGTCATCATCACTTGTCCCCTTCGAGGCTAAGGGGACTCTTTGTAGGTGGAGTAGAGACATCACTCTCAATTGCCTCTGGGGAGGCTGCAGACAGAGTGGGAGTTGGAGCCCTAGAACAAGCTTGCTTGACATAAAAAGAGTTGCACTGCTCTCACATCAGTTGCAAAATCACACGTCACAAAAACAGTGAAGCACTTAAGTCACAAAAATGGAGTACCCTATGAACATTAGTGATGGTTTCACTGTAAGGGAGGAAAAAACACCGATGATAAGTAACACAGATACTGATAACAGTTGGGTTGACGATCACGGGCAGAGGGATCACCATGGAACAAAGCGCGGGACTAGAGGACCTGGTGGCAGCATGTGGGTAGATGCCGCTGTGGGTGACAAGTGCAACGAGAGAGGGGTGCCATATTCCATGCGTGGTTGGCTGGACCATCGCTCATGCTTTTTTATTTTATCATAAATATGAAGGTGGTCTTAAAACATCAAGTTTGTTAAAGTGAAATATAAATTGGGGGATACCTGTACAGTACTTGATGGGCAAAGTTGGTGCATATCTTACCCTTATGCAGAATTAGTCATTCATTTTTCCTCTGTTTATTTCTTCAATTCTTTTGAAGGAATTTTAATTTGACATCAGTTGTAACTTTTTAACCATGTTAATGTCTCTTGTCTCTTATTTCATAAAATAAGGTGCAAATTAAAAAAAAAAAAAATATTGTAAATTGTTTAAAACTAAACAAATAAAAAATTGCTTTACTGAAGATAGTAAAATCTATTTTGGATAGAAGTAAGGCCAATATGTCTAATTGTTTATCGAATTATGGAACATTAATTTCTACTAAATCAGGCTGGCTATTGTCACCACTGCATATTATCAGGGCTCTGTGATTCATCATCATACAGGGTATTCTACCCAGTACTCATATTAGTGACTTCTGTTCCCACAGATCACATTTGTGGACTTCATAATGTATGAGCTGCTGGATCAGCACTTGCAGCTCAGTGATATCTGCCTCAAGGATGCCAAGAACCTTAAGGAATTCCAAAAGCGAGTGGAAGAACTGGAGCCGATCAAGAAGTACATGTCTTCACCCAGGTTCCTGAAGGTTCCATTAAACAATAAAATGGCCAAGTTTGGAGCTAATTAAGTACAGGGTACTGTAATAATTTTGTTGTCATATGAACCTTGAATACTGTGATGAAGTCTATAAACATGAGATATAGTATGGAAGTACAGTACAAGAGGCATTATTGTGTCCTGAGTTAAAAAATTCCTTGGCTTTACAAATATTATACTTGAAAGAAATGTGTGCCATCGATTGTCATGAATTCACTTAGTAAATGGTCATATGGGAAACAAAGTATTCATGGTCTTCCATTTCACCAAATTGTTCTTTACTTGCCATTTAATGAACATGTATTTGCTTATTCACTGTTAGTGGATCTTGTTTACTGTATAGATCGGTTGGAGAATATTTTGAGAGAAGTAATTATACTAAGTATTGTAGTGTACTGTATTTGTGTAACTGATGGTAGTACAGTATGGCAGTGCCAATCAAAAAAGCATTGATAAGTAGTGTTTGAGAGTTATTATGTGAAGTACATTGCTCATGGTTAATTTAGTGAAGTAAGCTATAGTGTACAAGCACTGGTATAGTACTGTAGTTTTAAGCAGTCTTTTGTTTCATGGTTCTTATCTGATTAGCAATTAGCTTATATATTTTATACCGTGTAACCTGATCATATCTTATTGTACTGGAGAACAAATAACTTAGTTTGGTTCATGTGAACAGTGAATGGTGTAGTAAATATAGATTAATAAATTTTCTAGACTAATTGATTCTTTGATTTCAATCTGCAAGTATAGAACCCAAGTCACAGCATTCCCCTGATTTGTTCTTAGCAGCTCTGTAGGTAAACCTAATATACAAACTACTGTATAAGCGAGTTTATAACTTACTAACTTTAGTAATTTAAGTAAAGTTGAGTTAGTGTATTAGAATAGCAAAGGATGTCTCTTACTTACATTTACTCTCTTCACCAATGATCGGCTCGTTAGCCACTTGGGCAATCTGTCACGTCTCTGTTACGCACTGTTGGCAAATACTGGGCATGCACTGGCCGCCACAACACACTGGCAGATTTTTCCAAGAGTTTACAACTCGCTCCGAAAAGGTTATACCTCATGGTTTTCTGGGCTTATGGCTTCTTCAACCTTGAGCTGTGACCCCTTGTGGGGCGAACATTCACCAGCTCCAAGTAAGGGCACTCGATGGGGTAGTACCCTTTGATATGTTTATTCACATCAATTAGGTCACCCTTTGCCCGCCTGTAGTATAAGCTAGGCAATTTCAGGCGCTCTAACCTCTCTGGGTAGCTGAGGTACCGTAGTGCAAGCACCAGTCTGGTGGCCCGCGTTTGGACATTCTCGCTCTTGAAGATTGTTTCGAGGGATGGACCGCCTAGAAATCTGAACGACCATCTTATAAGACCTAATAATTTAGTTGCCTGATTCACCTTGCAATGGCCAGAGAGTTCTCACAGTAGTCAATTTATTATACAAATATTTCACTGTAAATTCTTAGTGTTAAAGGCTTCATAAGGGTGTAATCTGTGCATACTACCAAGTAATATTTATTGTATGAGTAGTTACAGAACTAAAGTGTGATGTAAACCACATCCACAAAGAAAAACATCTAATATTTACAAGTAATATTAATACGTATGTTAAGCTGAAGGGATAATAAACCTAAGGAAGAAAACATACTTATTGAATCACTAAGCAGTGTATACTGTGTAACCTGTAATGACTAAAAACAAAATCACATGTAGCCCCGGCAGGATTCGAACCTGCGACTTCCAGCAAGTAACCAATCCAACTGGCGCTCTTCCCACTGAGCTACGAGGCACACGATATAATTCTCAAGGTTCATCATCACCACCACCCTCTAGCCTCAAAGCACTCTTATAAACGTATTTTTGTCGCGCGACTTGGAAATAAAATGAGTTAGTGGAAACTTTCACACATTTACGTAACCCCTGAAGTAACTATAGTACAGCACTTATAAAACGCGAATTATAAGTCACCCTCAGTGTTCTAGAATGCTTCCTGTGGCAAGCGGAGCATTATCAATAGAACGTTTTTGTCCCGCGGCTGCTGACGGAGTAGAGGAGGTATGGGTATATAATGATAAAAGAAGGTCCAGTGGTGTAGACTCATTGAAGGTCGCAGCTTCGATTTCTGTAGGGGCATAATGGTTTTCTTGAGGTCTACCGTTTCTAATGGTGATTCAATAAAATAATTGAAGGGTGATAAAAGATGTAGGTATTAATAATTATTATATAAAGAATATTTTTCGCAGCTTGGGAAAACTATTTCGAAGCAAATGTGAGTTACAGGAGCAAGATGTAAAAACGTCAAGGCCCCGCCCGCCGTACCCTACCATTCCTCACCACACGTTTTGTGTGTGTGCGCGGGCGATTTGAACATTCATCGTAACACCGTCTTTCAAACATCTGTTGTAAATGTAAGGCATTTAACATGGAGTAGTATTAATATATGAGTAAAATAATTTATTATTATTTGTGAGAGGGATTTCACTTTCCAGTATTATTAAGAACAAGCTTGGTCGTCATAAAATGTCCCCTTCGAGGCTAAAGAGGACGCTTGTAGGTTCGAATCCCAGCGGGGAGACATAACTTTTGTTTTAGGTAAGGAAACAGTTTCTAGTGGTAATTCAATAAGTGAAGTGAAGGATGATAAAATACGCCGGGTAAAGATGCGTTTTACTAAACTCTTCGATCTTTATAAAAAAAAATATTTAGGTGTATCTTGTTCACCTTCACATTATATATATATATATATATATATATATATATATATATATATATATATATATATATATATATATATATATATATATATATATATATATATATATATTGGTTGTTTAAAGTGAGCAGTGCTTCGAGTAAAAGTGTGGGGTTAAAAAACGAAGCAAACCATTGAAAACCTCGCCCCACAAGGGGTCACAGCTCAAGATTGAAGAAGCCGCAAGTCCAGAAAACCGTGAGGGCAAACTTTTTCGGAGTGAGGGTTGTGACGGCACCGAGTGAGCTCTTTCAAGGCAAGATTTGACCAACACTGGAGCGGGTTCAGGTACATTCAGGAGCCGGTGCATGCCCAGTATTTGCCAACAGTGCGTGACAGAGACGTGACGGATCACCCGGGAAGTTAGCGAGCCGATTTTTTCGTGAAGAGTATAAATGAAAAGGAAAAGTAATCAGAGACGTGACCAATCGCCCAAGCGGCTAACGAGCTGATCAGTGGCGTAGAGGATAAAAGTAACCATTTCTAACCTATAAAATGCTTACCTTATTCGTGTTTTCGGTGTTTAGTATGTGGTGTGGTTTAGTTTTAGGTGTTCAGATGTGGAGTGACACAAACTCGAAATCGAACCTTAACCTTTTTATTGGTTAGATAGGTTTTATTTATTTAACTCGAGACTTTCGACTTCAAAGTCCTGCCTACTGGAATAGTACACATAGCATGGTGGTAATAAGATCATATCAATGTTACCACGGTTATCACTTCGATATTTTTTATTATATTTTTGTTTACGTTTATATTATAAGTATACACATTATTTATAGTGGAAATTGAAAAACATAAATATGATAAGCAGTACAACATGGGTTGTATTACGGTGGAACAAGAGGACAGAGTGTACGGATTATGTCTACTTGGCAAATCAATTTGTTTGCGATGTTAATTTCTTGTGTATCTGCATGATAATTAATGATGAAACGGTTTTGGTGGTACAATAAAAGCAAGTATATAAAGTAGGTATTACAAAAAAATATTAATACTTAGACAATAGATATTTTTTAAATTAAGAGATGATTTAATGCAGTGGTTCTTAACCTTTTTACTACCACGCCCCCTCTAGGAATTGGTCCTTCCTTCCACGCCCCCATTGCATCTATGAATAAAATTCCCTCCCAGATTTTAAAGAAAAATGAAAAATATTGTGTTTTTAGTCTTTTTATTGAGTATAAATTAGTGAGATACTTGACACTGCTTCTTAGCTACTAGATCTTGAATGCGTGGTTGAATGCCAGAGAGTGCACAACGGAAATCCCCTTCAACGTTCAGCCTGTTTTTTCTGCGGTCCGACTAATTACCCAAATGTACCCAAATGTAGCCGCAATGAAGTCAAATAATGGTCCTACATGAATAAATCGGACTGCCAATCACTTCTCGACTAGTATTTGGTGTCACAAAGTTCTGGATACTAAGGATTCACGATGAAGTATGCAGTGTGTACCTACAACAGACGGATTTTTTCTTTCGCCATTGTAATGAATCCAGACTGCACACCAAGCATGGCTGGAGCTCCATCAGTGCACACCCCGACCAGCGAGTCCCACGAAAGTTGGTTTTCCTGAAAGAAGTTTGATACATCATGAAAAATAGCTGCTGCTGTTGTACAACTTTCCATGGGGTGACAGAACAGCATTTCCTCTTTTACACTGTTGCCTGACACGAAACGAGCATACATCAGTAGCTGAGAACACTGAGCGAATTCGTTTCGTCACACTGGATGGCAAAAACAGGAGAATCTCTTACTTGGTCGAGAATTTGATCTTTGATGTCTTGAGACAATTCATTGATCCTTCCCTTGACTGTATCGTTTGACAGTGAAATTTGGGAAAGCTTGTTTGCACTCTTTCCCCAGAACGAGTTCTGCTGCCCGGAGTATGCTTGGTTTTATGAGAAACTCTCCGATGTTATGGCTCTTCTTGCTCTTTGCAATCAACATGGCGATCTCATAGGAAGCCTCAACAACCTTTGAAATTTGTTGCCGAAATTCCCCACTGCCGTCCAACTTAACCTGCTTCAAGGAGTGTCTTTTTGTTTCAAAGAATGCCTTGGGCTTGTCAGCTAGAGCAGGATGCTTGTCCTCAAGTGGCGTTCCAAGCGTGAGGGCCGCATTCCATCATTGCTCAGTCTTGTAACATATCACACACTGGGGGACCGCTGTGTCACCCTTTTGGAGAGACACGAATCCAAATCGAATATATTCGTCAAGATACTTCCGCTTCTTTGCACTCATTGAGAATTATTTGATGTGCAGTGGACAACACAAATCTGTGAACAAACCATAAGGCACGTGTAAGGTTAGATAAACATCACCACGTGCTCATGAACACCACAACATCATGATAATCACAACCACATGATCAATAACAAACATATGATCGTAAAGTTCGTAAACACTACAAGTGACTACAATCATACATGATCATAAACACCACCATATCATTAACAAACATCACATGATCATAAACACCACATGATTATTAACAAACATCAATGATCACAACATGATCATAAGCACCACTACATGATCATAAACACCACCACATAATTATTAAGTAAATATTAACAAACACCACAACATTATAGTAAACACATCATGATCATAAACACATGATTATTAAGAAACAAATCAATATCATCATAAATACAACTTTACCATAACCACCGTTACCACCACATGATTTTAAGCACCACCAACTTCTGATAAAATACAAACGGAATTCAAAACTTGCGAATAACAAACAGAGCAACACATGAGTGTTCACAATTCACCAATAAACTTATGGCTGCTTACTATTTTTAGGTAAATATAACAAATGGGGTAAATCATACCTCAACAGCCTTAACTGAATTAATGTGAGAAAAGAGGAATTATTGCCACGGACGTGTGCAGAAGACTGGGAGAGAACTGGGCTCCCCAGTCACCAACGAGCAGTATACAGGTCCAGGACGAGTTAACCCCCCCCCCCCCCATGGATTTCGAGGGATAGGGAGGGGGGTCAATAAGTACAGGAAATGGTAAGCCCTAAGTCAAAAAAGTAGCCTATAGAAAACAAAAGTTATAAGGCGATACTTTTGCATTTTTTCATAAACTTCTCAATATTAGCCCACGCTCTTGTTAAGAGAATAAAAACTACAATTATAATTAGAGAAATTCCTACTTTTTCCGTAGGGCTTGTGCCCCCCCTGGAAATTACTGACGCCCCCCAGGTTAAGAACCACTGATTTAAAGGAAGGGAGCGTAGTCTTTGCTCGGATGGGTGGGGGTGTAAGTTCCACACCTTCACACCATTAATTTTATGGAGGTCTGTTGGTCTCTGTAAACCACATTTACCAAGATATTTCCCAGGTTTATTCTGAATCTTTATAGAGAATAAACCTGAATTAAAAACTATATAGAAATATACGCACAAGAGAAAATGTTGCTTTATAATGTATTCAGTAAATGTAGCTCCAAGGGGATTTGTAGGGTACCTCTTCCATCTCGGTTAAGAGATTAAATCGCATTAAATAATCAATTTAATCCGTATGATGCACCACATTTTCAATATTTAATATATTGGAAACACTTCAAATGGCTGAGCGTAAACGTATGATATATGCTTGTTCAGCTTCATTATACAGTATATCAATAAATGTTGATACACTACTGTATGTAAACATTGTTGTGTAAACTGGTCGTTAATAATATCGCGCTGTGTAATGTTCACCTGTGACTTGTCTTTAATGAAGTGTACTTTTGGATTACCTGAACTTATTTTACCTGATGATTAAAATACCTTAATGCTAACCAAACCTAACCCCCTTATTATTATTATTATTATTATTATTATTATTATTATTATTATTATTATTATTATTATTATTATTATTTTCGCGTATCATCATTAGGTAGCTCATCTGTTCTTGATTTGCTGTAATATACACTTAAATACACATCATTATTTGCTCATCTAGAATATCCAGCATAAAAATACAATGCGCATACCAAAGATTATACTGTATACATTATAGTGTAGGGCGCATGCAGCTGTTGTTTAGGTTAGAATAGAGGAGTTGGAAAGCTATGGGCCGATGGCGTCAGTCGGTGTTGGACCACGGCGGTGTGAAGGTGAAGACGTGACGCTTACCTGTACTTCCTTTAACTATTTTATTACTTTTATTTAAAACGGCTATAACGAGTATTTGGTGAACACTAATTAAGGAACCAACATATACAGTGACGGTAGTAGTATTAGACACAGTGGGTGTTGAATTGACTTTATAATAATGATCCAATTTTTAATGAAATTGAACTAATATATTTGCAGGTAAGAAAATTCCTTAATGATATTTTAGCTGTGGGAGATAAAGCAATCTGTGTGTGTGTGCTTGTGTGTAATTAAAAGTTTGTAAAGTGATCGTGTTGCAGTTTTCAGCGGATTTCACGTCACTTTCCACAGATGATTGACCGCCATAATGACTCGAGCAGTTGACGGCCAGGAAATCAACAGAAGCAGTAAATATGATTGAATAAATCTTAGGTGAATTTATAGTCTTGCACCGATCTTTCTTTCGCTGTTATTATGATGTACTTCGTAATGATTAGACAATTCTAAGACATTTTATTTTATGACATTTCCACCGGAAGTTGATATAAGTTTTTCTATATTATTACATTCGCTCAGTCACAAGTTTCGCCAGGTCTTGTTTACTTTTGGCGGAGTCTGACACCCTCTCACGCATCGTTCCTTACCTCCTTTGCTTCTTAAGCGCGGAATAGGCAAACATTGGTTTGGAAATAGAGTAGTGGATGAATGGAACAAGTTTCCAATCATCATCATTAACTCGAATACGCTGGATGGCTTCAAACACAGGTTGGATGGATATATGAGCAATAGGGGTTGGGTGTCAATGGGACTGCCCAGTATGGGCCAATAGGCCCGCTGCAGTTTCCTCCATTCTTATGTTCTTATGTCTACAGCGCATGTACAGTAGCTAAAACAACTATCAGTGCAGGTGGGGGTCGATATGCTCCGGAATTTTACGTGTGACTAGTGGCAGCCCTCATATACCAAAATTTATCGTCCATGTTTTCATATTGTTTCCCACAAAGTATGCACAGGTAGTTGTGTACCTTGACGACCCAGATGAACCTGATTCTTTTTCAGATTAAGGCAAGATGTGGGGGCATGAACAAAGGGAGGTCCAGGGGGGCGGATCAGGTTAGGTTTGCTTTTGTTTGGTTGGTTGGTATTTTATTTGTGATTTATTCGAGCAAAAATCCAACTTATTCCGTTATGATTGTTTGGGGGTAATAAAAAAACTAGTGATTTCCGGCGGAAATGAATATCAAATTCGTTGGAAAATCATCAAATATCATAGGGAAAAACCTGTTTTTAATATCAAAATAAAGACCTGTGCAATACTACCTACTCCGCCAAAAGTAAACAAGACATGGCGACACTTGTGACTGAGCGAATGTAACAATATTGAAAAATTAATATCTCGGTTATCCTTAATTTCCGGTGGGAATGTCATCGATAAAAAAATGTCTTAGAATCGTCTAAACATTACGAAATTCGAATTAATAACAGCGAGAGAAAGATCGGTGCAAGGCTATAAATTGACCAAATCTTAAGTACATTACGAAGTTGATTCCGTCAGATAAGTTGTGCTAGGCCTGTGGGGTTAGATTAGGTTCTGATAACGTTATTCGGATTATTCCCAACGTAAACATTTAACGATCTAACTAAATTACATAATTTATTTACTTTGCCTTGATAATATTTAGTGTTTTCATTATTCTTACATTAAAAAAATGCATTTGCAGCAACAGCTAAACTTATAGTCAAAATATCATGATACCTTATTTAATAGAGGATTCAGTCACTGTTTATTGGTAGTGCTGCTTGTGATGCGTTGATAACCAATATAACGTAACTTTACCTAACCTAACCTAACCCAACCATCATAACGTAAACCTAACCTAACCTCATCCCCCCTTAATAGTGTTAGGGTGATTAAATTCCTTAAAAAAAATATACATTCAATTTTGTTAATGTGTACACTCTTTAGGATGGATGATGTGGTGAAGTCGTTATCTCTGTTGAGCACCATGCAGGGCGGAAGAGACGAGTCCTTCCTCCAGCTACCGCCAAAGGGACGAAAGTGCCTCCTAGAATTTTGGAACAGCTTACCTCTTGATGGCAAGTTACAACACTTCTTATTCCATCTCCTATCAAATAAAGATACTATAGCTATTAAGTATAAATAAATACGTATAGTATATTGAAAAGTATATATATATATATATATATATATATATATATATATATATATATATATATATATATATATATATATATATATATATATATATATATATATGCAGCGGGGGTTTGTAGATAATGAGAGGCTATAAAATGTTGGTCGCCATCTGGGATTTTGGTTAGGTTAGGTTGGGTTAGATTAGGTTAATAAAGATATTATGAATCGAGCAGGAAGAACAAGGTGTTTTTGAGGTAGTTGACATATGTGTTTAACAAAGCATTGCAAAAATATAGGTGCGTGTGTGTGTGAAGGATATAGTCAAGTGTTATAAGGATGAGATCGGTTACCTTCCATACAAGAACATTCATATAAGACAAACATCTATTCATCGAATACTAAATTTTGACAGATCAGCAATATATCTTATTTTTTTCACTCATATCTTTCATCAACTAAATTATTTTATACGTTTCACAAAATTTTCGTCATTTTCCCGCCAAGAGATGGTGTTGACGTGTTACTGTATCGTGTGTTGGTGACGCAGAAATGTTGACCCCCTGAGCACTGTATTGTGACCCCTCAGAACTCATAAAGGGGGTAATGAAAGCCTTTGTTTATTTTTGCCAGGGCGAGTGATGGCAGATGCTGGGTGGAGCAATGAACGCCAGACTTGGCGATGTTTTTATAGTACGGGTGTAAGTGGTTAGGCATGATGAGGTAACTAACTGCATTATTTCGGGAAGCAATTTAATAATTTAAGGTATGTACAGTAAAATTTATGACATATGCTAATGATACCAGTGGGTTTAATTAATTAGTTATGAATTTCAGCTTCAAGAAGTTGAAAAATTGAGTCGCTTAATCCAATTTTATCTGGTAGGCTAAACTAGTATTTCATTATTCAATGTAATACTGACAAATAGTTTAATTATAGACTACAGTTAATAATATCATTCTCACAAAATGTAAATACGGTATATAATTGCCATAGGTATAATACAACAAACAAAAAATCTCCATTCCATACATTTATTGTACAACTTTTCATACCATCATAAGCCTTCAAAAATACGTGAATAAAAATTTCATTTTTATCTTCATTAGCGTAGATCCTATGGGAGTGAGGTTACCTGTTATCTACCTACCTTGGGGTGGGGGGGGGGTTCCTTGGGGAAGTGGGGAGGGAATAGTTGTTGCTTACTACCAACCATCAATCAACACCTACCTGTCACTACATGGTGGTGGTAGGGGCGCTGTTGGTCGCTAGGAGACGCCCAGACAGTGTAGAAGTGGTGTTGATGAGGCGACGCTCGTCAACAAAGACCTCTCCGGAGTCCCGACCAACACACACACACACACACACAGTCCAGCATGGGAACTAGTGATTCTTCTCTCTTCTCTCTCTCTCTCTGGAATTGGCTGCCTGCTAACCTTCACGATGGACTCACAATTTTAATTAACTCTGGCCTTACCTGCCTCCCACATCTGTATGGGATTTTTTTCTTCACTACGCCACTAATTACTGAGATTTTATTTTAATGGCGATGATAGTTATTTAGTAATGAAAATTGTATGTCGTCTACACACACACACACACACACACAGTTACGATTTTATTGAATAAGTTTCAAACTATTGTATCTGGTTGGTTGGTACGCAGAGAAGAGAACATTAGCTCTGAGGGTACAAGAAGGGTATAGTACAAGGTAAAGTTCAGAAGTGGGAAATACTGGACGAGGTTGACAGCAGGTGGATAGCCTACCTGCTGTACCCTCAGAGCTAATGTTCTCTGCGTATCACCAACCAACCAGATACAATAGTTTGAAACTTATTCAATAAAATCGTAACTGTGTGTGTGTGTTTATTTGTCAGTCTTCATGTTAATCTGTCTCTCACTATATCCATCTTATGCATGTATGTATGTATGTATATCTGGCCGAGAGATGAGTAGGATATAATAATAATAATATTAATAAGAAGAATATCGTAAATTATAGGATACTTGTCATTAATGCTGTCATCTCATTTGTGTTGTGAACAGTTAATAATAATATTGTACAGTATGTAACTCGCTCGAGGTGTTCCTTTGTTACGTGAGAGTATAGTATGACTGTTATTGAGTAAAGCGTTATTGGGTTGCCAGTGTGTTAGGGTGTTAGTGTTTTAGGGTGTTAGGGTGTCAGTATATAGGGGTGCCAGCTTCGTAAACAGTGCCACGCCATTCACCTCGCCCGGGTACGGCACAAATATAGAAAATGAGAAAATATAAGACCATTTCTTTCCTTTTGGGAATATAAAACGATGGCCTATTTAACCTAGCCTAACCTAAACCACCCTAGCGTAATCCAACCCAGCCTAGTCTAATCAAACCTAATCTAGACATGCCTAACCCAACCAAACGTAACTTAACCCAATGCAACCCAACCTAACCTAACAATGATTACTTAGGACATATAGAAATTCAGGTTAATTACAGTAATATGTGTGTGGGGGGGTGGTGACAGCTGTGTACTGTAACGCTACTTGGGACACCCTGTACTGCTGGCCGGCTACCAGAGCGGGCGACACGGCCAAACAATCCTGCGCCACAGTCTTCAGTGATTTACCGGACCTCCTCAACTACCCTGATGGTAAGACTCCAAACACTTGTATTGTGAGGTGTACTGAGAGTAGACCGAAAGATTGTATACAGTCCAAAGAGTGAGAGAGGGAGAACAGCCTCAAAACTAGACAACAACCACTGTATTGTTGGAATTTTTGTTTAAATATTGCGAAAAAATTGAAAAATTGTGAAGTAGCTTCGGCAGGACTCGAACCTGCGACCTCCAGCAAGTAAACGATACAACTGGCGCTCTACCAACTGAGCTACGAAACACATGTTTGAGCATGTGCGATGTTATTTATATTAAGTTATTTTCTCTGAAAATACAAAGTCGACCGGCTCAGTTCGGTATGATATTCAAATGCTGCCTTATTTGATTTATTATAATCAAGAAATATTCAATGAAGAAAGTTCCAAATCTCAAGCATTACCAAGTTATCTCCTCGTCATTCAACACACTTACTCCCCCAGTTATTGCCAATGGACTCGCCCCCTTCCCGCTCCAGCCATATTCCCGTCACTCGTCAATTTGTTTCCCATAAAAACAAACATTTGGCAGATTACAGTATGATAGTGTTTGGTTTAATTCAGAATAAAAACAAACCACCATGGCTTAGTGGCCCATTCATGTATGTATGTATGGATGTACAGTATATAATGTATTGTGCAGTGCCAGTATATCATAGTAGCAAAAGAGATAGATTAGTGTACCACTGTAGTGGATACCTCCCCTACAAACGCTGTTTGTCGCTGAGTTGCCGACCCCGCGAATTCCCCAGCGTATGCCTCGTGGTCTAGGTCAACCAGCGCCGCCTTACATGACGGAGGTCAACTATTAAGCCACGCCTATCTCCGCTATATAAGACCTGACCTCGTGGCGACCACTCTCTTATTTCTACCTACACCAACCAGCAAGCAACACCTCCTCCTCCTGCCTGGCGGTCCTCGCTCCCGCCGGCGAGCATGGCGACCCACAAGCTGGTCCTCTGAGCACCCTCACCAACCAGCTCTCTCTACATCACGCTTGTAACCACGCTGCCACTTCCCAGCACCAAGCTGCACTGTACATCCAATACAACATGTATACAGAGAGCACATTGTGAGTTTCCTTTCTCCATCCCATCCTGAGTACGAACCAACAACTCGTTCCCCACACCACCACGATAACCAATGTAAACTTACCATGACCAATATACACTATTACCACAGTACCAATATAGTGTACCGTCACTGTACCTCACCTTTCCCCCTGACAGCCGTGGCGTACCGTGAGTGTGATTTGTCTGGGTCCTGGATGCGGGGAGGCTGGACCAACTACTCTCAATGTTTGACTGTCATCGATCACCAGGTAACTATCTACCACGTAACTACCTCTACCACATCACTACCTCTACCACGTAACTACATCTACCACATCACTACCTCTACCACGTTACTACATCTACCACGTCACTACCTCTACCACGTTACTACATCTACCACGTCACTACCTCTACCACGTTACTACCTCTACCACGTCACTACCTCTACCACGTTACTACATCTACCACGTCACTACCTCTACCACGTTACTACATCTACCACGTCACTACCTCTACCACGTTACTACCTCTACCACGTCACTACCTCTACCACGTCACTACATCTACCACGTCACTACATCTACCACGTCACTACCTCTACCACGTCACTACCTCTACCACGTCACTATACACGTCTACATCTACGTCACTACCTCTACCACGTCTACCACGTCACTACCTCTACCACGTCACTACCTCTACACTACCACGTCACTACCTCTACCACGTCACTACCTCTACCACGTCAATACCACGTCACTACCTCTACCACGTCTACCTACCTCTACATCTACCACGTCACTACCTCTACCACGTCAATACATCTACCACGTCACTACCACGTCAATACATCTACCACGTCACTACCTCTACCACGTCAATACCTCTACCACGTCACTACCTCTACCACGTCACTACCTCTACCACGTCACTACCTCTACCACGTAACTACCTCTACCACGTCAATACATCTACCACGTCACTACCTCTACCACGTAACTACCTCTACCACGTCAATACATCTACCACGTCACTACCTCTACCACGTCACTCCATAAGAACATAAGAATGGAGAAAACTGCAGCGGGCCTATTGGCCCATACTGGGCAGTCCCATTTACTCCCAACCCCTATTGCTCATATAAGCATCCAACCTATGTTTGAAGCCATCCAGCGTATTCGAGTTTAGGATTCTATATCCATTCTGTAATACGGTGATCAGAATTGAGCTGGGTAATCCAAGTGAGGTCTGACAAGCGCTAGTGTTGTAACTATCACTACATCCACCACACTACACACAACTGCCCTTAATGTTAGTGTTTACACAGTACCTTAACATCGCAACACCTGATTCCTGATCTCCTGTCGTTGTCTCCTGCAGGTTGGATCGTCAGGTGTGGTGGATGCCGTCAGGTACATCACCTTCATCGGCGCCCTCCTCTCTCTCCTCACCCTCACTATCACCATCTTCATCTTCACGTACTACAGGTAAGATGCTGACTCATTATCATTCACCGCTCATCATTATTCATCATTCTTCATCATGACCGTTATCACTTTATTCACTCTTATGTACTTATTATTCATATATACATACATACATACATACACCACAGTCGCATCCAGTATCTTTTGTATTGAAACTATGCTGAAATCCTTTGTTAAATGACGCTCTCCCAAATGTCAATTATGTTATATGTAACATTTATCTCTTAATTGTGTATATTTTCAGATTATGACCAATGTATTTGTCAAGAAATTATTATTATTATTATTATTATTATTACTACTACACACACGCACACACATACACCCATGTTTGTAGCAGTATAACATTCCCGTAATTTCCCGACCTCTGGCCAAACGAAGCCACTTTTGATGTGAATATTGATTGGCGTATAGCTGCAGCGCCTCAAACCTCTCGACTCGTAACTTTGTCAACAGCTGAAAAAAAAAAACATATAAACTAAAAAAATGAATAAAAGTATAAAGCTACATTGCGTAGATATGAGAAACTTTAAAAAAAAATTAAATGGGTATTTTTTCCAGTGGCAGTTGAGAATTTGGACGGGAAAAACGAAGCTAATTTAGGGGGGGGGGGTTACCTGAATAAGGTTATGTGATCCTTATTTAGTGTCTTCATCCTAGATTATGTTGGCGTCTCCCACCTCCTCGCTCGTTATATATGACTGTTCACGTAGAGGCTTAGTTATTGTGGGTGGATGGTTGGTGGGTGTATAGATGGAAGTCGTATTGTATTAAAATTCTTTCTCCGTTTCCTTCTCTTTCTCTCTCAGAAGTAAAATTGGATTAACTAGGGTGCTTTAGTACTCTTAACCCTCTCTCTCTCTCTCTCTCTCAGAAGGAGGGAGGAGGCTGGGGGTAATATTCCACCCGAAGGAGGAGTAAAAGGCTTGTAATATTATATCTGAAGAAGGAGATGAAGGAGGAGGAGGCTGGTGGTGCCCTAGTCAAGAACCACGTAACTGGCTAAAGGTCATTATAGCTCAAGAGTTTAATAGCATTAATTGGCTCACTTAAGGCCATCACCCAGAAGCAGATAGGGGTAAAAATTGGCTCTCGCTGACAGGTGTGTGTGTGTGTGTACGGTATGGGGGTCACCTGAAGATTAGACGCCCCTAGCTTAATTTCGCCTTAATAATTAACCAAATATATATTTTTTAAGTTATAAGATTATCAAAGGTTCAGATGTATATTCCACGTAAATTAAGATATAAAGTAAATATATACCTGCTGTAGCTGGTTAATATAAGCTAAATAACAAAATGCATTATAATATCTATCCCAATAAATGTATCTATTAATGGTCGAATCTCTGTCTAATAAAACTCAATGATATTAATGTAATGTAAGTGATGATTTTTTTCTTCATTATTACATCTTTAGGAGAAAATACTGATTGGGTGAACGTCTGTCTTCCACCCTCCCACGTAACACTCACAATAACAAAGGGGTATTTTTATGATTTCTGATTGGTTGACGTCACTGGTCATTCATGCAACAACGTGTGTTTTGATTGGTTGTTAGAGAATGTTAATAAAAAGGGGTGGTTTTTAGTGAACGTTATTATTATTATTATTATTATTATTATTATTATTATTGGTGTTATTATTAGTGTTATTATTACTATTATTATTATCATCATCGTTATTATTACTGTTGTTATTATTATCATCTATTGTAAACACTGACAGACAGACAGACAGAGAAGCGAGTGTTGGAGACAGCCACTAACAGATCATCTTGTCTTGGGTGTACAGGTCGCTGGAGTGTGACCGCCTGAGGGTACACAGGAACCTGGTGGTTGCCCTCATTGTTCGCTTCCTAGTGATGCTCGTCCTGACAGAGCCCTTCGTGTCCCGTCGTCAAACACACACCTACCGTGATGTGGTGTGTGGGTGTGTGTAGTGGGTGTGTGTGTGCAGTGGGTGTGAGTGTGTGAGTGCAGTGGAGGGGTGTGTGTGGGGGGCTGATGTGTGTGTGTGTCCGTGTGTAGTTATAGTAGTGGATTTAGTCGTAGTAGTAGTAGTAGTAGTTTAACAAATACTAATAATAATAATAGTAGTTGTAGTAGTAATGGTGATAATGATAAAACTAATAGTAATCGTATTATTATTGGTATTTTTACTGTAATTTCCATGGTATGAATGCCACAGGTGTCCAAATACACAGATAAAACAATTACTGCATTATTCATTCCCTTGTGTTTAATTCTTTGGGAATTTATATTTTTTTCATGTTTTTTTTTCTTTTAATGGAAATATAAGTAAAATATAGATTGCTCAAAAACTTTAGGTATAATCGGTTTTTTTTATTGTCAGGAAGGGATTTGCGACTTAAAATAATATTGTGGTTGTGATAGAAGTGTCTTAAAGGCCCTTGGTTGTGATAGAAGTGTCTTAAAGGCCCTTGGTTGTGATAGAAGTGGCTTAGAGACCCTTGGTTGTGATAGAAGTGTCTTAAAGACCCTTGGTTGTGATAGAAGTGGCTTTAGAGACCCTTCGTTGTGATAGAAGTGGCTTAGAGACCCTTGGTTGTGATAGAAGTGGCTTTAGAGACCCTTGGTTGTGATAGAAGTGGCTTAGAGACCCTTGGTTGTGATAGAAGTGGCTTTAGAGACCCTTGGTTGTGATAGAAGTGGCTTAGAGACCCTTGGTTGTGATAGAAGTGGCTTTAGAGACCCTTGGTTGTGATAGAAGTGTCTTAAAGGCCCTTGGTTGTGATAGAAGTGGCTTTAGAGACCCTTGGTTGTGATAGAAGTGGCTTTAGAGACCCTTGGTTGTGATAGAAGTGGCTTTAGAGACCCTTGGTTGTGATAGAAGTGGCTTTAGAGACCCTTGGTTGTGATAGAAGTGGCTTAGAGGCGCATAATTAAGGGCTGAGCCATAAGGTGGTGTCATTTACCGTAATTATCAGATAGATGGCGTCTCTTGTGCCGGAGTGAGAGGTGATTAGATCATTAAGAGAGAAGATGACATCGTGACCCAGGGATTACTTGTTATCACCAGCTAACCTAACCTAACCTAACCTGCCAAATCTTCAGGTTAGGGTTAGGTGAGGTTAGATTAGGTTAGGTGTGGTTAGATTAGGTTAGGTGTGGTTAGATTAGGTTAGGTTAGGTGAGGTTAGATTAGGTTAGGTGTGATTAGATTAGGTTAGGTTTAGTGTGGTTAATCTTAGGATGAAATAAACTAGGAGTTATTGTAGTTATGTTTATTGTATCTGAATAATGTATAATATTTATTGGGTTTGAATAATGCATAATGCCTATGTTACAGGACTGGCTGTGTAAGACGCTGTTGGCCCTCAGGATGTACGCCCAGATGGCCTCTATCAACTGGATGTTCGTGGAGGGCCTCTTCCTACACTCCAGACTTACCTCCAACGTCTTCGACTCTGGGGCGCCCTTTACTCTCTACTATTTCATTGGCTGGGGTGAGTCACTAAGCTGGGGTGAGTGACTGTAAGCTGGGGTATGAGTGACTCTTATCTGGGGTGAGTGACTCTTAGCTGGGATGAGTTACTCTTAGCTGGGGTGAGTGACTGTAAGCTGGGATATGAGTGACTCTTAGCTGGGGTGAGTGACTGTAAGCCGGGGTGAGTGACTGTAAGCTGGGGTATGAGTGACTCTTATCTGGGGTGAGTGACTGCTGGGTGAGTGCTGGGGTGAGTGACTGTAAGCTGGGGTATGAGTGACTCTTATCTGGGGTGAGTGACTGGGGTGAGTAACTCTTAGCTGGGGTGAGTGACTGTAAGCTGGGATATGAGTGACTCTTAGCTGGGGTGAGTGACTCTTAGCTGGGGTGAGTGACTGTAAGCTGGGATATGAGTGACTCTTAGCTGGGGTGAGTGACTGTAAGCTGGGGTATGAGTGATTTTTAGCTGGGGTGAGTGATTCTAAGCTGGGATGAGAGACTCTTAGCTGGGGTGAGTGACTGTAAGCTAGGGTATGAGTGACTCTTAGCTGGGGTGAGTCACTGTAAGCTGGGATAAATTTAATTGTTATAGAGACCAGCTGACTATTATTATTATTACAGGGGCGCCACTTGTATTCATCCTGGCTTGGGCTACTACCATGTCTCTACACTACCCTGTCCACTGTTGGCGCGCGTATGGTTCCCTAAGCTACGTGTGGATCCTGGTAGCTCCTATGGTCACGGCTCTAATGGTAGGTAATTAGATGGATCCCTTAGTCAAGCCTGGTCTCTCTGTCCCAGTGTTACAGTAGGCGGGTTCGTCCATTGGTCGTCATTGCTATGGTGGTAGTTACGATTTTCCCATGGTTAAGGTTTTTCTCTCATGGTAGATGCTCTCAAGATCGTGAAAGAGCGATAGAAATGCCAGAAGAAAATAATGAGAGACCGACAGAGAAAATCAGTAAACACACAAGTCATCAGCACCACAAAACAGGTCAGTGTTGTGATGGTGGCTGTGATGCGTCAGTCAGGTGAAGTGGTCCGTTAATTATATTATCAGGTAAAGGGGGGTAATTGGTGGAGAGAGACGTCCAGGCGACCAAGTTATTGTGGCGCGTGTGATTGAGGTCTGTTACACACACACGATAAAAAATACACCTTTAGAATATTTAAAACGTCAATTACGCTGTGCCCTTAAGTCTTAAATCCCACTTTTACATATATTATCTCAAGAATATCGACTAACTTTACCATTTAAGCATTTTGGTTTTCACTTAACCAGAGAAAAAAATAAATACAAATATTAGTTGCCCCCAAAACGCCTCATCTAATACATTGCGTGTTGGCAGATAAGATATTGAATACCCGAAATTTCAACCCACCAACAATAATCATCCTTTGTCACCAACTTATTTATTGAAAAAAAAAACATAGAAAACTCATTTGAAGATTCCTGACCCTGATTATTCCCCGTGAATTATCTTAACTCTTTGACTTAGGGTAAAACACGGAAGTTAACATAAGTCAAGACAGATCAATACACTCACACCTCCTCCTCAAGTCACAATATCTTGCGAACATTCTGAATTCTTCCTCATCATTAACTAAGACTTTTCAACAACAAGTAAACGAACTAAGTTTGCTGAAGTTAAGCTAATTAGTGGACTTCTTTTTACCAACTTAGTAACTTAATACTTGGGTCATTAGATGGTGTAATTAGCTCAAGTAGAAAGAGGTGATACCTGGGGGATATTATAGTATGTTTAGTGCCCTATCTATATGCGTGTGTATGTGCGTGTAGTGTAGCTCCTCACCGGTGTGTGTGTGTCTAGCCCCTTTATTTCCATTAAAATATACGGACAAGTGTCGTCACCCAGAGAAACGTCAGTAAAAACAAAAATTGATAACACTAATCACCCATTAGATGATTAGACCCTCAACAATATGCGTCACGTTTTGCAGTAATTATGACGGCTAAAATAGCGTAGAAATTGCACTCACTCTTTACCATAATTAAATTTACACAGTTATCTATTCTCTAATTAAGGAGAAATTTCAAATTACCTTACGAGCCTTTTATAATCGTCCCCCCTCCCTTGCCCATAATTCGCGCTCTTAACATCCATCTTGTATTTTCCTCAATAATTCCCTGGCCATCGACCCAGCCTTCCACCCAGGCAGTAATTAAACTATTTAAAAGTAGAACGAATTTTTTATGATGAATTTCGAAATTGGCAATCATAAGGTAAAGAAGGAGCCTTAAGCAAGATGTGTGTGTGTGGAGCTGAGACGTGAAGTGAGGACTTAGATGAAGGCCAAATATATATATATCTCCACCTCTCGTATTTATTATAATTGTGGTTTTGGGTGCTGCTGTGTGTTGGGGGATTATGGAAATAGCCGAATCTAATTACTGAGAAAATGAATAACAGTTATAAATGAATAGAATAGATTTAATAATTATGACAGGATATTTATATTGCAGGCTCCTATTTATAGGTAATGGTGATAATTAATAATAGTTTTTGTGTTTGTAGATGAACTTGTTGTTCCTGATCAATATTATCCGGATCTTGGTGACCAAACTGCGGGCGTCTGACACTCCACACGTTAGGTCAGTCTTAACAAACTAACATGGTCTAACTGTAACCTGCCTCTGGGTCAATTTTGAATGTTGAGGAATTCAATTAATGTTCTTGTTCTTAGTAAAAGTGTTAATGAAAGTAATACTTGTAATATTTTTGTGATTATTATTTTATAATATATGTAATTGGTTTTGCGTGTTATACAATAGCCTCTCTTCTTGGGTGTGTTCCCTCAGCCTCGTCCGCGGCCACAAGAGACAGCACCAACAGGAGATGAACCAACATGGAGACACGTTAACCCAGCACACGTATATCGGACGGTCAAAACATCAACCCGCAGACAACACTCAACATGAAAATGGCCACAGTTATGACTTAGGTGATTCTTGTTGCGTGGAAATGAATTCTAGCTTGAAGCAGGAGAGCTGTGCCAGTACCCACAGCCGAGAGAGCAGCCCACTCCTACACTCCCACAACCAGGACACCTTACTCCAGCAGCAGCAGGATCACCCACAGCCACCCGCCGCCCGCCGACACACCAACAGCCTCCAACACTACTCCTCCGTGGGCTACGCAACAAATCGACCTGAATTCAATATCAGGTTAGTTTATGTATAACCAGAGGGGATTGCAAGGAGCGTTAGTAAGTAGGTGTAGCGCAGGACCTATTTCTGTAACGTAGTTTGTCGTCACCTAACATGGGTACAACTGTTACACGACACACCAGCCACAGCAGATAACTTAAAACTCCCATTAAGAACTTACAAGATGTCTGTTGTTCACGCATTCTGGCTCTTCTGTGTATTAAGGGAAGAAGCCCTCGATTGACTCATTACAATAGTGAGTACAGTAGTTAAAAAATATAAATATTGTATATACTTTGAGGGGATTTTGGCGGTGTTGATTTTTTTATTTAGTGCTTTGATTCTGTCCTGATCACTGTCGTATTGTAACCATATATACTGTAGAGTGATGTGTTGGTCTTGCACAGGAAGGCCATCAGGGCGACTGTGGTGTTGTTCCCGCTGCTCGGCATCACCAACCTCTTGTTCGCCGTCAACCCTGGCGACAAGGGTGACCTGGAGGGCGCCTACATGCTGACTAACGCCCTTCTTCAGTCCTCCCAGGTGGGTCCTCTTCCCTCGTGTTGTGTTCCCCCAGGAGGTGGTGGATCACTAATCTTGTTGGGGAATGTTAAGCTGTCACTAACGCAGCAGGTGTATCACTACTGAAGGTGCTGGTCACTATTACGGGTGTGAACATGTAAGATAGCCAGATTTTTACCTTGTGAGATTATAACAAGTGAACATCAACAAATAACTTGGCGAATCTATGATACCTGTCATCTCCTCCCACAGGGTGTGTTTGTGTCGGTGCTCTACTGCTTCATCAACAGCGAGGTGCAGGAGGTGTTGCGGAAGCGGTGGCGACAGTACCGCATGCGACGCCTTGGACAGCCTCCATGCCCCCGTCCACAACGCAGGAGTGCCAGATGTACCCTCATCCTGCAGTCCGCCCTCACCCGCCACCCCACCCCACACCCCGCCCACCCACGCCACCCTGTCCACGCCGTTCTCAACCACGGCCTCGAGACCTCTGGCGTGTGAGGTCATGCCCCATCTATCAACAGTCTGGGGAATATCAAGTTCAGTAAAGGTCATATATCACTCAACCGTGACCTGAAAACCTCCCTGTGTAGTCATCTCCCTGAACAACAGCTTCAGTTATTTTTTGTTATCTCCTAACCTGTGTGTGTGTGTGTGTAATAATAATAATAATAATAATAATAGTAATAATAATAATAATAATAATAATAATAATAATAATAATAATAATAATAATAATTAACGGTTTATTAAAAAAGTTCTGCACCCCGAAGGCTGAAAATATACATTGGACATAAATGACTTATTACATACATTGGTGGTTTAACAAAAGCCTTCATTAGAGAAAGGTAAAGGAACATACAGTGAGCATACAGCTTAATGTAGGTGTTGAACAGCAAACATGTAGTGTAGTAACTCCCTCCCAGATGGTGTTAGGAGGGACCTCACGTGGTGTAGTAGTTCCCTCACAGATGGTGTTAGGAGGGGCCTCACGTGGTGTAGGTGTGTGTGTGTTAGATCCACTCATTACTTCTAGTCTTCAACAAACTTAAAGCACAAAAGTCATTCCATTTTAACTTGTAGATGTACTTAGGGATAATTGATGTAAACTGATGACCCCATGTAGTTCTTTAAATGAATACAGTATATGTAGTACTGATGTTGATATTAAAATACTATTATCTTATTGTATTAATATTATACACCTTTTAGTATAAAATATCTGTTGCGTTTACTTTGGGTGGCTATTAGGTAGGTATTTTACTATATCTTCAGTAAGCAATTAAGTAAGGCAACTTTTGGGATTTATTTTTAAATGACTAGTGGTACAATACATATTATTAGTATTACTAGTACTTTGATAATAATAATGTTGATACTGTAGTAGTGGTGGTAATAGTTAATAGCAATAGTAGAGATAGTTCTAATATATTTAATAGAAGTAGTAGGACTGAAAAGTTGTATTTAAAAAACTGTTTGATGAATTTTGATGTATAGTACAATACAACATTTTTAAGGGAAAATTTTGAGAATAAGGGCCAATTGCAAGAACAGTCGTTGGGTGTACGACGCCATTTACGATGACCTTCTTGCCCTGATCTTGTTTCAGTTATACCACCCTTTTGAAGCTCTGGAGAGATCTCGAAGTTTCGATATTTTGAGTACAGCACTAGCTAATAATTCCCACCAGGAAACTTATTTTGAGACTCCTCAAGAGCTTCGAAAAGTGCAGAATTCCATGTGTTAAAGGCGACATTGCTGAAAAAAGACCAGGGCAAGGTCATCGTAAATGGCGTCGTACACCCAACGACTGTTCTTGCAATCGGCCCTAAATGTCATTCAAAACACACACACACACACATCTTCAACAACTGGAGAAACTTGGTTATCTCTATATATCACTAGAAAAGATGGACCACAAGTACAGTTAATCTGCCCCTGATGGACGGGCCAGGTAGATGCTGTATTAATGTACGTCTTGAAGTAATTACAACAGAAAATACGATCACAACATTCACTGTTTAGCTATATACCGTATATATATATTTTTATGATAAAATTGAGTACAGTATATCAGAAATGTTTGCATCTATATTTTGTCACCTTCGAGGGGGAAGTATTGTACCAGACCCTTACATAATCATCACAAGTTTATCATTATCATGGAAGGATTTATAGCACGAGATGGTAGAGGGTAAAACTGATCTCACAAGCTGAATGAAAAACACCCATGAAACTTGTATTAAGATTAACTATCGCACCTGAACCCCAGCCGAGGTAGCACCCATAGATCTATTTAAGTAATGAAACCTAAGTTCTCTGGTTTTATGATTCATGTTTTATTTATGAAGCAATTGCTATAATTATTCACTTACAGGTATATAAAACAAACATGCCAATCCCCCCCCCCTCCAGTAATAGTTAAATTCTTGATAATAAATTCATATATGGGAAATAGTCACATTTAATATATACTATATATAATAAAGTAGCAAAAAAAACAGGTTTAATTACTTAGATATATTGAGGTGAGTGTGTACAGCCTCAGGTGGTAAGTGAGGTGCAAGTCGATGTTCACTTTATGAAAACGTTAGTAAACAATGGTCGAGGAGCCTTGTATAGTGAGGCTGTGCTACTGTGTACTCTCCTGTCCCTAGTGCTCTAAGTATTTGTTTAATAGCATCATGGGGTCGTCCAAGAAGAGTAAAGATAAAGACAAGACTAGAGAGGAACGTAAAGAGAAGAAGAGGAAGAGACGGTCAAGATCTGGTTCACGGGAGAAGGACCCAGAGAGGAAGCATCATCATAGGTAATAATGATGGGAGTATTTATTAAAGTGAACTTGACATACAGGTTTATAATTGGATAGTCATGTTTATAAACTATGCAGCCTGGCCGTGGGAGTAAAGAAATATCTAATAATGTTATCACTCGTTATCTGAGGGTCCATCAGTTACATCAAGAAATATAAGCTTAGATAACCTAACCTCTCTTTAACCCAGTGACCTTTTATGTATCATTTTACTCATAATTTGACAGTCGTGCCATTTTTTCTGAGGACTGTACTGTGCCACACACGGGTCCATCACTCAGTCAGCTTAATTTTTGTCAGAGCTTTGGGTAATACACTAGAACAGGGACACCTAGAACATTTGCTATTTGGATGTACATATATTTATAATTAATGTTTACAATGATGGACACCAAAGTAACATCAATGAATTTGCAATAGTTTTTAATTGTTTTAGGTAATACTAATTGTAATAAGTATATATTTCTTACCATTAGTTTTACAAGTTAACTAAATTATTTTTTTACTAATTTGTATTGAAAACCAGTAATAGTCTAGGAGAGATGCTTGGATTAACCAGTTACCTAACAGAACATCTATATAAAATAAAATATTTCTTACCTCAAGATTTAGTAACTCAATCTGGTGGAGGAATCACATACAGTACTTTTCTTCTTTTTTTTTGTACCTAGTTTATCATGTAAATAAAGAGACACCTTGCCTGTCCACCAGAAGATGCCACCATGTGTGTGATTCAACTGTTGACCTACATTTATCAGCAAAGGGTGAGATCAAGTCCACAATGGTCAGGACTTGATCTCACCCTCCTCTGTATATATATACCTTGTTATGTACTTCTCCTTAGTTTGTACTCGCCCCTGAAGATGTGAATTACACGAAAGCGCTTGGGAACTTCATGTTTTTTTTCCTTGTGGTTATCAGCATATACCTGGGTCACGCGCACCTACAGTGATTTACTTGCAAATATATATATATATATATATATATATATATATATATATATATATATATATATATATATATATATATATATATATATCATGTAGATCCACAATGGAAATGTGGACAACAGTGATTTTAATATACAGTATGAATAGCAATGTGTTTAAAAAAAGTGTTTATTTGACTTTAACAAATTAAGATTAAATACATCTCTCTCTCTCTTTCTTTCTCTTTCTCTCTCTCTCAAAATAGGAAAATCGTGAATATTGGGTGACACATAATCAAGTCGTTACGTTACTCATACTGGTCTTGTTTCCGTGTGGTCGTGACTTTTTAAACAAATCTATCCAGAGTATCATTAACATACACTAACATAACTAATTGTATACGCGTTGGCCAATATTCTCACTCTTCGTTCTTTTATATTCTTAATACTACTGTATTGTATTTCATTCTTGACGTTGACATGTCACAAGAAGAAATTCCTGATGATGTCACGATGTCAGCCACTCCGTAGAACAAGTTTGTTATACTGGAAAAAGTACCAGAGAGGAGCGCTGAATTATATACAGCTGCTCTCCGACTTTCGATGGGGTTAGGGACCGACATCCAGGTCGTAAGTCGAAATGGTCGTAAGTCGGAAATGCTTAAATATTACATAGAAAATCTAAAATGGGTGTCTCTTTTTCTTCTCAGCACCACAAAACACTCACTTTTAAGCTTGCCAGCCATTTTAAAGTGAATTACAGATGAAAATTTTGTCTGTGTACTGACTTTGGGACTCGAAAATACGTAATTTGACCAAATTTTGGTACGACTGAGGCAGGTCGTAAGTGCGGGTGGACGTAAGTAAAGTTGGTCATAAGTCGGGGAGGAGCTGTACTGTATATTAACTGATTTGTTTACAAAAAGCTGGAGCTGGAAAATCAATCTGTTTTATGCATGTCTATATTTTGTTGACTTATGACCATATTAAACGTTGACATTGCCCAGTTTATAAATTGAAACTGTCAAATCTATTTGCCTATCTGTAAATTGCAATACTGTATAGTTATTCTAAACCACATAGTGTGAAATATGTACTTGTAGTGCAAGGTTTATGTGACAGAATAACATACTTATGTAATGAGATGCAATGATTTTAAAGCCTGCATTTCATTTCCCTATTTCACTGCACTTTCCTACAAGATTTACATAATCTTTTTTTGTAATCATAGCTAAAGCTAAATTGCATGGTAAATATGCTAATAGGTATGTATTATCACTTGAATTAGGTGTACGTAATCTTGGGTACGACTTATGTCGTGAGTTGGGTACGAGTTGACTTTTTTGGGTACGAGTTGTCTTACGTACGAGATGACCCTAACACCTTCCATCTTATGGAAAGGATGTTGCCGGGAGGTGTTCTTGTGTATCGCCAAACTTATATTATGGAAATTGCAAATCCTTTCCTTTTTTTCCAGGATATTCTTACCTTAAAGAATCTTATGATTGTCCATATACTATACTTGTATTAATTTTTTAAAGTTATTGTTTTTAGTGAGTATGAAAGAGGCATTAATGTTTGCGAAATGTACAGTCAAAGAAAAAGTCGCGTTACACCCACCCATGATGAAGGATACTATACAGGCGACGTTCCCCTTCAGTTACGCTACTGATGGGGAAACTTGACCCAAATTCTTCATCATGGGTTTCAGAACTTAAGTGAATGTAGCAACTTTTTTCTTTGCCTATACAGTACAGTACCTGCTCATGTAAACAGTTGAATCACTCAAGGTAAGAAAACAATTTATTTAAATTACTCTATTTATGTCACTTCTTGCTGACTTTTTCCTGTAAAGAAAACTTACAATAAATTTTGTTGTAGGCATCATCACAAGCACAAGAAGCAACGCAGTAAGAGGCGTGAGGACCGTTCTCGCTCCGTCTCACCGAGCTTCAGCGAAGACAGTCTCTCTGATGTTGAACAGCTGTTGCAGTTAAAAGATGAAGGTACTGTGCAGTGAAGTACAGTACTAAAAAGAAGAAATATTTACTGTGCATGCAAATCATAACAGATATCACAAATTCATACTGTACTAGATTGGCAGAAAGTTGTTTAACTCATAAACAGTGACCAACATCAATTGATGTTTACTGTTCCTTGTGCTCCAATTTTTGCACATACGGGGGCAGTTTAGGAGATCCTTAACTGCTGTTTAAGGGTTAAGTTGATGTGACTGTAGATAGTATTCCATGGTTAACTATTACCACCCACTCAACTACCTGTTCTACTTGAGGCCATTACACTTCATATCTGCTTATGTTTCTTTCAAATTCAGGCTACTACACACAGTCATTTTCAGTTTCCTTTCATCAGTATGTTCAAGTTTTGATATAATTCATGGCTGAGGCCAAGTTTTGAAAGGAGTTCTTCAAATGTGTTTTAATATATGTGAAGTGGGTTCATAATTTTCATATTTTTATTGTGTAATTTTTGGGTTCAGGTCAGTACATGTCACGTGCAGGAGCAGGACTACCGCCACCACCGAAGAACTCTGCTCTACCATCATCAAGATTTTCAGCCCCTCCACCCCCCAAAATTTCCAAACGGTCTCCTTCCCCTCCTTCAACGCTGTTTCAAGGGGGTGGAGGTGGGGGGGATGTTTCACTTTCAATTGACGAAACAAACAAGATTCGGGCAAAATTAGGATTAAAACCCCTTAAGGTAAGTTATTGCATACACATTGTAAATTTAATTGTATTTTATTACCGTACATTTGAAGTGTCCTGCAGTAAAAGCAACAGTGTGATTTGTTTATGGACTTACATGTTTTACTTCATGTTTGATGCCTTTTAAGTTTAAACATTTCTCCCAAGGTTGATTCAATGCCTATAAAGGAAGATGATGACCAGGGAGCTGATGGAGAGGACAGGGAGGAGAAGAGCGCCTCGAGCAAGCTTGACGAGTTCGTCCACAAACCCGCGGAGAGTATTACCCAAAAGTTACAGGTGTGTGTGTGTGTGTGTGTGTGTGTGTGTGCGTTCAATAGCTGTTAACATGAAAGATTATCATTAAGAGTTACTGCACTCACTTAGGAATAATTTGAAATGATATAGAAATGCTAAACATACTGTACAGTACAGTATATACTTTAAGTTCAGTAGATTGAATAATAATTCGCACTATTCAGTACCGTATGTCATTTTCTGAGAGCTTTTCATGGTTTGTGTTCATAATTTTCTGGCACAGCAAAATTCAGATGTACTTTACAATGGTTTGGCTTCTTATCATTTAACTGTGAATTAATGGAGTCAGCCTTACTCCGGTCTAAATTTGCTGGTGTCAACAGGCGTAACAAGAAAGTAGGATTTCTTCACTCCCAAGATCTTATGGTTTACCTTGTATTGTTGAGTGAATATACTGTACTGTATTTTCTGCCAATTAAGACGTACTGTACTTCCTTTCCCAAAAATACCTCCAAAACTCAGCCTGTGTTGTACATGCTGAAGGTTAACTCTAGGATTACATTAAAATAAAACAACTGTCTACAATAAAAATAACATTTATGATATGAATTAGACTTATGAAACTGTGATTTGAGAATCTGCAATAACTGAAGACTACTTGTATATTTTGATGAGGTTTTTTGTGTTGTACTAATTGTGACATCTTCAGGTAGAAAAGCTGAGGGAGAAAATTGCTGCACAGAGAGAAAAGCGGCGCATCAAGGAGAGGTTCCAAAAAGTGAAGAATCTCGGTGACTCTGACAGTGAGGAGGAGAGCGCTAGAGTCTGGGTGAAGAAGTCACGAAAATTGACAAAGGAAAGGGAACTGGCAGAGAAAAAGGTGAGAAATATTTTTTGATTGCTTGACTGGTCTTTGCTTTCTGTGCATGTGTGTGTGTGTGTGTCTATAGCATTTTCTGAAAAGCTCCAATGTATAACAATGAAAGTTTATGTTTTAATATTTGTTAATTTTTTAATATTTTATTTCAGAGCAAAATGTTGGAAGAGTTGGATGCCCAGTTTGGTATTGGTGACTTAGTGGAGGCAGACATGACTGAGCAGAAGGTCAAGAAGTACAGCTATAATGACTTGTCAGGTCTCCAGGTTCAGCATGAGTTTACAAGGTTAGTCAAATTGTGCATGCTTGTGTGCAGGTTAGTTTAAGTTATATGTGGCAGTTAAGTGGTGAAGTACTTTCTTCCTGTTCTAAGGGTTGCTAGTCTGTGTGCAGAGTACATCCAGTTGCCCCACCAGTGAAAGAAGGGGCTCAAGTGCAGTGCCATTCATTCTGATGCCTTTTTGAACTGGACGCAGGGTTGGCAAAAACTATTAATCAAAAGAAAAAAGAAAATGCTTAATTTTTTCTTAATATTATTATAATTGGTTTAATAAGTTTGAAGTATTATTAGTCAATTTTATAACTTGTTTAATATGCTATTAATCATAAACAATACATTCAGGATGATTTAGCAGTCATTAATACAGTACCCTTTTGCTATAAACAAAAATTAATGTGAAAAGGAGGAATTTATAAAACATAACTTTTAATCAGTCACCCAGACTCATCCTACATGCTTAAAGGAAAAAATAAGTTTAAGTTCATCGTAATGCATAGAACAATTATTCTGCTTTTACATTTGAAAGTTTTAAAGGATTCGTTGAAGTACGTACAGTTTTAATTATTTTTTTTGGAGAGAGAGGCAGTTACAACTTGGCCCCCCTGGACCCGTATGATACATGAACTGAACACATTAGAATCAGAGGGTCAGAGCCCAACCTAAAACAAGCAGTCACCAGTTATACTGAACAGTGGCAACTTGGCTCCTTTACATTCAGGTTATGAGATGTGTACAGCCCTGTAAGAAAACTTATCAACCCTTTCATCAATGTATAATAGTTCACATCCATGTCTATTGAAGAACCATGGGGACATAACACACCCATTTACTCTTACTTCACTTTTTTCATAGAATACTTTTACTGCATTTAATAGCCTTCCTCCCACCCCATACACTTGTAATACCTTTTCCAAATCTACTATAAATCATTAAACCCATCTGTAACCCCCCCCCCCCAAAAAAAACAAATTAAAAAAACTAATTTTTTGTTTGGTTTGACATATGGAATCATCCAACCCTGACTGGAGGCTTAGTATTTATTGTGGTATATTCACACTGAACCAATACTGTCAGGTCTGTGGACTCATTTTCACATTATCTAAGGTTTAGATAAAAGAGGATTATTAGATTGACAGTTGTATTGTGGCACCTTAACAGGGAAGGTTTATTGTAAGGGTAGTGCCTGTACAATATTACACTGTATCTCAGGTCTTCACTTGGAGAATAATACATAACTAATTTGAACATGTTTGTGCAACAGTAATGAATGTGAGAGTACTATATGGGAAGAGTTGATGGTATTTTCTCTCAAGTTCATCATTTTCAGATTTGATACTGGTGGGCCGACCATTTTAACCCTGAAGGACAGTAATGTGTTAGATGGTGCTGAAGATACATTAATAAATGTCAACATTGTGGATGATGAGAGAGCCGAGAAGGTACGTGATGTGTGATTCAATTTTGTGACAGAAATAAAGATATGAACAAGTGTATGTTGAGTAACTCTACCTGTTGTTGTGTCTTAGTCTTCTCATGTCATTTTCTCCTGCATCACTCTCATGACCTACCCCACATAAGGCTGGGAGAGGAATAGAGAAAATACTGGGTATGAACTATAATGCCAGAGAATATGGGAGGTTTATTTTTTTATTTTCACAGTTTTTATAGCCACTTTAATGTTGTTGTGCTTTCAGAATCTGAAAAGGAAAAAGAAGAAGCTGGATGAGGTGGAATATGAAGCTCCAGAAGTTGATGAGTGGGGTAACATTGTTCAGAGGACACTTCTTACCAAATATGATGAGGAGATTGAGGGAGAGAAGAAAAAGAGTTTCCGTCTTGGTATTGGTGGAGGAGCCTTGGCCTATGATGAAATGGTACCAGAAGCTGTGAGGAAGATAGCAAAGTTACGTAAGCTACAGAACCTGGAGACCCCTCAATCCCAGTTGGCGACAGAGTACTTGACTGAAAGTGAAATGGTCAGCTTCAGGAAAGTTAAAAAGACCAAGAAAAAGAAGAAGAAGAAATTAACAGCAGACGACCTGGAGCCAATTGCAGAGGAGTCTCTTGTGCATCTTGGGACAAGGAATGCAAGACAAGCAAGATTAGAGGCATTGCAAGTTATTGATGATGATATTAGTGATGGAGGTCAAGATCAGAACACACTTAACGTGGGTCGGACTCAAACACTCAGAGATTTGCTGGAGGAAGAAGAGGAAAAGGTAAAAATGGAGATAGACGACGTTGAGGAAGGTAACGAGAGTGAACAGGACGATGTTGAGCTCCAGGAGGCGTTAGCCCGTTCCCGCAGAGCTAAGATTGCACAGGCTTCACAACCCAGCACTGATAAAATTCTAGACTTAATGAAAGAGAAACAAGCAAAGATAGAAGAGGAGCCAATGGAGGAAGATGATGATGACGCTGGTCTGGTGATGACACTCAACACTACTGATGAATTTTGCCGCACACTAGGAGACCTCCCTACGTATGGCCTCTCTGGTAATCGTGCAGATGATGACCAAACTATGCTACAACTTCAGCAGCCAAGGGTAGTTTTATTGAACAGTCTTGCAATAAGTTTTTTTTCCTTTAACAGTGAACTATATCCCGTACATGATGGTAATGCAGAGTTTTCACTCAAGTTTTATTTTGCATTCGGTATCATACATAATGTAGTCATGGTTAGCTTTTTTGTGTGTGAGTGAGAACTTTTTCAAATAGCCATGTTTTTAATTGTCTGCAACTGTACAAATTCTGCATGTGTGTCCTGCAAGTCAGAGTTATTCAGGCCATGAGATTATTGAACATACTTGACTTGAGAAGGAATGTCTTGAGTTTATTAGATGAGGCTATAAACAGCTGTTTTGACTACACTTCACAGATTTTAAATTTCCTTTCACTTCTGTTTGGAGAGCACGAGTCACTATCACACCTGCCTGCTTAAAAGGGGCTACCAGATATTAATAATAACAAGAGTCAAGTGTCTTGAGAGAAACACAAACATTCTCCTTAATTGCTTTCATTCCCTTACTCATTTTTTTGCTCTGAGATCCCAGTAAAACCACTCAGCACCAGGCTCTTCTCCTTATCCTTTTATGTAAATATAGTAAAATACACAAATGGTACAGTACTGTAATTCCAGGAGAAAGAAGCACAGGAGCCTCGGGGAGCCTGGGAGGAAGTAGGCATTGATGACACCCGCGTGGAGATCAGCGATAGCATGACTGTTCCCATCCTGGAGGAGGAACCTGATGCTAGCAAGGGTGTTGCCAATGCTCTTAAGCTGGCTCTCAAGAAGGGCTACCTAGAGAAAACCAATGTTACTAAATCTGCTAATGCTGCCTTGCAACACCTCAGGGCTGTACATTACAGGTAAAAAGATGATTTTAACAGTTTGGCTCCGTAAATGATTTTTAAAAAGATTCATATGTCCGCTGTACTTGAAATATAGGATCAAACCTGTTTTTTTTTTCTATATGTAACAGTATTGAACTTTTTTCTTCATTCATACTTATTGTTTTCATAGGTAGGAAGGTGTTTAATCATTTGCAAAACTGTTTACTTCAGGTTAGCATCTGCCTTTGAAGTTATAAGTCAGTTTAAACTGGCAATCATTAAATATAAATAACTTTCGCTGACAAACTGGTATACATTTAGTCTTGATCACCAATAATAACAGTAAGTGTGTAGTGATTTTTTGCCAAGTGTGAGTTTAACTGATTGTCTCTGTATCTTTTCTCTCAACACAGTATAGAGGACAAAGCTGTAGACGATGAGCGTGGTCGGGGCCGAGGTGAGCGCTACATGGGTCCAGTTACAGAATTTAAAGACAAAGACAGCTACAAGCCCGATGTCAAGCTGGAATATGTTGACGATGAAGGACGTAAATTAAATGCTAAAGAAGCGTTCAGGTGGGTCTTAGACTCTTACAGGTACACTATAGTAATATATTTCAGGTACTGTATCCCATGTATCACCGAGGAACCCTGTGTATTGTAAAAGTTTACTGGAAATGTGTTAAAACTGATCATAATGTACAATACAATATATTGTACATGTTCTTATGTTTTGTGAACTGTCAGTAACCAGTGACTTTCCCCTGTGCAATGTTGATTTTTTGTAAGAATGGTGGTTCAGATTGACCTTTTATAACCTTTCTTGAGTGATCAGTACATTCTATCAGTTATGTTTATTTTGTGAATATGTTATACTGTACTGCCTTTATCTTCATTGTATCTAATAAACAAAACTAATGTCTTTAATTTTCCAGATATTTGTCCCACAAGTTCCATGGGAAGGGTTCAGGTAAGAATAAGACAGAGAAGAGGATGAAGAAATGGAACGAGGAGTTGCTGATGAAACACATGAGCTCCTCAGACACGCCACTTCAGACGCTGGAGCGACAGAGAGAGAAACAGAAACAACTTGGTGCGGCTTACCTTGTGCTCTCTGGGAGTAAGACTCAAGAGACAATGGAGGTTAAGAAGTGAGGCCAAGAAATAATCATGAGTTAAGATATGAAGTCTTTGGTGGCCACATACAGCAAGTAATGTTGAGAGTTAGCATCTCAGAAGAGGAATTCTTATTGTGGTGGAGGAGGTTGAACACCATATTTTTTTCAGGTATAATGGTCAAGTAAATTTCTGAGATGATTATAAACTACATGTGTGGCTTCCTGTCTGTTTTGTTTACAGAAAAAAAATACTTAACATTTTATATCACTAAAACTTTTTCTTTATCTGAGGACGAAGTAATGCTTACTTGAAGGTGGATATTTCAGATCCCAAAGTTTATTTATTTAAGGTACCATTGAGATACAGCTGGATACTTGTACTGTGTTTGAGTGTATATGTTATTTTTTTGTGCAAAATCGGTTGTTTTGCAAAATTCCCAGCATGCATGCCAGGAATTGTGAAATAACTTACAAACAAACAACCTCGTGTAGATTGATACACAGTTAAGTGGTCCTGTTCTTTTTTTTTTAACTTTGGTTAGACTGTATGCAAGTTATTTTGCAAAATTACCAGTGTGCATGCTGGGAATTTTGCAAAATAACCGATCTTGCAAAAAAAATCGTAACATATACATGGGTGATCTGATACAAGCTCATGGTCAAATGTTTCAGTGCCTATCATCTTAATGTGCCAGAGATGTAGTTGTGGTAACATTATGTATAGAACTGTGTACTTATGTAGTAAGTAAAACAGTGAATCTTCTGTATTTAATAGGTCAAGAGAAACATCATTGGAGAGAAGTATATTTCTCACACATACATATACCTTTAAGGATGGACAAGGTCAACTGTTAACCACACATACTGGTAGCTTAAAGCAGGCATGAGCAACCCGCGGCCCAGACCATGTGTTTGTGCGGCCCGCGGAGTGATTTGAGAAATTTTATATAATGTGGCCCGTGGTTCAGGTAGATACAACCAGTTTATGGTGAGTAAAGCAATATTTATTAAAAGAATAATCTTCACGCACAGTTCAATACTGTTTTATCACTTAAGTGTAAGTAACTACAAAATGTAATGATGAAATAAGTATATATAGTCAACAATATAAACATTTTAACTTGTGTGAGTTTACTGGCCAAGTTCGGTGTGGTTTGTTTGATGGATTAGCTGCTTTGTGGCAGTGGGTCACTTGGGAGTTAACTAAGGTTGGGTAAGTCCAAGTGGGGTCACGGGCGGTGGTCACACAGAGTTTAACTAATTAAGTACGTAAAACCTCAATAAATCGGACTTTAATATATCGGAGTTCGCTTTTTTCGGACCGAGGTGTTCTGGTCACCGGAAATACAAAAAAAAGAGTCATGTTTTAAGAAATGAGGAAGATTAATATAAAAATTCTTATGAAATGAACAACACTTACTGAATACTGTACAGTGGTCTAATGAGATTTACTATAGGCCTACTGAGAACTAAGACACTTGAGTCTGTAAGCAGGCCTCTTTTGGGTTATGATTCATCATGATTAATATAACATCTTCAGTAATAGATAAAAAATACAATACTGTTTGTACTTTGTAATATGACTTGAAAATAAAGGGATAAACTGTATCAGAAGGCTGTTTACTCAAAATGCATTCATGTGACTTTTCACTAGACCAGCTTACAACAGGGGTCACTATAACACACTGTATAATATTTAATATGAAGATACCTTCCTAACAACGCTATTTACTACCTTTGAGTGTTATATGATGGCTCAATTTGGCTACTATTGCACATAGACAAATGATTAATGAATAAACAGGGTATATGCTGATACACAATATTGTACACTACAATATTACTTATTAAGTGATGGTAAATTTATTAGTGGTGATAAACACACTGCAATATTATTTATTAAATGATAAATGCACGACTGTACTGTACTAATTTTCTAAGTTTTGAAGACAGACATTGTGGTAAGTTGATCAGTTGTTTGCTCTTTGTAAACATATGACTCATGATGTTCAGTGTGGGATTCTTTTTACAGGAAAACTGATTCTTTTAGGATAATATTTATCAACCTGGTATTAAATGAACCTAAATTATATGAGAATTATGGTGAAATTGCATGAAGTGTTTAAGAAATCTTAGGGGAGGGAGCCACCCACCCCTGCTACCCCCTCATCCCCCTTTGCCAGCTGCTCCCAGATAAACACTCCTCTTCCACCTACAATATACTCCTGCACTTATTTGTTCTGTACAGTATACAGTTTTCTTTATTCATAAGACAAATTCTGTGGTTGCTTACATATAACACTTTACAGTAAATAACAATCATCTGGTGAAACAGTTTGACAAACAGACTTACAGCAAGTCTGATTTTTAACCCAAAGAGTTCTGTTTCATAATTTTTTATTGTTGATGTAATATTCTTTAATGACCTTGTTTTTTTCGTACTGGGGTCTGCCCCAGTTAGTCAATTCATCGAGGTTCTACTGTACTTCCAGAATAACACAAACATACCTAAATCACACCTCGGATACCCATAGTTGGCATGTAATTAGCATTGAAATAATGTCATTAAAATATTCAAAGCATTGTTACGACCACTAATTGCCCTGCAATCAAATCGTGTACCATAGATTTGGGATCAGCATGCTCAGGATTATTTATATATATATATATATATATATATATATATATATACTGTATATATATATATATATATATATATATATATATATATATATATATATATATATATATATATATATATATATATATATATATATATATATATATATATATATATATATATACAGAGAGAGAGAGATACCTATAGGTTTTTTTCATTGTCGTTCCCCGTATGCCAAGATTAACATTGGCATTATTCTGGTGGGTGTGTCTCATAAGTAAGACAAATATTGTAACTAGGAAAAATCAACGTATTCACAGACTGCTTCACTTATCTTTTGTTAAATGCCAAGAAACATTAACATAGTACTTTAAAAATTATTATGATGGATTTGTTTCATTAATGGGAAAAGTCTGATTGTAAACTGAAAATATCGTAGTGAGAATAAACTGCTTCACTGTCCATGCTAATACAATATTAGCATTACTTTTGGGTTCGGTAAGATATAAATGTTGGTGGGTTGGCCTGCTGAAAAATACCTAAATCATAATGTGGCCCATGACTGAGGAAAGGTTGCCCATGCCTGGCTTAAAAATTACCAATGCTAACACATTGAGTTGCCATGAAAGAGGACACAAAGGGGTTGATGTGTGTGAAATAGTAATAATTCACCTTAATGTAAGTGTCTTGTATATTAGAGCCAGATCGCATTAATGCCTGATAGTGTCTAGAATTTAAAAGTGTAATGTGGAACAGTCGGATTGTCAACACTTGGACTATGTGCTCAGTCAGTGGCCAGAATGATTGAGTAGGGTTCTGTGCAGGAAAGACAAAATGGTATACAGTAGTACAATAAAGTAAGAAATTGTACAGTGTAATAAAATGTGTAAATTATTTTATAAAATTAATAGTACAGTACTGTATGTATATAAATATATTAATGAAACAAAGCAGCAGATGCTGGATTATTGTGTGCCAGTTTGATTTAATCTTTTGTAATAAAAATACGATTGTTTTCAATATTCTAAGACTCCCAAAAGCTGTTAATACATAAAGCACATTATATACACAATTAAACTATTATTAAAGAATCATTACAACTGTCCGAGCGGCTTTTAAACTGTTAAGGGCTAAAAATATACATATAACAAAATATAAATCCAAATAGGAGTATAGGACTGTAGTGGATTTCTCCCCTACAAACGCTGTTTGTCGGTGAGTAGCCGACCCCGCGAGTTCCCCAGTGTATGCCTCGTGGTCTGGGTCAACCAGCGCCGCCTCACATAGCGGAGGTCAACTATTAAGCCACGCCTACCTCCGCTATATAAGACCTGACCTCGTGGTATGCTCTCTCTTCTAGCTACAGCCGCAGCAAGCAACACCACCTCCTCCTCCGCTGCCTGGCAGCTCTCGCTCCCGCCAGCGAGCATGGCGACCCACAAGCTTGTCCTCTTCTGAGCACCCTCACCAACCAGCTCTCTCTACTCAACGCTTGTAACCATGCTGCCTTCCCAGCACCAAACTGCATTGTACATCCAATACAACATGTATACAGAGAGCACTATGTGAGTTTCCTTTCTCCATCCCATCCTGAGTGTGAACCCAAACATCCCATACCCGACAGTACTTCTCACTTGTGCATGGGTCTGCCCCGGCACGGAAGCTCCACCAACCGTGGAGGAGCAGGCAGCGTTCGTCGTTGCCCAAAGCGTCGCCCGGTTCTCCCCGCCCCCAGAAGTCCACTTGTGTGCCGACCGGAATGCCAGACACCCACTGCCAAGTTCCATTGGTGTCGAGGGTTCCACCGATTCAGAATCCCCAGCCTTCTGAGGTCGAATACACAGATTCTGATAGGGCAGGATTATAAGACGACACATTCAATAAGATTAACTTGTTTATAAATACAGTATTAAGTTTACAAGACACAAGGACAGTTTTCAGTATAGTCCCCATATTCATTATTTCATTTGTTAACTTATTATTTATGATCTTCACCTCATTGGAGAGAGAGAGAGACTCATGTTTATGTCAACTGAGCTCATGGTGAACATCCGGGCAGCCTAAACTGAGGTGCATGATCATAAATGAGATGCAAGGAAATTACTAGATAAATACACCTGTAATACTTACCTGGGAAGGAATCGTCAAGGAAAAGAACTATATCGTACAAGTCAAAAGGGTTGGCCAGGTCACCGTCGATACCCCTGCAACAGACACCCGAGTAAGAACATTGTCCTTCTGACTCCTCATGATGGCATAAAGAAAAAAAAATGGTACTGTACTCTGGTATACAAGGAAATGTTACTTGATGTTTAAATATAAAGCCTTGAAATATTAGGTTAAAAAAAATTCTTAGTAGATGATCAAGTCTTATCAGAGAAGGTCTTTGTGTGAACGTTTAGTTAATAGTAGTGTTTTACCTGCAGTGGTCCCGTGCTTGTTGCCAGGAGAGTTGTTGCGTAGAGTGGACGGTGAAGCAGCCCAGACCGATGCGTGCATATGGGTGCGGACAGTCCACAGTTTTACCTGAATAATATTTTGAGGGGTTGTAGAACGTGTAAAAGCTACACTGTACAAGACCGAATTAACTTTTATTTTGATGTACACAAATCAGATAGAAGCCTGTTAAAACCTACTGAGTGTTAGTGAGACAAGCCAGACAGATTTTTTTTATTGTATGGCCAAAACTTAAAGGGGCAATGTAGGTACAGTACACTCATATATTCTGTATAAAAATACTTTAAATGAATATTACTATATCCATTAATAGGCTATGAAGACACAAACATATACTGTGGGGGGATAAAGATGCTTTTATAATTTAAATTTATTTCATTTAATACACTATATATCTATATTCTTCTATAAATTGTGTTACGAACCACGCCATCTATTGTCCTGATCTACCTACCCAGCACCACGAGCAACGCCATCTAGGGACGAAACCCGAGTATGACTACTCTTAGTTACCACTCCGGGGTTTCCCTTCTCCATATCCTGGTTGTTGCGTCACCTCCTTCAAGTCTTCTTCTCAGCTCCAGTTCGAGGAGAGTTCAGTTTACCCTGGGAAGTGACCACAGGAGCACCTCTCTTGGAAACTTACGGCACAGTGACTACCTACCGTCTTCTACAATACTCAGCCTTACTCGTCAGCCATCTCAGCTCCGCACTTAAGTATTTGTTACCTTATATTGCCTCCCCACCTCCACCTTGCTTCAAATTATTGTATGTTGTATAAATATGTATATACTGTTAATGTTTAGGTTAAGTATGGTTAAGGGTAAATTATAAAAAGCTGAATATTTTGTTAAGGAATTTATGGTACTTTATTATACACAACAAAAACTCGCATCCTTTGTCTACCCTTTTATAGTCCGATTGTCTTGGTTTTATTATTGTTGTTGCCTGTTGGGATCTGGGTAGACTTTTAACTATATTCTAAATCCCCAACTCGTAACAATTGTTTTATTTTATTTTCTAATTCAATTTCTCAAAGTATTTTTTATTTTCTGTTACTTAGGTTTACCTGGGAAGCCCCTTGTTACCTTACACTCTTCAATACCCACAGCAGCTGCCACCACCCAGGGTTTTCTATCAGAATATATTTCATAACATAACATTAACTCCTTAAATATGACACTTGGCTGGTCACTTACTAATAATATACCTGTTAACTCTCTTTACAACACAGGACACTTTGGTATTCACCTTTTCAGTGAGAACAATATACTTGGGACTGATACATACAGTATAGGATGAATTACCACTGGGCTTATGCCAGCAAATCCACAGCCTAGCTCAAGCTTTGAAGCACGAGTCTTGGATTCGGTCTGTACATCCATACATAAAGGTTACAAGATATGTCTTGGTGCAAGGAAGCAAATGCGCACAAACACTTGACACCCAAAACATTAAGTTACGTAGAAGCAGGAACACTGACGTTTTCAACAAAATTCAACCGAGTCAAATTCACTTAATATGAGGGTATCAGATGCGCCTGCTGGGGTGTGTGGGCCTGGGTCAGGAGCAGGGGCTGCGTCAGCAGAAACGGATGAGGGCTCGTGACAGCAGCTGGGTCCACGACAGCAGCAGGGTGCAGGACAGTAGCAGAGAGTACCTGAGGGAGAAAAGAGGGGTGTGTGGGCTCCGCACTCAGGCGCATGGGCCGCGTCGGGAGCAGGGGCTGCATCAGGAGGAGCGGCAGGGGGTACTCCTGGGCCGGGGGCTGCGTCTGAGGCAGGACGGGTGTGCTGGGGTCGGTAGGACGTGGTGCTTGCGGCAGGAAGAGGAGCTGGTGTCTGCTTAGAGAAGCAGTGCTGCTCTAGGGTGTCTAACCTGCGGTGTAGAGCCGATGAGAGCTGCTTCTGGGTCGATAAGCCAGTCTTCCATGTTGCTTGAAGACTGGGAGCGTGATCTGTTTCTCCTCCATCCTATGTGAGTGCTAATCTCCGGGGGTCACCATTTGTGGGGAACAGGTTGTTGGGGAAGGTGCTCACAGGAGAACAAGCTTGTGGGTTGCCATGCTCGCCGGCGGGACCGAGGGCCGCCAGGCAGCGGCGGAGGAGGAGGTGGTGTTGCTTGCTGCGGCTGTAGCTAGAAGAAGAGAGTGGTCACCACGAGGTCAGGTCTTTTATAGCGGAGGTAGGCGTGGCTTAATAGTTGACCTCCGCTCCGTGGGCGGCGCTGGTTGACCTAGACCACGAGGCATACACTGGGGAATTCGCGGGGGTCGGCTACTCAGCGACAAACGGCGTTTGTAGGGGAGAAATCCACTACAGTACTTCATCTGTGAGAAGAAAATTGATTTATAACCTTGACAAAATTTTTGTTTTTCACGCACAATGAAGAATCCATTTTGGAGTCAGTGGTAACTCTTCATTTAAAAGCAGTATACATTAAATAACAAACCTAGATTAATTGTCTCATATTAATCGGCATTATAATACAATGTTATATGGAAATAGTACAGTTCTAACCTTGAGACATCTCTAGGATTGTGTTGTCAAGCTTCTCTACAGTACATCAGGGGTAATTACAACAACATTCAACACTGAGAGGAGAAAACACCATCTTCTGAGCCACTGTGCATGTTAACCCATATTTTACTAACACACTACATGTACTCTAAGATTTGGCCACATTTACAAGTCTCTGTTTTCTGTGACCCATACCTAGTAATTTGATATACTGTAATACCCCGCTTAACGCGGTTTTGCTTAGCGTGTTTTACCTTATACACGGTGCCTCGCCAGAGCCGAACTTTCACTTAACGCGGGTTTTTTCCACGTATATGCGGTGAGTGTCCGGCTCGAGATGCTATTTTTAGATTCGCCCCACCCGCCTGCCTGCCTGCTCTCGCCTCTCCTTCCTCCCTCCCTCCCGCCTCCCTCCGCCTGGGCAAGCCGCGCTGTAAGGTTGCGCAGTGTGTGTCTTCTACTAACGTAAGTGTTACACCTAACTTTTAATTTTCCTAACCTAACCTTTATTTTTCCTAACTTAACCTTTATTTTTCCTAGCCTAACCTCTTCTATATTACTTGTTTGTTCATACCATCATAAAGTTAAGATAAAATATTTACTACAACATAGTTATGTGTCGTTAAAAAGTGGAGTTTGGGGGTCGGGCCAGTTTCTATTGGAATTAATCCCATATGTTCTGTTGTTCACTTAGCGCGGTACCCTGTGGGTTTTATTGACCGCGTTAAGCGGGGTACTACTGTATTTAATATAGTGTTCTTGTTGTAATACTTGTAAGATATTCACCAAAAAGTTTACATATTTTAACAGTACTTTAAACAGTGCTTATATCACTTACCATTACTATGTAGTTCGTTAGATGGAGGTCTCGCATCTAACGGACTCTCAATATAACGAACTTTCCTCTGTATGTAGTCTGTTAAATAGAGGTTTTGCCGTACCGTCGAGCGTCTAAATATGATACAAGTTCATTAGATCTTTAGATTGATATAACTCTTACACCTGGTAAACAAACATAACATCTAAAGATGAATATAATGACAAGTTTATTAACATATATCTGTTGAATACTTGTAAGAGAAGTCACTACTGTGTTTATAAAACCCTCGATAACTCGGAATATATGGGGATCTAACAATTGATAGTTATCAAGGGTTTACTCCGCACCCTGGACTGAAGTAAGGTAACTCTGCAGCATGGATGAATAAGCAACAGTTTATTGTTGTTCAGCATGGCATAATAACTGTACAGGGTAAAGGAGATCTTTTATTGTAATAACAGTACAGATTTTATCACTCATGTCATAGCTTGTTATTATATGGTTACAACAATACCAACTGAACAATTTATTATAAACAATGGACAAATGCTTAATGCTTACCAAAGAAAACTGACACATTTTCTATTAATAAAAATATACTTCAATACATTTAATATTTCAGTGTAAATTATAAAATGTCAACACATTTATATCAATACATTTAAAAACATTTCTGGAATTAATGTTTCTTAATTTTAGTTAGAACCATTAAATATAAATCCTATATCTTAGGTTTTTATCGTCCAAACATTGATATGAAGAACGTGGAATTCTCTCCCCACATAAAGGGTTGTTTATAACTCAAGATGCTGTACACTACTAAGTTATTTATGCAACAATTTGGATGAAAATGTGTGATTTAATTACAAATGTACAAGACTTTATAATATAAGGTACGGTATCTCTAAACGACTCCTCGGCCGTTTCGACGTTCTGCCACAGAAAGAAATAAGTTCAAGGAAAATTTTGACTGATGGAATACATTACTGTTGTATAACCTTATCTGGTAGCTGATAATGTCACACTTCCTTTCTGGTTATTAATTGCTGTTTTCATTCTGGGTGTAAATATTGGAAACTTTGTGCGGGAGTTGACCATTGCTGGTACGGCACCGCAAATACTAAACAAATATAACAATTTTCATTTGGTCCCCAGCAACATTTTCTTCAGATTACAATTACAGTAAAAGGAAAATAATTATTATTGTTGTTTCTCAAAGGATGAAATTACAAATGCCAAATATTTACTTTCATTACAAACTGTATTTTCCATATTTATGTATCGAGAAAATCCAAGACCAGATGGACTGCAACACAACAGTCACTGTTAGAATAATTATAATAAACTTTATGAAGGATCGATCCTGAAATTCCATTTTATGGCTGAACCTGGAACAAGTTGGTTTATATATAACTCAAGCCATTGGTCTAGAACAAGAGGCGGGATTCATCTTACGATAGTCTGTCCTCCCCTCCAGCATCCATCACTCCGACGGGTAAAGTAGAAACAAAGGGTTTACCTACAGCAAACCAGAGGGAGGCAGAAGGCCCAGTGAGCATGTGACATTATTGCCCCAATTGTTTCCTGACTGACTGCCACGAGAGGAGGGAGAGTTCACAAGAAGACAAGTTCCAAGCTCAACTATACTGTAATAGCCAATCCTTCATCTTCATTCAAGACCAGACACTCCTCACTAGCTAGCTCAAGTAAATGAAGCAAAAGGAGGTGGTGGTACTTCATATTCAAACAGCTACTGTTACACTGCACACCTTGAGGGAAGTTAACCTTACTTTATAAACAATTTCTAGTCAGGAACAAGAATAAGGAATACTAATCTTACTAGCTTGTCGACCCCACATAGCTCATCAGTTTAAGTCTCCTCATCCAATAAGTTCAAATATGTGAACCAAGGACGAGATGCCTCTTTGCAGACAGAACTAAAGGGCTAGATGCAAGGCTCTGGGTTCATCAGTCTGGCAGAGTGAATATGAAGACTATATTCAGTATTATGATTTAATGTTTTATCATTGTTCAACTCAGTAATAATAAGACAGGAATGCACAGCCCTGACATGGCAATGAATTATGTGAAACAACTTCCTATGTCCAGCCTGAGACTTGAATACGTTCTGACCTAGTTAGGCGTCTCACTTTCATCCAGGCACTCTTTGTGAAACCACCTTGACTCAAAGCGAGTGTTGGTGGTTCCTAACTGGCTCAGGAGTTGTATTCATATTGGATCATTAGAAAGCTGTAATTAATGTACATAACATTAAATAAAGAAAGCTTTGGCTAAGTATTAACATTACGGACAGTGTGGTTCTCGACAACACCTTAAATAGTCCTAAAAAACTGGGGTGATGCACTTATCTCAAACTCTTAAGAGGAACAGTCAGCAAGACCACCTGCTCAAAAGAATGTGTGGCCAGCAATAAATTGGTGACAAAACCTGAAAACTGTGTTTATCAGCCCCCCTAGTTTACTGGAGGGAAATATCTGTGCTTTTACTCTCCCTTTCAGGGTAATGAATGTGGAAGGGGAGGATAGGCTAATTATTATGGTTCTAGCCATTAATGTCATGGCTACAGTACTGAGTCTAAACCAATGGCTTATGAGCACATTACAAGAGACATCAAGTAAGTGCAACTGGCCATTATATAAGTGACACAATTTAAATGAAAATGATGCAACTGTTTCAAACAACAACAATTAACAACTGAGACATGAATTTTGCATATATCATATAAAGTACACAGTACTGAACTGGAATCTGTCACTTGCCGTGGGCTTTCACAGTGTGAATTATTTAAGGACAAGTCTAAATAATACATACAAAATGTTCTTACAATGCTGCCTTAACAGTGACATCTGCCTGGCAGCAAATATCAATCTTATCTGCCATACAATAGCTGGCAAGCCCTGAATGTACCATCAGGTGCAAAAATGGGCTATACGTTTTCAATAATATCCACAGTAGTTCACAACTACTTTTCAACATAAACAAAAGCTGATCACTGTTAAAAATTTAAACATTGTATTCTTTTATAAAACACAAAACTGTCCAGAAACAAATTAAGAAAGGACAAAGACGCCTGTTTTATATAAAACAAAATACTCAGCGATGATAAACAATAATTTCTTTCATTGCACCATCCCTCACAAGTGGTTGGTCTAAATAATGAATTCAAAAAATCTACAACCCATCTTGTTCTAATTTGTTAGGTTTATCCTGTACATCTTTAAGTTGTTTCTCGTAAATCTTCTTGGAATCACAGAAGCCCATCCGAGTTTTGCCAAAGCTGTTAGGGCCAGCTGAGGTGGGCGTGTCCCTGGGAAAAGAAACAAAGAAAACACATTAGTCAAAACTCATATATTGTTTGTACTATTTTGAGATATGTCACATAAGAAAAATCTGGAGGTGGCGCTACACTAATCATCCTGACACAGCAAGAGGGGGGGGGGGGAGGCAATACATAAAGAAAAGTTATGTAATCAAGACCAAAACCACAAATACAATCTTCCACAATATTAGCCTTTGTGGATCACCTGATGATTCCCCCACCCCAACCCAGCTAATTGTAGGAAGAGCTAATAATGTTCAGGTAATCTAAAAATGCCAAAAACTACTAAGCGTGTCCATCGTCTCAATTTTCACAAACGTGACCGAGTTCCCTTAAAAGAACGAGGTACTGTACTGTATTTGGAACAGGACAGTACTGTACATTAAACCCTTGTTTTTACCTGGGGTTCACTGCACCTACATATTATTAAGTTGTAGGAAAATAAGGGTTTGTGTCCAGGAACAACTAAAATCTTCCATTACTACCGCTATACCAGATAGACCTGTCAGTTGCTGCTACATTGTTACATGTTATTATATGGCACTTGTCTGGACAGAGCAGTAGCACTTGAGTGTAGTGAGTACAGTATTGTGTACATCTAAACCCAAAGAGTATTTTACTTAGTACAATACAGTATATGTTGCACACTATATACATCGCAATAACGATTAAACCAAAATTAACAACCGTCCTTTTATGGGAGAACACAGGAAGCAATTCACATATCTCCTTTAATGCGTCTGTTGCTTGTGAGATACTGTACAAAGAGGGCTGGCCACTTGGTGTAAAGAGTGAATGTCACCCAACAGGTAAGAAGGGAGTGGTAAGGTAAGTTTAGTTGCTCTTTATCTACTTTATTTATATACTGTAAATTTATACTTTTGCTACAAGTAAATAACCCTACATTTGATATAATGACTTGTTTTTATATGTTGACAGATGCTGTTACTATACCATGTTCACTATAACTACATGTTCACTATAACTACATGTTCACTAAAACTACATGTTCACTATACCTACATGTTCACTATAACTACATGTTTACTATAAATACTTGTTAACTGTAACTACATGTTCACTATAACTACATGTTCACTATAACTACATGTTCACTATAACTACATGTTTACTATACCAACATGTTCACTATAACTACATGTTCACTATACCAACATGTTCACTATACCAACATGTTCACTATAACTACATGTTCAGTATAACATTTTCATTATGATATGTTCATTGTAACAAGATGTTCACTAACATGTTCACTACAACATATTCACTATAATAACATGTTCATTACTATAACAAAGGTTCACTACAAGAGGTTCACTACAACATGTTCACTATAATAACATGTTCATTACTATAACAAAGGTTCACTACAACATGTTCACTATAATAACATGTTCATTACTATAAGAAAGGTTCAATACAACATATTCACTACAACATGTTCACTATAATAACATGTTCATTATAACAAGAGGTTCACTATAACATGTTCACTACAACATGTTCACTATAATAACATGTTCATTACTATAACAAATGTTCACTACAACATGTTCACTATAATAACATGTTCATTACTATAACAAATGTTCACTATAATAACATGTTCATTACTATAACAAATGTTCACCACATGTTCACTATAATAACATGTTCATTACTATAAGAAAGGTTCAATACAACATGTTCACTATAATAACATGTTCATTACTATAACAAAGGTTCACTGCAAGAGGTTCACTACAACATGTTCACTATAATAACATGTTCATAACTATAACAAAGGTTCACTATAATAACGTGTTCATTACTATAACAAAGGTTCACTACAACATCTTAACTATAATAACATGTTCATTACTATAACAAAGGTTCACTACAAGAGGTTCACTATAATAACATGTTCATTACTATAACAAAGGTTCACTACAAGAGGTTCACTATAATAACATGTTCATTACTATAACAAAGGTTCACTACAAGAGGTTCACTGTTCACTATACATGTTCATTACTATAACAAAGGTTCACTACAAGAGGTTCACTATAATAACATGTTCATTACTATAACAAAGGTTCACTACAAGAGGTTCACTATAATAACATGTTCATTACTATAACAAAGGTTCACTACAAGAGGTTCACTGTGGTAACCTGACATAATGTTTACACCACATGAGTCCAGTGGTCTGGTTTGGTCATAAAAGTGTATCATGCAGAATATTAAAAGTGAACGACGCCAGCACCAGCCCGTCACTAAAATGACCGAGAAGAAGGCCAAGGGTCCAACAGTGACACCCCAAGTGGCTCGTATGAGGGGCCAGTGGGTGCAGGAGACGACGGAAATCACCATCAAAGCTCCTAACAACATGTTAGGGGTTGTGGTAGGCCCAGGTGGCTCTACCATCAAAAATATTCAGGAAAAGTACAATGTTCGCGTCTTTGTTCCTCAGAAGGGGTCCAAGGACCAGCCCCTACGGGTTGTAGGGTTAGATAAAGGCCAGGTGCACAACGCCGCGGATCACATAAAAGCCCTGGTTCAAAAGGCTGTGACTACGACAGTGACCATCACTGCTCCTAACAACATGTTAGGGGTTGTGGTAGGCCCAGGTGGCTCTACCATAAAAGAGATTCAGGAAAAGTACAATGTTCGCGTCTTTGTTCCTCAGAAGGGGTCCAAGGACCAGCCCCTACGGGTTGTAGGGCCAGATAAAGGCCTGGTGCAGGATGCCGCGGATCATATAGAGTCCTTGATGGCCTATGAAAAGGAAAGGCGGCGTCTCAGTACGCCAGTGTCACAAACAGTGTTCATCCCTAAGGCCCACCACGGCCTAATAATTGGCAGACAGGGTCAAAATATACAGTACCTATCACTAACCCGTAGAATAACCATAGTTCTACCCCCCAAAAATGTCAAAAGTGATGAGGTCACTGTGACCGGTCTCCCTGACCAGGTGGACCAAGGTGTAAGAGACCTGGTTAACCTGGTCAAAAGCTCCACCCACATTTGTTACAACTCTGACTTCTGAGAGGCCCTTACTCTCTTGACCCCACCCCCACATTTGTTACAACTCTGACTTCTGAGAGGCCCTTACTCTCTTGACCCCCACATATGACAAAAAAAAAAAAAAAAAAATAAATTGGACCCTCTAACCACTGGCCTCCACGTGGCAGGGTCTGGAAACTCAGGGATTGATCTCTGGGGCTAACAGTGGTTTATTATTGTTGTTATTATTATGAGAGTGTTTAACAGTAACCTAAACAGTGTATGTACTAACCTAACCACTCTGGCCAAACTTAACCTATGTTTACATAACCTAACCTTCCCAAAGTAGTTCTTGGTTGGTAAATCTTCCAGTGAACCTAAGCTTGGGGACTAATCTTCAGCTGAAATAACCACACACACACACACTGTGAACATGACCGCAGGATAGCGGTTTATGTTTACATCACCCTCATCTGTCTTTCCTCACCCTTTCCACCCCCTCTCTCTCACCCCTTTCCCCCTCCCATTTATCTCATTAACACCACCTTATCTTGTCTCCTTTACCCTCACCCCCTCCTTCTCATTCAAGTTGTTCTTGTTGTTTACCTTATCAAATGTTGACCTCTCACTCTGACCCTTGTCATTTAATTCGTCATAAATACTGATTTTATCAATAATAATTATTCATACCTAACTAATCACCCTCGCTAATTGCACCTATCACACCTGTCATCTAAATTACCAAAACTATACCTGTCACATGTACTGTATCTATCATCAATAATTAATCCCATATAATCCCTTATACATTTATACTGTAATTACCTGTACATGTATTTATAATTCATCCCTCTTCACTTACATAATATCCCACATCATTTTTAGTACATGTCAATCATGGTACAGAATATAATCTTGTTCACTGTGTATAATTAATTATTTAAGTGTTATCTATCTGGTATCTGACTTTTATCTGTTACTGTAAACTGACCAGTTTATTGTATCTGATTATATATACAGTATGCACACAGGATGGTGTAATGTATCTGATGTGGCAGTATTATGTTAGTGTTAAAGTGCTGGCATTGCTTGCTCCCTCTCACTTTCAACTACCGCCGCTGGCTAGCCCTCGTGGTGAACAGGGAAGCAACTTCCATATGTCTTCCCCTACCAGTACACAGCCTCTTCATCATCAAGACTCCTTCTGTGCCTCCTCGTGGCAACGAACGGTTACTGGGTGCCCTGTGGGCCCAGGCTATAACAACAGGGGATCTCAGAATATCAGAGGGACGGTGCATAGATTTACTGGCATGTGGACACATCCTGGTGGCTACCAACCACCGTCCCGCTGCCTTGCCGATTAACCTTGGGAGGTATAAGGCTACGGAAGTAAACCCCGAACAAAAAATGTGCGGTGGAGCCCCACATGAGGTAGCCATGCTTACAGAGCTCCAACAAGACCCCAAAAGCAGTATAGGCAGAAGAGTTGAACATCAAGAGAACCCAACGACTACACCGGCAGATAAAGGCAATGCATGGTGGACAGGCTACTAAGGCGAAAAACAACAAACTGGGCTATTGGCAGTCCATTGCAACTCTCCCTCTCCCCAGTCATTGCAACACTTGCACCACTGGATGAGGAAAAGGGAGAGTCAAGATGTGTGGTTACAGCCTTTCTGCCTCACCACATAAATCAACTCGTGCACAGCCATCACCCAGCTTATCATACCTCTCATCATCATCATCAAAACCCCAATACTTTACCCTCAAAAGTCCTATGGCGACGGGGGCAGGCAGAGAAGACTGCCCTGAGTCTCCAGTCACAACTCTGCACATGGGCGGCACAGATAAAATGGTCGTTTATGCACTGGGATCTAGGCAGCAGTGCCATCCGGTCCTGTCTGTGGGACTGAGCAGCTCTTTCGAGGAGCCACTCTGCTCACCCCACATGAGGAGGGGGCTAGAAAAGGTGCCCTAAACATAGCCTGCCTAAAGAACCAACCTGACTGGGCAACTGCACCCAGTAAGGTCATCCTTATGGTGTCAAACGTACAATCATAATCACAGATCAAAACAAATACAAACTATACAACTTCTTATGGTCGCTGCATGGAATGTCAGGACCCTTCTTGATACTGGCACAATGAGCGTCCTGAAAGAAGAACGGCCCTTGTAGCAAAAGAGCTGGCTAGGTAAAACATGGATATAGCACCCATTAGTGAGTCCCTGCTCCCAGAACGGGGGTCTGGCTATACCTTCTTCTAGAAGGGTAAGCCTGCTGCAGAGAGAAATCGCATTTGTGTGTGTTTGAGTGTGATGTGTGTCTAAAAACAAGACACAAAACATTACTTCATTGTACATTTAGAAAGTACAATTGAACAAGGATAGTGGTTGAGATCATTATTTCTGAGGCTGGAGGTACAAGGGGAGATGAAGAGTCAAGGTCATTGATAACCTAACAGATAAAAAGACTAACCCTTATTGGGGGGGGGGGGGTGTAAGGGCTGGAGACAATGCTCATAGAAAACAATAACAAAAACCTTATTCATTTACCATTTTCTTCAAAGGTAAATGGGTAGTAGTATTTGATCACCTCATTGAGTATGGATTGGCATTAGGAAGGGCATTCAGCTGTAAACACCTTGCATCAACAAGCCTGATAACAACTGGGTCACCAAAGCTGGGCAAATCCCCTCATCTCTAATACATTTTCTGGGCTGCTCCCCTGGGTTTGTAATGGTGAAGTGCCAGGAGGAGGGGAGGTTTTACACAAGAGCTGCCACCAAGTCAATCATGGCCAACACGTGCAAATTATCATAAAACGTTGACGATGATGACTTAAAGACGTACACATAGGAAACTAGATATAACAAGCCTCCACTTCATAAGGCAGGATCCTCTTACCTTCCTATATTCTTCATTCTCATTTTGGCTTCTGGAGGCATCTCTTCCTGATCATCCTCATCTTCTTCTCCACCAAACACTGATGCAGCTGACCCAACCTTTGGCTTTACTGTTAATACACCTGTCTGGTTAGCTGGCTTTTGCTGCTGAAATTCAGAGTATGCATTTCAGAGTATAACCAAGTATTTTATATATGGTGTGTGTGTATGTATGTATGAATGTATGTATGTAATGGTGTGATATACAAGGCCAACATTCATACACATTACAGTATTCTTATTTCAGCACGGTACATTAACACTTTGTCCCTGCACTACAATTTATTTAAGTCAATACAGAAGTCTTCTTAAATTCATTTAAATAACTAGAAACTATATTTGTTGTATCAATTCTATGGTGAAATATTGAAGAAAAAAAGAGACCATGCATACATCTATTATTCTTATATAAAGGCTTTTTCTCTTCTTTACAGCATAATGGACTAGGAGAGGAATACATGACTTTACAGTAGTGTGATGTAACATGATATGACCCACATGTAGGTTAGACTTGCTTAGTACAGTACACCGTGGAATTTTAAAAGTCAACCCAAGGTTTAAGGTTGTGAAAAGTACCATACCACCTCACACCGAGAAGACCAATAAAATACCACCAAGACACAAGGACAACTATACACCCATACATGTTTCTATATAAATACAGTTCTAAACTACATTATCCACTGAATACATACTAAACAAATGGAGACGGATATGTGGATCATTTAAATATACTGTATATATATAAAACCCGTGCATATGCTAAATAATGATGTGTATAAACTCACGGATATGTGGGAAGAATTGTTTTGTTATGTCGAGGATTGTGGTGTATATTACCTTACATCTGTCGTACCTGCCGAGATGTTAAAAGTAAGAGAATCAACACAACAAACAGTGGTTGACGCGGTTAGAACGTACTGTAGTGTGAATGTCCGACTAACAGAGAGACGCCAACATACCTGCGTCTGGCCGAGTTTGATGGAGATGCCACCAACGGCTTTCTTGGTCGACAGAGAGATTCCCACTGAGCCTCTCTCTTGGAGTTTGCCGAGCCCAAAACTTATTTTTTTCTTAGGCTCTTCCTCCCCCCCTTCCCCATCAGCCGCCGGACGCTTGGTGGCAGTTGACCGCTCCTCCAGTGACGTCTCTGGAGATAAACACTGGCGAAGGTGAGATAAAGAAACCCGTGAGAAGAGGGCAGAAGCAGGCATAAGTCAACGCAATAAACACCCACCCACACACAACCTGATGGTTGTCTTAAAGCTACCACATAAAGGTGAATTAAATTACCCAAGGATATTTTCATCACACGGTAGACTCGAAAATTACATCTTTGTCTTACTCTCAAAATTTGTAAGTAAAAAGATCTTCAGTAATTTTTTTCTGTTTGCACCAGGAATTAATTTTTTGTCTGTAGGAACTTATCTATAATTATACAGATAGAAATGAAATCAAGATATGGGGACATCCAAATTACAGATAACATTTCAGGAACAGAGCCTATGCATGATCTGCGGGAGAGATGTACCTAAGAAATACCGTAGTGAAGGCAAAGAAAGGGGGTTTGGGTTAGGTTAGGTCGGGTTAGTTAGGCTAGGTTAGATTAGTTTTTTAAAAGCAAAATGAACAAATCTATCCGAAGCTGATTCAATTTTATCTGAAGATCACTCGGGCTACATTAGGTTAGTTCTATAGGAAGTTCGCGGCAAACCATCACGTCTGTATGCTGTATCTGGCCGCCAAGACGTATTATCCTCGCCACACTGTCATCCCTAAGTACGGTAACTATCAAACATGAGGAAGAGGATACCAATACATTACTACCTTATATTTTCATGTAAAACTTCAAAAAAAATTATTTTGTTATTTCTCACATCCAGGCAACAGACAGATAAACGATGATATTAGAATAAATTATTTCAAAACATCCCAAATGCCTAAAACATTAAATATTTTACGAGATGCAGACCAAAAGAACCTCACGATGTATAGGGTCAGGTCTGCGTCGAGCCACACACTCCGCGGCACGATTGGGCATTCTTGACCGTAAGCACATGACGTTATTTAAAATACCTCCTGAGTTTCATTACAAATTCTCTCGCCACTTTATGATAATTAAACACACTAGGTAAGTCAGTAATATTAAGATGGTCAGCCCACGTTCCCACACACACAGGACATACATCTTGATCTATAATACACTATCATAAACCAAACTACTGATATCACAGACTGGTAAACAATAATGTAAACAATTGGCTGTCAAAGAGACCAAGAGTGAGGCACAAAGATAAAAAAGGTTAATATCACACGTCAGGGAGAGGGTGAGTGAGTGAGTGAGTCAAGTCATTGGATTTACTCTACCATTTACCCTCTGCATCGTCCGGATTTATATTTATTTGAGAACAACTTTGATATCAGAGGAAGAAGCAGCGTCACACTACCTTCTCGCCTACTCATTTTGCCTAAAAAGAAGAAGCGAAGCTCATAAATTAGGGACGACGCCGACACTCCTCTGCGCGCGGCGACCCCACCAAGTATCGACTAATGTCCGATTTTTCTCTTCTCTATTTCTTACATCACAAAAACTATAAAACACCATAAATAATAACATAAAAATATCTATATGAGTACTATGTATATTATTTATTAAGTTATTAATTTGTTTTCTATGTATTTCAAGAGTAAAATTGAAAAATGAGAGAAGTTGTAACTCAAGTCAGAGACAAAAAGAAGACTCGAATACGTCAAGCACAAAATATCAGTAGAAATATATTTAGTTAGAAATAAATAGAATATAAAATTGTCTTATAAATATGAATATTCTAGACATAAATGAATGATTTAACGAATTATTTCCCCATTTATGTACTAAACACTGATATTTGTCCGAATGAATTAAAGGGTGATAAAATTAAACTGATTTACAACAAAGCAGACAAATCAAAAGTAATATTAATTTATTTACCATTTCAACTTAATATCAAATAAACTCAACTAAATAACACATTATTATCCAATTATAATTATAAAATGTTATCATAGGAGATATAAAGAGTAAGCCATGGTCGGGGGGGAGGGTTGAGACGCGTCACTATCTAGTAAACAAATGGGTCGAAGGGGACGACTACACAACTAATTACTAATGGACGCCGGAATTTAACCATTTTTTCGATTTTTTCTCCCTCCTTCGCCACTTTAGAGGCTCCTTCAACCACCGTAGAGATGGCCGACACACTGGTACAGACCAATTTGGAGAAAATAAGCAGGTAAGTGACGGAATGGCTTCTGAAACACAGCTGATGGTGACACTTGTACCGAGAACAGAGGGGCGAGCCGCTACTGCCACCCTCACCTGTTCTCACCTGTCTTACATCTTAATAACGTTATTAAGGAGTATAAAGGGCAATATAATAACCCCAAATGAATAAAAAATTATCCCCACGAACTGAAAGAAATATTTGAGTTATGAGTGATTAATAACAGGTGAATAAACTCGACACCTGAACCATTGTAGGATAAGATGGTTTAAGGGGATTATTTATGTCTCCAGTTAATATTTCCCAGGATTTATGAATAGGTTAGAGGTCATAATCTTAAATAATATGATATTATAAAAGGTTTCATGGTTATATTCTTGTTATACTGTTATTAGAGACAAGTGATACCTGTTTGATATGTATTAATCTGTGTCCTAAAATAGTGATTGAGCTAAGAGTGTCTTTTAGTCTCGCTATTAGACAATGGAGTGTTTTTTTGAGGTTTTTATCTTGCATTCAGACCATCACTGTCATTGGTCAATGTTTGTCTACGTTTCAGGTATGGACGTTGAAAATATCTCGTCAGTTTCTTTGTCCTATTTATTTTAAAACTACAATATTATTTTGGTTAATAGACGAATTTATTGAATAATCCCGTATAATAAACTAAACTGTATTAGTCTCGGTTGTACCAAAAGATCCATTCATTATATATTTCTGTTGTTGGAACTATGTAGCCAATAGAACTACCTCAATGTTGCCTACAGTGTGTTGTAATCTTTGTTATCTTCTACAGCTTCCTCCAGGATGTACAGTATCGGTCTTTAATGATTAACAGCGCCAACTACAACGTGCGACTGATGCGTGAACGGAAAACTCGCCTCCCATTCCTTGATTCACAGACAGGTTGGTATTAGGAGTATTGTTTTAGCTGTGTAGGTTAGGTTATTGGAGACTTATTTTGTATCCCACTCTTCAAATACATGGACTTTGAATTTATGAATACCCTGGACAGTATATAGGATGTCCAAAAAAAAAATGTCCCTGCCTCCCTGCCTGCTCCCTCAGACACTGTTAGTTGGAGGGAGGGAGGCAATGGACATTTTTTCTTGGACACCCTATATACATGAAAGCTTTTGGATGACAGTATTAGGTGAATTTTAATTTGTTGTATTTTTCTGTTGAGCTTTTTCTTGGGATTAAGAGGAATTATTATTAACCTTTTTACCATTTTGATCCCGACATGATAAGCAACGAGAAAGTCCTTATCTAGTACCATGTCTATTTCGTGGATGGTGCCATGGTGGACTTAAGGTGTGCTATGTTCAGGCCGTTTAATACACCCTAAGAAACTCCATTGTCCGAGGGGGTAATCAAATGAAGATGAGAGTTTAAAGTTCTCTTAATGTTGAATAAACAATTAATTGCCTTTGGAAATTGAAGGAAAAATTTAAACATGTTAATTCATTGTTTTATTTATTTTCTCACAGGTATAGCACAGAACCCGTGTAAATTGTACATGAGTGCCCGCCATCGAATGCCCGGGACTGTCGAGGGTCAGCTGTACGTGTACCCGTCCCAGAGATGGTGTTGCAGAAAAAGATCGTACATGGCACTAGCTCACCAGGTATGTACGGACACAGACGATCAATGGTTATTTTATTTATTTATTATTTAGATACTATTCGCACTTTTTTTTTAAGATACCTGTAACGACACGTGTCACTGTGCTCGGGAACAAGACCTTGTGGCTGTGTAATGAGACGCTGTATGTTATGTCACGGCTTCTCTGTGAAACTTGTAAATCATGTTTTAATGGACTTACTTACAAACCACAATGAAGATATTGATGAAAATATCCCAGGGTTAATAAGAGTGATCACATGTTGAGTGTTAATTAAGACAAGTGTGGAGTATTGAGAGTGTGGGTGGAGGTGTAGTAAAACATAAGCCCAAGGTCTGGCCAAAAGTGGAGTGTGGCAACAAATAAACCCGTGTCTTGGCTGGGTCGTAGGTACCAACACACACACACGCTCAGAGGTTCTTTCAGACATTGTTAGAGAAACTAATTAATATATTAAGTCTCACTGTTAACTGCTACAGGTGGCCATCAAGTCAGGGGTGATACACAGTTCTCATGAGTCTTGTTTAAAATTCTTCTCATGTCATAAAAAGAATCATGGAGGACAAGCCATAACTTTCCCTGGTATATGTAACAATAGTTTATAGAGACTTATCTTTGGCCTCATCAGTAAATCTCTTAACTAAAAAACTACACTTATTCGTCTATAAGAACATTATTTGCTTCACATCCTAAAACAACTCTTCTCTCTGGCCTACAGCACTGGCTCTTAAAAAAGGTACATGTGAAAAATTAATTCTTAAGTATACTAGGCATGTTTTTTATTTTTTTTTTTAGTATGATTTATTGTGCATGTTATTATGTGAACAATAGATGATGCTCAAGGTTATGTGGAAACAGTACTGTAGTTAGGCATGCTCAGCCGGATGCAGTATGACTTACTAGAATACAAAAAGGCATGACTCATCCTGTTGATGTTACAGTAGGCATGTTACGAGATATTATTATAATTATTATTATTATTATTATTATTATTATTATTATTATTATTATTATTACACGATTCGTTAGCTACCGTGAAAATTGGTTCCTTATTTTGCCGTTTACAAAGCATAGTCTGTTGTGTTTTGTATGCCAAGCATGGGAATGATTTACTGTACATATTCATCAGTTGGCTACAGTACAGCCATAGTAAGTAGTCGTTATGAATCCAGGTTTTATTTTCAACTAACCATATACTGTACTGTACCATTAGCTTAAGTGGGACAAAAACAACACCACCACGGGAATGAATTTAAGGAATGATTCTGTGATATACTTGGTGAAATGGATTATTTCAGTGTGTGGGACTATGTTCTCTCCACAGGTTTAACATTGCTGTTCTGGGTAATGCATAGTGCGGTACATAGCTCAATCACACAACTGTATACCGTCATTCCTACACCACACAACCATCACACCACACCACCGTCACACACCAATCATCAAACCACACCACCATTGCACCACACAACCACTGCACCACACCACCATTGCATCACACACAACCATCACACCACACCACCATTGCACCACACAACCACTGCTCTACACAACCGTTGCACCACACCACAGTACACCACACCACATATTCACAGGTCAACACCACCACCAATATCACCACCTCTGTCGACCTTACATACAAATACAGTAAATAATACCAAGAATGAGTCAGACAATTACTCGTATACTGCACAAGGAAACGTTATTATAGTAAAATATATATAATGAACTTGTCACTATAACGTTGTTTTAAGTGGGCGGCAGCAAACGTTGTAAGTACCTATTAGAGCTTCATAAATACACACCCGATACATCACAGCAAATTGGCCGTCAGTCCCTAAGAGATGACAGGGAGTAATGTCACCCCACTAGTTGACGTTAAGGGTGTGGTATAAACTAGAGGGCCGAGTTGCTACTTGAAGGTTTTTATTATGCTCATTCTCATTCATCTATGCCACCCACCAGCCATCTACACCAACCCCACCATTTACACCAGCCATCATCTACACCACCCACAATTTGAACCACCTACCACTTACACCACCAAGTACCTACACCACCAGCCATTATCACTACCAATATCATGAACTAACTTGCACCACCAACACTTCTCTCTCACTATCACCACCAGGGCACCTCTACACACACACACACACACACAACACACACACACACACACACCCCTCACTGCTTGACAGCCACCTGGATAATATTACCTGACTTTTTGCCCGACTTTCTCCTCACCCAATTGTCTTAATACTATACAATTAGGTTCAAAAGTTCACTCCCTCCAAAACTGTAGCAGTGTCGACCCCAGATTAAATAAAGCGACACACCCACACCAGATATCAGTCAGGGTATGTCAGTTCGGAGACTCATTCCCGTGACTCAGTTTCACCGCAGGGAGTGAACTTTTGTCCACAGCTGTACTGTTCATGATCAATTAGTATACGCGGACTCATACTGGCTGCTTTATCGCTAGTGGATGGGAATGATGCACTGCACTTTGATTGATTTTTTTTTCTTCTTTTTTTTGGGGCCATTATTCAGGGTCTTGTGAATACATAAGTACAGGTAAATGAATGATAAAAATAACTTGTATTATTTGTGCCTTGTATGAGACACTATAATGTGTGGTATCTTATTGTGAGGTACTATATTTACTGTATACACCGTACAGTATTTGGTTTACAGTATGCTTGTACGTACTACAGAACCTCTCAAGTCCGTGTAACTCTGGGCCCAACAGGATGCCAAACCTTATAACTTTGTGAGCTGTTAACAGAGTCATCACATGGCTATGATCAATCTTTGAGACCATGAGCCCAAAATTTAGACATTTACGACATTTATTCGTAAACTTTCTTGACATTTACTTTACAGTGATAGAATTTGTTGAATTTTACGGATATTGACCAACCACTTTTGCAACTACAGAACCTGTAATTCATATTTCACCAGCCAGTTGCTTTCATTCTGTAAAACTGGCATTTCCGGTAAAACTGCTCAGTACGTACCGGTGTATATACTGTACCTGTACATATACTGTGCCTGTATTTAAGACATCAATTATGCTGTGCCCGTAAGTTTTAAACACCCCTTATATATCTTTCTCAAGAATAAAGACTAACATTACCATGCTGATGAAGGATCTGGGTTCATAGTTTAAAATTTTGAGTAATTAGTGTTAACGACCCTTGAAATAAGAAAACCCTTAGGATTACTACCGTATATACATATTACAGACATTTGTTTTTCAGGAGCAATATTTACGAGCAAGTACTGTACGTAGTGAAACTTATATTAGAGCATAAATATTTTCCTGGACCTAAGGTTTTGACGCTCGGCCTGTACAGTACTTGAGATCTTGTTTTACTCACCCAGACGATGTTTCTCTGCTGAATGATTGATAACGATTACTTCTATTACAGGCCATTAAAGAACCAGAGGGCGACGAACACACCATCGTCACCGTGGAGAACCCGGCAGCAGTCAACACCGAGGAGACAACCTTTGTGTACGAGACAAAAGTAGCGGTACGGCTCATCGACTGTTACTGTTTCTTAGCGTCGGATCCCTCAGTAGTGAAACCTCCCGTGTGCGTTGTTGTTCTCGGTGTGTGGTTAATCACCGACGACGCGTTTGTGGCGTATCGGCCTTATGCTTTGAATACACGTGCCTGTCTGTTTATGAATGAGTTCGTTCCTGGGGCTTGTTTGTTAGTTGAGCTTTGCTCCTGAAGATACCGTACCAAACTTATTGTAAAGAAAGAGAAAAAAATGTACAGTACATCTATACCTTCATAATAAATACAGTACATGACTCTACAGTGCATTTTACCAGCCTTTAACAGCTCTGTATTTTAATGTATGAATACTTAATACAGTATTTGAAGAGTCGAATGGACGTAATTGGACAGGTTGGTTCGTATATCTCCGAATGTTCGTTAGTTAAGGAACGGCCGTACAGTATGTCAGGTAATATCTGATCAGGGAGAGAGAGAGAGAGATTGAGGGAGAGTTAGATAATGAGGGAGTGAGTGAGAGAGTGAGGGAGGAAGTGAGACAGAGAGAGAGAGAGGGGAGGGGGTGAATGCGAGAGAGAGAGAGAGGGAGGGAGTGAGTGAAAGAATCAATGTGTATACCATATATCATTTATTTTTATCTTCTGTTGTGTCATCATAAAAAGAAAATAATAATAACAACGATCAAATGAACTTTCTTGCAGGAACCTTTTTACTTTGACGAGACAGCTTTCCTAGAAGACGAGGAAGAGGAGCCGGACGACGACGATGACGACACATACTCCACTCGTGCCACACCAACGCGAAAGAGGAAAAAAGCCCCGAAAATTCCCAAGCCCGTGAAAGTGAGGGTATTGTATTATTCTTATTTTCTGTGTTGTTTATTAATATTTGACTAGAGTACAGTACCGTGTGTTGTGGTCGGTCCATGATGACGAGTGGATTTGATGGGTGGGAGAGAAACACGGAGTTTGAGCTGAGTTTCTTAATTACTCTTTAATGTTATGGGCTACACAGAGGAGCCCACCATCAGAGAGAATCGGAGAAAGTCAGCTAAGCTCTGTGTCTCCCTCCCACCTATAAAACAAAAAAAAACACACACATAGATCAGAAAAATTTGACACTCGTTCCATCCCAGGATAACCAGATTTTCACATATACTTAGCGTTTGTCCTCATATTATGTACGGTGGTATTTAAATATCCCAAAGCGGGCAGACAGTTTAAAATAACGATTGTACCACAGTCATGTAACACAGTACTGTACTTACCTTCCTATCTGCGTTGCTTTTATTATGGAGGAATACAAACATCCATTATGGCACAGCACTAAACGTGGTAAGAAACATTGCAACATGGCTGAGTGTACAATGGGTGGGACCGGACAGATATGAAAAGCACATTAAGATACATTGTTAAACATCTAAATATCTTATTAGTAAAAAAATATATAATTCTTTGGATTTTCATCATGTTTTCATCGTGGAGGTTCACAAAGGTTATCAGAACCAACCACTACGTCCATGAACGTCTTTATTGTCTAGATGTATCTGGCCGAGTAACTGTTTACCCTACATTCATAACTTTAATGAGAATAATGCTTTCTTCTGCTGAGGGGAATACAGTACAGTGTGAAGGATATCTGAGGCCATTCACCTGTGAGATTTTAGTATAATTACAACTGCTGGTAACTGTGTAGCTGTACAAAAATCTGCTATTGGTCGTCTCATTAGCTGGATTTGAATGAGTCGGTAAACGTGATTTGATAATAAACTCTTGAAGCAGTTGGATCCTGTTGCCTCAGTCTTGCTGGAGACACCTACAGTATGCGGTACAAATTATGGCTAATATCCGCTGTTGTGTTTTCCAGACCCCAGGCAGCCGCGGCAGAAGGAAGAAAGAACCTCAGTCCAAGACGTCTGTAGAGGGCGACGAGGAGACCCCTGGCAAGCCCTACGAGTGCCAGCGTAAGTTGACGTTACTTGTTGTGAGAGTTGCCACGTACTGTATGAGACATGTGACATCCAAACTCTTGATTTTATTTCATGGCTAAAACATTTGGACTTACTTTGTTTACTACAGGAACTGAATTTTGACCCATTTTTGTATAATACTGTACAGGAACTAGTTAAAAGACTTCATGAATCACGTGGTACAGTATTGGTGAAGTGCAGATGCTTATGACGTGGAAGAAATATATCGAAACATGTCATTTTGATGTGCATTAAATCCCAATTCAATCTGCAGAGTTTATGATAAGAGCTTACCAGTCCACGAGTCTTTGAATTATAGTGCACTTGACACCCACCCCTCCCTACCCCACCCCACCCCTCCACCCCACCCCTCCAACCCACCCCTCCAACCCACCCCTCCACCCCCCTTTACCCCACCCCACTTTACCCCACTCCACCCCCTACCCTACATCATTACCCCCACCCCACCTCTGCTATAGTTATGATCATGTCTACATATAATCATGACTGGCTAAGCTGAAATAATATGATGTGATACAGTAGCAGTAAAGAAATGCTGACGAATACGGTCATGAAGATGAAATAATCAGTTAACAGCATTAAAAAAAAAGCTTTGTGCTAGAACAATGTAAACAATAAGTATTCTTTCAAAAAAATGTCATGGATTTTTTTTTTCTTCATGAATTGCATTATCTATTGAAAAATAAACATTAATAAACAGTTAAAGATTAATGAATTTATCTCTGTAAAAAAGGGGAGTGAAGTGTATGGGATGGGAGAGTAGGTGTTGTGTGGAGGAGCTGTGAGGTGTTGGTCAGGCTCATCACTTGACTTAATCTGTTTTCTGGCCATTACCGTTCAGTAGGGAAGCTGTTATAAATGTACGGCAACTTAACTGAAGGTCTCTTTAAATCCTTCTACAGGGTCCCCCAATGGCTGCCAGGTGTTAATTTATCAGTTTAAGTCTTTTTCTTCACCGTGTACTGCCAGTCTTAGACATGAAGGGGACAGGTACAGTGGTTGTCCGTAGAGGCTAAAGGTTATGTTTGAGCATTGACTCTCTGATAAGCTCTCACTGCATCAAGCTGCTCTGCCATCTGTTAATCCAAATGAATATAAGTGACTCTGTATTGAGCTGACCGCTTCTCTTCAGTTCCTGGCCGGCAGTAACAGAAGACAGTCAATCTGGGTGACTCTGCTGATGTTCTGTAAAAGGCAACTTTTTCTCTCATAGAACATATTGTAAAGTTTGTTTACATTTGTTGCCACCATTTCCAAGACCATACTAGCATAACATTTTGTTGGTCATACATTATCTGGCAAACATTGTACCTCAGTCCACATTTCTATCAGAGTATTTGAGCTGCCTGCTGTATACAATGTGGTTTGTGTGTCAGAGGCAATTTCCCCTGAGCATTTTATGTGGGGGTTTTGGTTTAGTGACGGCTGTTGAGCGACATAGATATCATCAGGGCTGTATGGTAAGGGAGAGTTCATTCGTGACGACCCTGACAACAAATAAGAAAAGGTTCTGCTCTCCTACAGTGATTCTCTTGACTCACCCTGGAGTTTTTTGTACCAATTCCTCCTACAGCTTGTGTAGTTGTGTGTTGGTTATGAGGCTTCATCTGGTAGAGAGCTTTAGCCAGAAAGATTAGAATTATCTCTAAATCCCTTTTTCTGGGAGTCCAAAGATAGATTGTTGGGACACACTCTTTCCTCCCTGGGTTTCATAGATGAGTCGGCAAAGAACTAAACCAGAGAGAGAGCAGATAACACTAAAATAAGAACAGATTTTGGCTTGTTGTGTACTGTTTGGTTAGACACACCAGTAGCTACAAACAGGCCTTTTGTTTCCAAGGGACAATTATTCAACCATGTCCCCTCCCGTCCCTCCCCCTTTTTTTGAGTCAATAGCCAGCCTTTATCTCTAGAAGCTTCTTGTTTATGATCTCTGCCAGAAAAAAAGATATTCAGGATCAATCCAACTTTTTCAAGGACTAAACTTTGGGTGGCTCCTCGTGTACAAGTTGCTCCAAACTGGCTAATTGATAAAATGGGCTTTATGGATCAAATAATTTTTTCCACACCAAAATTTTGAGATGCAATTTATTTTATTTTTTGTTTATATATATATACAATGAACATTTAGATATTTTCTTTGGGATTATTATTATTATTATTATTTTTTTAGCAACTTCTGTAACTATTGAAGACTTAGTTATGGGGGAAGGAATTTAGTGACCTCTCTGGAATGGGTGTAGGATCCCCCCCCCCCATTGTTCTTGATAGTTATGTTCAGAGTTATGTTAAAGCCTAGTGCTGTTTGTGCTTCCAAAGCCTCAGCTGGTAGACTGTTCTCCTGGTCTACTGTCCTCTGCATGATGAACAGTTTTCTTTTAATTTGTTCTGCATGACACCTTGGTGAGCTTGAAACTGTGACCTCTTATGTTAATAGTGTTTGATGTCTTCAAGAAGTGATCTGGGTTAACGTTGTCCATCTTCTTCACCACGTTAAAAGCTCTGTAAGATCGGACACAGATAGTTTTGAAGAGTTATCAGTCCCAGAGCTCTCAGTCTACGTGAATATGATCGAGATGACTTATTTCAAGAATAATTTTAGCTCTGCGTTGTATCAGTTTTAGTCCTGTTCTGTAGGTGTGGTCTCATTGCTTCTTTACAGTAGTCCAAGACAGGCAGGTATCAGTCACTTGTAACCCTGAATGGAACTTTCTCTCTTTTCAACATTTATTTATAAAATATGATACCCTGTTTTTGGTTGTTTGTCTCCTCAACTTCCTTTTTTTGCTCTGCTGCGCTGTTATCAGTCATTGGTTTATCACAGTGCTAAGGCCCTTTACCTTATCTATAAATGCTAGGAACATTATTACTCACAGTAGTTGAGTTTTGGGTCACTGTGCCCCACGTCAAGAGTCTTACACACTGTGCTATATGAAAGACGGTAGAGAGTTAATGGGAGGGACTAACGTGAGTCAAGTTTCATTCAGGCATTCGTGGATGAAGAACTTAACTGAGTGTGACATAGAAATCACTGTAATATCTATATAATTGTATTTAATATATACAATACAGAAGTGTCTGAGTTTGGATATTGTTCATCTGTTATTGAAGACATTTTAGGAGTACATTTTTTTTTTTACCAAGAATGAGATAATTAAAAAAGTACTAACACATTCTTCAGAGTCAGTACAGTAACACAACCAACCACTTCTTTCCCCGTCACAAGTCAAGTTCACTTTGCATGTAATGAATACTGTACTACTTTAAGTTTTTCAAGAACTTAACCTCAAAGGAAAATCTAGACCCAGTGTAAAGATTAATGAGAAGAAAACCCTTTTCTCTCCGCGGTATAGATTACGTATATGAGAAAGGTGTGTATACTGTATGATTTGTTTACTATACAATAACAATGGTGATTTTATTTTATTTAGTGTCTCTAGGCAACTATTAAGAATCACAATCAAACATCTAATATTTTACAGGCATTTATTAACATGTTTAATAAATTATTAATCTCTTTTTCTTTGACTTTTTTAAATAATTCATATGATAGTTTTAAAGATCCAATTCTTTTATTAACAGTAGACTAATGGCATTAATAAGTATATGTGATATACTGTACTATTATATATATATGATGTGTTTAATATCTCACAACTTTGCTTTTATTTCTTCACTTTTTTTTTATCTAACCTTGAAGTCAGATCACATGTCATTTGTTTTTCTGAGTACCCAAGTTCTTTAGGTCTTTTTATTACATGTTAATCCTGGTCTTTCTTTGGGAACTCCTTTGTACATAAAACTACAGTACTATCAGTGAAGAGCTATTTAAGTTAAAATTTTATTTTTTTGAAACTAACAAATTTTTCAACCAATTGGTTGCTTCACCAAGTATATGTTTCATCTGCACATAAAGTAAATAGTTCAAGATATGACACACACACTTGAGATGGTTCATGGCAATACTTGCACTGAAGGTTTTTATTATTATGAAATAACTGATGATAAAGGAACAGTCTCCCCAGTTACATGAGAGAGTTTGGATGTCATTTGCTCTGATGCAGTTCATTGAGTATGAGGGAGCCATGTTGGCAGTGATGTTTAGTCAGACTAAAAGGATTCTCCTATATAGTGGAGTTCTTTGTGGTGCTTAAGCCTTGCCACAGATGACAGATATGGCAGTGAATGACAGTCTGAGGTGCTCAGTCATAAGTTTTTCATAGTTACTATTTATGCTTCAGCTTCTAAATGACTTCTCTTATTTGCTTAATTCAATAATGAAAATTTTGAAGACTTGAGATACACTGCAGTATGATTGTTTGAGGCTGAGTGAAGGTAGTCAGGAACCAGACTTTGTACTCAACTGTAATATTTTAATCATGTATTTAATTTTCTTAAAGCACCAAACAGGCTCTTTTTTTGGAGTTATTTTAGGATAATCTTTTGAGGGAAATGCGGGCTGCAGGGAATGTTGGTTTTTGACTTGCAGTGTGTGGCGCTCGCTACAAGACCAGACAGGGTCTGTCCTACCACCTCTCGCACACACACAAGGGGGGCAGGGCTAACTCTGGGGGTGGACGGTCCAGAGGGGGAGGCAACAATCCCCCCACCCCTAGGGCTGATCCTGCCTCGGCTGGCGCGAGTTACCAGCCCCAGGCCTACCAATCTGATGCTCTGGCTGGCCTGGCAGAGTTTCAGGACAGTTACCTTGGCTACCTATCAGCCGGCCAAGACGCCTCACCCACGGGTACGCCCCTCCCCCCCGCCGTCGGCCCTGTCTGTGCTTGCCGCCGCTTGCCTTAGTCAGCTTGCTTGCTCATTTATGCTTTCAGAGGCAGACCCATATCAACAGTATTTTCTTCTTATTTTGTAACACAGTACTGTACTTCTGAACTGCTCACCATGTTAAACTTTAGTTGAAAGAAAAGGTGGGATTAATAAAACAAAATGTAAGATCATATTTGATAACTGATGCTGTGGGTCAGGTGACTCATGTGTTGGACCAAGAAGCTTGTGGGTTTGACCCCAGGGTGTCCAGGAATCCTACACTTGGGATGACATAAAACTGCTCAGTTGAGGAGAGAACTAAAGGTACTGTAGTATCTCTCCTCACACAACCACTGACCCTAAAATGTGGTAAACACTGATGAGATGAGACAGCTACTGCCAGAGGTCTAGAGCTAAGAGTGTGTCACTGCTGTGCATATACTCTGTGATCCAAGCACACAACAAAATGGGAAGGCAACTCAACTTTCATTTCCAAGTCACATCACCTGCTGTTTGGACACCTCCCACCTGACTCCATGTTCTCAACAGCTAAGTGCTTCTTATATTTATTTTGGGTCTTCTTATGAGGATAGACTGGGTTGCCACACAGTCCTGGGCAGTAGTTTTATGCTTGGGGTATATTTATTATATTGCAAGAGTATTTACAAATGCTTAACGACCCTCGTGGTAGTTAGGTAGCTGGCAGTCAGTAGCTATTGGCACTAGCTGGCACAGTGTCAGTATTCCACGGCACATAACTCAGCTTTGATATTTCCACATATAAGATCTGGCAGCGTAGGTCACCTGAGAGAGGGGATGATTAGGTTCCCTCATGGGTATATTCTGTGGTGGAATGTAATGCTTATTATCCCACCTCAGGTCAAGTCAGATCTGCACATAATATTCCCTCCTTTGGGATTATTCTATGCTCTCTTACATCTGATCATAGAGGGTATTGGATCCTTGAGAGGCTCTTAACAGCAGATCAACTACAGCCTGGCGGTTCAAAGTGAGCGAAATGGGTTACCGTAATTCAACCCGTCTCCCGATAAGCCTGAACTGCCGTACTTCTCAACCCAACAGTGTCTATATCCACTGTTAGTGAGCTCCAAACCTGTTATTCCAGGTAAAGCATCCACAAAGAATTCTCGGGACACATTCCCTGTTCCTTTAATTTCTCCCATTGTGTTGGGGATTTTCCCTATACAGTAGTTGAGTATCTTTCAGTGCATCATATTGCCACATAAGAGGTGACTTACATAGGAGATGACTTTAGACTATGGTGTGCAGGTCTCACGGCCTTGAGTTTGGGTCCCACTCTTTTATTTACCGTGTATTTTTTTGAGTCATGGCAGCCACTGTTACTATTTTTTCTTTATTTCTTCCCCCCTAAGTAGTACAACATAGGCAATGGAGTGATGACTAGGTGTGTTTCAGCAACAGTATATTAAGAAAATAGCAATTTTTTTTTCATCTTTTATAGCATTTTCTACTCTCTTTGTGACTTAAGCTTTGAATCTGATGGGGGTGTACTAGCAGGAGCCTCCGGGCAGATTCTTCAGTGTAGAGAATCATCATTTCTTTCTGATCAAGAGTCATCAGGGTTCACTATTTGGTAACTTGAACCTTTCTAGAAAAAATACACAACTAGATATGGTGAATTCAATCATGGTTTTGCCTCTCTGCTAACTGTCAAGTTATTCCTACAGAGAAAAGTATAGACAACAGTGTATCTAAATGCTTCTCTCATGTAGACTAGATTAGCATGTGGGAGCTTGTAGTGTTCCTGTCTTTCCTTGAATCTTGGGATAAAAGGTACAAGTCGTGCTGTGACTTGGGAGTTTATGCCTCAGTGTTACTCACTCTGTATTAATTAACTCGAGATACTTGAGTCGCCTGACCCATTTGACTCGGTTATAAACGAGGGATTGATCCTGAAATCTCTTTTTATAACCTGTCGTGGATTGGGTGACTCTTGATTCCTCTCGCCTGCCTCGGGGTATTGTACTGAGGGTGGCCAGTAACTTAAGGTGTTCAGTCAACTTGGTAGTTTCTCATGTGCGTGGATTACTGTAGTGTAGTGTAACTCAGACACACTTTTACCTCTCAGTCTCTAACAAGTAAACTTTTCATGCTAACACATTTTTAGTTGTGGCAAGAGATACAATACTAACTCTTATGTTTCTCAAATTATTGTCTGAGTTTTCTGGAATGTAGTCTCAGTGACATAGAGGCTCTGATGCTAGATATTTAACCCAACCAATCAATCAATCCCAGTGACACATGGGAGGGGTCTTTGATAACCCTGAAGACAACAACCCACAAGCCACTCGGTATAAGAGTCAGCTGATCCATATATTATTGGGTTATAAAATGGTTTTTCTGGATCAGTCGATCATTTTATCAACCAGTGGATCTGCCTTTGAGTGTAGTACTGTGAAGAAGAGGGTTTGTAAGAGTAAGTGATGTGCTTGTATTTATGTTCAGGCTGAGAGCTTTTTTTTTTACCTGCTGGCTTACTAGAAATATGCCAAACCTTTCTCCTGTGCCCCAGAGCTCTCCTCGTGCCACAAGTGCAGTAGTTGTTAAAATGTATAGTATTTGTCGATGTGTTTTAATCAAGCAATTGAGAGGCTTACGTTGGATATGAAACGGAAGTAACATTCATATTATTGTCCTTGTTGGGCTTAACCACCCTATTAGTTTGTTATTAAGTAAATTATGGTTTTGTTTTTTATGCTTGTTATGTGGTTGGTCTCTCACCTGTTTATTAAAAATTATAATTCAGATTTCTGACTAATCCCACCACCAGTAAACCCCCCCCCCCTCCTCCTCTACCACCACCCCCCCTCAACCCTCAGGCCTTGTTCACACCCTCACGGCAGAACGGCTTCAGACTAACTTATTTCTGTTCTTATTTATGTCCTTTTTATGTCGTCTATGTTCACAGTTTAGTGTTTTTTCTCAGTGTAATTAATCGCATGTTATTCGGTGACTACAGTTTGTACACACACACACACACACACATTAGGTACATTTGTGGACTGTTGTTACTGCAGTCTGTTGATGTTGTTGGTATAACCTGATGTAAGGACTTAGTGAAATTTGTCTAGCAAGCAAGTCAAGGGCGACGAGACCCAACAAGTTCCATGGCCCCAACTTGTGTAACGAGGACATAATTTTTTAATACAGTACGCTTAAAAATCTGAAAACGCCTTCACCTTCATATTGAGCTCCTGATGGATGGCCACATAATAAAAGTAACAGAAAATGGGTAAAGAATGGAGAGTTTTACTACCAGACGTAACCTAACGCTTATACTCTGAGATGTTCATTGTTGGTGTCATCTATACTTTACTGCTGACTGTCAGGAACAATACCTCAGAACATATTACACTTCAGCACCAATATAGGGCTGCTCGGTATCTGCTATAATCTTACAGATAAGTTTAAACATTTCTTCTCGTAGTTTTAAACATTTATATACGGTGTTTATGGCTTCCACACACAGGTCTTGTTGTTAGTGTTAATACATACAGCCAGTCACCCTGGTTCCATTCTCTGCACTCAAGACCTATAGAATAGAGTCCTTATTGTGAGTCCTGAGCCTGAATAATCACCAAATTTGTGTAGTACAGTTACTGGGTAGGCGGTGCCTGAGGAGTGTATCTTTCTGTCAGAGTCTAGAACCGACTTCGGATGGGTTTAGTAGAATGCTTGGCTCTCTCTGTGGATGTAAGCATAGTTCCTGTAGACTTCTGTACTTGGATATACTGCATTACTGATACTTGATCCTACAGTAAGGTTATGAATGAATGATTGATAAGAATATTCCAGTTTATAAGCAAGTCATGGTCCAGAAACACTGAAGCCTTTTCTCTCTTTTTTTTTTGTGGGGGTGTTGAGTTAGTAAGATCTGAGGGCATGTTCCTGATGTGTACTGTTTTAGAGATAACGTCAGCACATAAGCAAATCGTCATAACTTGTGTATTAAACTTGACAGCAAAATCTCCACAGCATACCTCTCTTTTTTAGATACTGTACTGCATGTACTTCCTCACTCATTGATTATTATCATTACGGAGTCAGGTGCGATGGTGAAGGATATTTTAATTTTCTATTATACTTTATCCGAGTTATGTCTCTTGGTCATACAAGCTTGGGTTGGGACCGAGGGGAGTTTTTTGACCCGCCTAGAGACTTGCCGATTAATAGAGAGTTACCGAGTCTGGACTTTTGTTATAGAATGGGATTTCAGACTTTAATCTTCCATCTTTTTTTTTCTTTGAACAGGTTTAGATAATTATTGAATTTACTACCTATAATATTGCTCATAATTGTGAATTTCGCTTTGTGAAGATTATAATGCTTCCTGTGACCATTTGTATATACAGGTACCATTTTTAATAGCACTTTATTATTTAATTTCAAAACATTTAGATTATAATTTTTCTTCTTCACATATATATATATATATATATATATATATATATATATATATATATATATATATATATATATATATATATATATATATATATATATATATATATATATATATATATATATATATATATATACACACACACACAGGTTGTACCTCTCTAGTCCGGCAACCTCGGGACCTGACCGGTGCCGGACCATGGAAATCCACCCTTTTCCTGGATAGATAGTGACTTGTGCTTATGCCTGGAAGCACTAGCACCACTTTCTCTGCATCATGGTCTCTTTGAAGACATATTGAAGGGTTAAATGTCGTATAGTAGCTTCTCAAATTTCGCGAGTTTTTAATTCAACGTATTTTATTGGAACACACAAAAAAATAAATAAATAAAAAATTTGACGGCGGAAACTTGAATTTCGACGGGTTTGAACGGCCCGCCAACGTGCAGACGACGTGCATAATCGTGTAAACAGCGTCATTTCTCTTATGTACAAAAGATTCATTTTTGTTTATTACTGAATGTCTTTTTTATTGAATTAATGTTTATGTGTGCAAAATGAGCAGTACAATTCATTAATAATACGTAGAATATTAAAACACACGAGGAAATGACACAGCATTGTTTTCGTTGATTACAAAACCAGTGACTGACTGGTTCTACATATAAAACTGAAGAAAATAAGACCTTGGTTGTAGCTGTAGTAAAATTAATATGGTTGTTTTAAGTAATGTTATTTAATGTTAATTAATGGAACAATAGAAGTAACTAACGATAATGGTAAAGAAAAAGAGAGATTGCATATGTAAGTGCGCGCACGTGAAAACATATCGTCATTACTTTACATAAGAATATGAAAGCAACACTTATTTACTGTTCATATATATTTTAATTAATGTTTCTGAATTTGTTTTTATTGAATTAATGTACGTGTGTGAAAAATTAACAATACAATTTATTAATAATACGTGGAATATTAGAGGAGACGAGACGGCTGCCGGCATTGTTTATGTTAAAGCTTACAAAACCAGTGACTGATTGGTTCTACATATAAAACTGAAGAAAATAAGACCCTGAGTTTAGCTGTAGTAAGATTAATGTAAAAAAATGAATATGGTTGTTTGAAGTACCTGTAATGTTATTTAATGTTAATAAATGGAACAATATAAGTAGCTAATCATTAATGGTAAAAAAAGTGAGACTGTGCGTATGTAAGTGCGCACATGTGAAAATATATCGTCATTACTCTACATAAGAATATGAAAGCAACACTTATTTACTGCTCATATATATTGAAGGGTTAAATGTTGTATTCTGTATAGACAAGCAGAGAGAGAGAGAGAGCAGCCGAACTGCCGGATGTAAACAAACCTTAATTTCCCGCGGCTTTTTTTTTTTTTTTAAGGGGATTAGCCCACCCGGGCATAAGAACATAAGAATGGATGAAACTGCAGCGGGCCTATTGGCCCATACTGGGCAGTCCCGTTTACACCCAACCCCTATTGCTCATATGAGCATCCAACCTATGTTTGAAGCAATTCAGCGTATTTGAGTTAATGATGATATTTGGTAACTTGTTTCATTCATCCACTACTCTGTTTCCAAACCAATGTTTACCTATTTCACGCCTAAATCTAAATTTGTCTAATTTAAAACCATTGTTACGAGTTCGCTCCTGGTTGGATAGTTTGAGTACCTTTGTAATGTCCCCTTTGTTTAGCCCTGCCTTCCACTTATACACCTCTATCAGGTCGCCCCTCGCTCTACGTCTCTCAAGGGAGTACAAATTAAGATGCTTTAACCTGTCTCTATACTCAAGGTTCCTAATGCCCGGGATTAGTCTTGTCATTCTCCTCTGAATTCTTTCCAAGGATTCTATATCCATTCTGTAATACGGTGACCAGAACTGAACTGCGTAATCCAGGTGTGGTCTCACAAGAGCAAGATACAGTTTTAGGATGACCTCGCTAGTCTTGTAACTAACACTCCTTTGTATGAACCCAAGTACTTTATTAGCCTTGTTACGAGCAAAAACACATTGTTTACTTGGCTTAAGGTTCCTACTTATCATTACTCCTAAATCTCTCTCGCAGTCGGATTTCTCTATGGCATCGTTGTTCATCTGGTATCTGGTTTCCCTGTTTACATCTCCTATACTGAGTACTTTACATTTGTCGACGTTGAATTTCATCTGCCATTTTTCAGACCATTCGAAAAATTTGTTTAGATCTTCCTGTAGTTTTGCGAGTCCTCGTCAGATTTGATAACACGTCCTATTTTAGTGTCATCAGCAAATTTACTTATGTTGCTGTCAATGCCGATATCTGTGTCGTTTATGTATATAATAAATAATAATGGTCCAAGTACTGAGCCTTGGGGAACTCCACTTGTGACGTTGCTCCAATGGGACTTAGTGCCGTTAATGCTCACTCGCTGTTTCCTGTCCTGTAACCACGCCCTAATCCATTTAAGGATGTCACCTTTGATGCCATGAGCTTCTACCTTTCTAATTAGTCTTTCGTGGGGAACTCTGTCGAAGGCTTTGCTAAAGTCGAGATATACCACATCATAATTGTGCCCCTCGTCCACCGATTTGAAAACTGATGAAAAGAATGTTAATAGATTAGTTAGGCAAGAACATCCGCTTGTGAAGCCATGCTGGGAATCATTGATCAATCGGTGCATAGGTCACTGTTAGTTGTGTTCTGAGTCCTCCCCTTACCGCGTTTAGTTTTAAACTCCCTGTCTAATTTAGTTTTGTCATCATTCCTAACACTATTTCCCTGAAGTCTTTCACTTTGTTTACCCGCTCCCACTGCAGTCTCCTCCACCCCCGTGCCCATATGTTCTCTTAGCAGTTTAAAGACTTCGATATCTTTTGAACTGCCCCTACTGTTTGTATAGTATACATTTAAACCTACTCTTCCCTGGTCCTGTTTTACCCCTTGTCCTGAGCAACTAATTTTACTTCCCAGGACCTGCTTGTTTTTTGACTCCCACTTTCCCCGACCCCTCTCTACTGGCGAAACCCCCCCTTCGGAGTGACAATTTCACGCTCCAGGGATGCAGACAACGTCTTTACCCCCTCACGAGACAAGTGTACTCCGTCGCGACAGTACAGGTAGTCGTTGCCATAGAATCGTTGCCAGTTATCAATGAATGCCCAACCATTGTTTGCACAATGTTTTTCCAGTCGGCAATTTATAGCAATTGCCCTGGACAGCCATTCACGACCAACCCCTCTTCTAGGCAAGACACCACATACTATCGGGATCCCTCCCCTATCTCTAATCTTCCCCAGCGCCTCCCTATACCTCTTGAAAAGTTCCTCACTCCTAACCTTACCTATGTCGTTTCCTCCCACACTAAGACACACTACTGGATTGGTACCCTCCCCTGACAAAACCCTGTCTAACCTCTCGGCTACATGCCCTATCCCAGCCCCAGGAAAACACACCCTAGTCCTACGTTTCCTATCTCTCGCACAAAAAGCCCTATCCATAAACCTCACCTGGCTGTCACCAACTACCACGACCTTACCTGTGGGCAGGGTTTGTACAACTGCCCTTTCCTCTCCTTGATCCATACCGTCCTGCCTCTTCTCTTCCTCTCCAGCTTCCTGCAGCACCTGGTAAGGGTTACTACACTCCACACCCTGGTCAGCTTTCCTGAGCCTGACCCTAGTCCCCTTGGAGACAACCACTCTCCACGCCTGCTCCTCCTTCGCAGGTGTCCTGCTAGGCAGGACACCTACCTGAAGGAGTTCCGTCCTGAGGGCTTCATTTTCTCCCTTTAGAGTGTCAACCTCACTCCTCAACTGCCCCAGCTGCCTTAACAGCGTGGCAAGGAGGTCGTCTTTCCCCACACTCCCCTCCTCTTCCCCCACGACACAACGATCCAAAGCGGCCACTTTCCTTGGTCTCTAACGGGAGCACGATCGGGCACGACCTTCTCCAAGCTGGGTCAGAGGTCAACTGAGTACTGGGTCAGAGGTCACTGACCCACATTGGGGCCTGAGGGGCAAAAATTTATTACTCCTGTAATAATAATAATAATTCAGATAAGTAAAAAAAAAAAAAAAAAAAACTGCTTATCTACCTATTGGACAAACTAAAATCGTTCCGGACCACGGGAGTTTCCGGACCACAGAATGCCGGACTAGAGAGGTACAACCTGTATATATACTGTAAATATATACCCCCTGGTATATATATATATGTATATATAAGGTGACCCAACCTTCTCACCTGGTTACAAATCTTCTTAATTACAAAATTGTCCAGTTTGTACATGCCATTACTGAAATTCATGTTGAATACTTCGGTATGTTTAATGAGACTAGGTTCTATGATGTTCCTACTATCAATTGAATTACAAGGTAATATTAAGGAGGCATTATCCCAGTCAATGCAATGCTTGTTATCCCTCAAATGAACAAACAGCATTGGATTCCTGGAGAGTATCCACTGTGTTTATCCACATTATTTAAGGTTTTGTGGCATAGGGGGAAGGGAATGGTGATGAGTACAGTACATTAACAGATTAACCCTGGCTGGTGTGGGAGGGTCATGTCTAGGGGATGAAGGACCCCTAAAAGTTGTCCCTTACTGTAGAAACCAACAAACTTTGGACTTGTCAGAAAAAAAAGGATTTAAAATCACTCTTCCATACTTCAAATGAGTTTCAGGGATCAAATACACAGCTCTAGAGTGTGGTAAGGTTCTTCACATTCAGAACAGCCACATTAGGTACCCTGTCCATGATGTCTGTTCTGTGGTCCACTTGTTTTATCTTAAGTTTCATCAGACTGGTGATAGTGGTTTAGGTTATAAAGGTGGCCCTCTCTTGATGCAACTTAATGTAATTTCACCTATTATGCAAAGATCTTATTTCTATTGCTGTCTTGCTTTGTGTATGAAAAATTAGCAACAACTGTATATGACTGGCTGGGGTGGATGTGTAGACTGTGAAGCTCTTGTGACCAGTGTTAGGGGTAGAGAGGATCAGTAGAGGTGAGGCAATTACATCCTTGCTAAACACGTGTAATAAATACTCTCAATTTGATATTTCTGGGAGCACAGCTGCCTGCATTAAGTGAGAGCTGCCTGCATTATGTCTTAAGGAACAGAGTCTGCTGCAAAATCATTTTTTGGGGGTAGACAGTGATTGTGTTAAGGCTTTGGCACAGAATTTATGACCTATTCTTGGTTTACTCTGTCTGAAAGTTACAGGTGAAAAGATTCCTATTCTTATAAGAGTTGTTTGGGTCTTGTGAAGAGAGTGACTGGGAAGACTGTTTCTCAAGAGTATCTATGTGAGGCACCACTAGGTAGGTGTTTGTGTAGGAATAGTGTGTGGTGCTGTGTATTAAATTGTCTGCAGTTATATGTGGCCTCCTGCTGCCTTGCACAGTATTAAGCTAGATTTATGTGCACAAGTCTCCTTGAACCAACATGAGGTGCTAAAGGAAGGATTGGTCTAAGATATCCCACTTCTTAGTCACATTGGGACAAGGAGCTTTATTGTGGAAATTCGAAAGGACTGAAACTTGTTACTGAAAATTCAAGAAGACTGAGGCTGGACGAGGGAGAGTAGTGATGTGTGGGAGCTGTAGCGACCGTAGTCTTGTTTATCTCTCCCCCAGATCCACCCCTCCCCCCCCCATCTGAGGTATGGGGGTTGTGAGAAGAGAGTTAAGGTGTGATTAAAAAGTTACCGTAACCATCAACGTCGAGGATATACCTGGATTGTAGACCACAAGACTTGATAGGCAGTGTACACGAGTTGCCTTTGTTGTCCTGGCTGGGCTATAAAATGGGATTTAAGTAATTTATCCTTCATTTATATGTCACAACTTGTTGTCTCAAATGTTTTTTATATAACAAACCAGTTTTTATCTAGTAAGTACCATGACTTATGAATGTTTGGTCTTGTAGTTCATCACATAACATTATTATGGTATTTGTAAATGTTATAACCTGCTAAATCAGGTCCATCTTTAAATTGTTATATGTACTACAGTATACTATATAAATGTAGAATGCAATGTGCCACCGTTACAACCTAACAACCTCTTAAACACTTTCCTCTCACAAACTCTATTATTTTTTCCATTACAGAATATTTTTTCTGTATTGATCTTCACTTACAGTACTTGCAGCAGTTGGTAAAGTTAACTAGTAAAACACCTGTAGATTGCCTGCATGGATTTTAGACTGCACAAGTTATAGTTGGTGGTTGTCCAGCTCATAGTCCTCCTGTGGTAACTGTTGGCCTGCTGCTCTCACTGCTTACCAAGTTTACACCTCCCCAAGTTCACGTTCTCTAAAGTAAACTTTTTAATCTAATGTTAATGATCTATATTTAACTGAGACATTGTCACCAAACTTATAGGCCATGTACACTTGTGTGTACAGTACAGTACAGTACGTTGTAGTATATTAATTGGCAATACTGTACAGTAGCTGTCATTATTCTTAACATGTTTCTTTTAATTGATTAGCAACATCTATGCTAATTATTGAATTTGTGAATTTAGGTAACTTCTTTAGTCACAAGTTAAAAGAGTTCATGGCAGAGTACAAAGCTTCTTTATTTGACGGTGAAAATTAATTAATGTAATGTTGTGTTCCAGGACGAAGTGGCAGCAGCAGCACTAGTAACAGTAGTAGAAGGTCTAGTGGCGGAGGGGGGGGTGGGGGAACCGGGGCTGTGACACCTGCGCTAGCAGGAAATGGAGGTGGCTCTTGCACCAGTCGTGGGACCAAGGGAAGCAATTCAGGCTGGTCTGGTCTCGCTAATGTCGGGTCACCGTCTACCATGATGCCTACCAGTGGGACTCCTACTTCAACTTCAGAAACATTGAGAGAAGCCAGCCCTGCCAGCCTTGCTGTTCCTGACCTGGACCAGCAGGTAAGAGTTGAGTTATTGACGTCTCACTAAGTTTGACACTGAGAGTAAGAAGACCGTGATATGGATAAAATGCATGTTGCAATATTCAGTAAATAAAAGCATCGCTAAGCATTATACCATACCTCTGTAACTGCTTTAGAACATTTGTCTCGTAAGGAAAGTCTCAGGTTGGATCTCAAGCTTGAGTGAAGGAGTGAGTCCCACTAGGTAGCACTTGTACACTCAACAGTAAGATGAGAACATTTGTTGACGGTGGACAAACCTTTAGTAAATTGAAAATCCATAAACCGAAGCAGATTTTTCCATTGACTACTGCACCACTGTATGTAAGGAGATACGTTCTTACGAGAACAAAATAAACTTCGAAATGTAATGAAACGAAACTAAACATCATCATAATCACCAACATTTTCTGGTGTGGCATCATCACTGTGTCCTCGTCGCCCTCCTCTTGTGATGGACCGATGACCCAGGTACAGTACCACAGTCGGTGCCACGGTCATCATTATCCCGATATATATAATATGATATGATATGATTGTATGAATAGGTTTACCATTTTAAGGTATTTTAGGTCAGCCACATACAGTAGAACTGGTGCAGATCCTGATGCTTGTAATTGATCATGTAAACTGTCTCCCATAATATTTTCCCTGTTTCTCACTTAAGAACATGGCTCATTTTGTCCTCCATCTTGAATGTATAGGTTGAGTACGTCCACCTTCAGAATCTTGAGAGGAGAGTGTTGTGTCTGTGCTCAAAGCTATGTTATTATCCTCTGTTTCAATCATTAAATACAACCCAGGTTTCCCCCGCCCCCCTCACCTTTTTTCAGGTCTTGTTATCAGTAGTAAGTTGCTGTCCTCACACTGCTTAAGACATGAGAAGGGTATGTAAGTAATGGTGTGGAGTCAGCTTGTGTGCCTCTTACAAGATAGACAGTTACCCCCCTGTCCTTGATTACTAGTGAGACAATTACCCCTGTCCTTGATTACTAGTTGGTGGGTAGACAATTTGTTCTCGCTCAGGGACTTCAAGGCTCTAACCTCTTTCACCAACAGGCTAGACCTTGTCGTCTCTGAGTCACTATAGATTGAGGGGGATGAAACTGAGTCTTAGCACCGCCACGGCCGCAGTACAGCTCTACACACACAATAACAGTCAACTCGGTCGTTTCAACATCTTTTTTGTAATGTAGAAACAATAGATTTTATTTATTTTTTCATGTTTTATAGCTATTCAAATTAGGTCATGTTTTCTTATTTTAAGTTAATCTTGCTAGTGAGGTTATGTCCTTTTATTAAATTATCCCACTTTTAGCAGTTTTTATGTTTGAATAATGATGCACTTTAGTCGTCTTGTTTCTTAGCTTAAACGATGAATTATCTTATGTTTGCCTCTGGTCTCATTTTTAAGTTATCTATTTGTATTAACATTGCTTACTGGAATATCTCACTTTATGAAATGTTTTTAAAAGTCCCCCATTTTGTAATTTATTTATACATTATATATACAGTATATATATATATATATTAGAGGTTTATTTTCATTTATATCTTTTTAATGAATATATTATACATTTCTTAGTCTCTCCCTCATGGCCAGATAGATGGCTCTAGTGATACAGCGAGACTTATTAGGGAATCTCATATCATTTGGGGTCTGGTTCGTTGTGATGTGATCCAAGGGTTAATCTGTTGTTTTATTGTGATATACTGTTTAGCCCCTCTCCTCTACCTGTACCTTCTGTGAAACAAAAGGGGGACTTAGTACAGTACAATAGTTACTCAAAGGCTGAAAGTTTCACTATCGCCTGGGCTACCTCGTCGTCAGCACCCACTATGCCGAGATGAGAGCTCCACCTACTAAAAATCTTGAGAGAATTCAGTTTGAGTGGATAAGGTTTGGGTGTTTGCAACAGATATAATTCTAGGTATTTAAGGTTTTAAAGCTTGTTGATCAGTTGGTGAGTCAGTTCTGGGGCCAGCACCACCCTGCACCAAGACCAGCTTTTCATAGTGTATAGTTCAGCTTATTTGACCCAAGGCTTTTGCGAGGCCATCCTGGTCTGTTTAGTTTTGTGAGATATCCGGAGAGTTTCATGTTAGGTACAGTATTGTGTTTCTTTGTGGAATTTGAGTTTTTTTTTTCAGAGTGAATCATTGAAAGACCCAACTCTCTCACCTTCCCTCCACACACATATTATTTACTTGCCACTGGGGATTGCTATAAGGACCATTGATCACTTGTGTGTGGGATCCCCTCTCTGCTGAACAAAATTATCTGGCATTAACCAAATAGAATATAAAAAAGTAGCATCCCTGTAGTGAAGGTGTTAACTAATTAATGCACTCTCCTAGCAGGGAATTATGGCTACACTCAGCTATGTAGTATATAACTGTTCTCACTGAGTCACAATATAATGTTGTTGTTATAACCGTCCTTTGTGAATTTTCATGTTATGTTATACCCTTATTGAATTTGCATTACAAGTTGGCCTAGACAAAAGGAAAGCATCTACTTTCTTAAGGACGGTGTTACATAGGCTCTCACTCCGGTGTGATGGTTGGTGGTCGAACATTTTGTCATTGGGGTACACAGTATTAACCCTGGGATGATCTTATAGGGCACCAAGTCTCTCTCTGTATTATTAGAGTCGTCTATCTTCACGCTCTACTAGAATAAGCATCACCGGGATATCGGTTCTCCACGTGTAAATACTGTCCACACTCATCTGTTACCTTTGCACTCGTGTCTGCAGTCGTTTGATAATAATTTGTATTCAGTCGATAATGTGTTCTTGCCGCTGAGCCGAGTATCAATTGTTCTCGTCTCTCACAGGACTGATGGTGAAGATGTGATACCTTTAAAAAGTTTGAAGAAAATAAAGATGTTTGTTACTGTTTTGGTTCTCTTATTTATCACAAAGTTAGGTCTTGGAAGAGCTCATATAAAACACAGGTTGTAGCAGGTGTTTTTATAATGGTTTGTCATAACATTCTGTATGAGGGTAAAAAGTTAAAGAAACTGATCATGGAGTGTGACCCTTAGCCAGTAGTGGGTGATATAGATGAAGATGGTGAGTGGGTGGCGTAGATAGTGGTGTAGATGGTAAAGTTGATAGTTTGGTCTGAATGGTATTGGTAGAATGAGTGGTGTTGATGGTTGATAGTGTGAAAGACCATTTAATATCTGCTGGTAAAGAGGACGAGACATACTGACCTCACCCGTACCTCAGATCATAAGCTCGCGGTGCAGTGGTATATTTTGTGTCATCTCATGTATCGGTGAAAGTTGTGTGTTTATGTCGTCTGAATATTATTTACGGTAATACTAAAAAAATATATATTGAATGAAAAATAGGAGAGAAAGGATAAGTGGATGTAGTAGTAGGGGTAAAGAAGGGCAGGAGGAGATAGAAAATAAAATGGATGGTATGAATTACAAGCTGTGGTCCCTGGAGACATGTCAGGTGAGAAATCCCAACAGGACCCTTGATATACTACACTAGAAAAATAAACCAGTCACAATTACCTCAACATGAATTATGTGGCGGTACAAATGCCAAATACACAAACAAATCCACAATACAGTCATGGAACCAAACATCCATACATAATCAAATTAATGTACTGTATGGTTAAATCCAGTACAGCTGTAACACTTTAGAGATGTCAAAAAAACTGTCAGAAAATACTTTACCCCTCTGAAGACTGAGGGGATCAAGGACATATATTTAAAATACTGTCTTGTAGTTAAGGCAGTCAGGCTCCTATAACTATTTTGTATGTGTGTGTGTGAAGGTCTTATTGAAAAGTTGCCTAATTTAGAACTTCTTTCTGAATTAGGTCCAGCCATATATAATTAGGATTCAAATTGACCTTTTTGATAGGATGACCAATTCCCTTGAAAACTTGAGTCATCGTACTCTAAGGGTTAAGTCATCATACTCAAGGGGTTAAGTCATACAATAGGGGTTAAGTCATCATACAATAGGGGTTAAGTCATCATACTCTAGGGGTTAAGTCATCATACTCAAGGGGGTAAATCATCTTACTCCAGGAATTAAATCATCATATTCACGGAATTAAATCAATGTACTCAAGGAGTTAAATCATCATATTCAAGGGGTTAAGGTCTATTTTACCAATAAGTACAGTGTAAATTTCACCCAAAGTTATAATTTCATGTCGGTGGAAGAAGTATATACAGGGTAGAAGGATAATGTACTAAGAGTTATACATAAACTTAAAATACACCAAAACATTGTATATAACTCATTGAATATTTATATAACTCATTGAATATATATATAACTCGCTTAATATTATCAGCCGTGTTTCATCACCTGAGAGATACATTCCTACAGAGTTAGGTAAGATAGGTTGATACTCTGGCTAATCTTTGTAATGTAAAATGTGTACGTAATTGTATGATGTTTAAGAGTCTCGTGAAGATTTGGAATCCTGGCTTATTTAATTTAATGATTAAAAAAAAAGAACACCACCACCTATCTCTGAGTTGAAGTGGGGTTAGGTTAGGTTAAGTTTAGGTTTAGGTTAGATTATGTCATCTTAGTTTAGGTTAGGTTATGCCAATTTTAGGTTAGGGTAGGTTATGCTATTTTAGTTTAACTTGGGTTAGTTTAGGTTAAGTGAGATTATGTTGGTGTAGGTTATTTTAGCATAGATTATGTTCAGTTAGCATTAGGGTGTTTTAATCATCAGGTGAAATAAGCTGGGGTTACTAATCTTCATGTGATCTCTGTACTGTATATAGTACTATAGTTTATTTGCAGTCATAACTACAAGTGTCCGACTTGTATTAAATAACTTTTTTCTTCCTCTCTCGTGTACAGCAACTTTCTAAACCTCCAAAGGTGATGGGAGAGAAAAACCGCGCTCAGCCAAGCCCATACTGTGATTTCTGTCTGGGCGACGCCACAATGAACAAGAAAACCGGAGAGTCGGAGGAGCTTGTCTCGTGCTCAGACTGTGGTAGATCTGGTGAGATACGTCCTGTTGATAAGTATTCATCGAGTCTCTGAGCAATAGATTAGTCATTACATTAGTGCTTAACAAATGATATGAACCAAAGACATTATCAAGGCATGAAATCAAACAATAACTCTCAGTAATAAATTTATTCACATTCAAAACCCCCCAAAAAAATAAGAATATGATACAGTATTTAATGGGCTTGTGTATTGTAAAAAGTTTATACAAGATTCTACCCTCCTCCCTCCCTCCCCCCAAGAAAAATAATAATTCTTAACATTCTTGCTATAATTTACTTCTTTTTTTTAGTTTTAGACATTTTATCCATAATTTTGTAAGTGTTTTGTTGGCATATACCATACTGTACTATAGGTCTCAGGCTGTAGTGACCCCACACCATTCACCTCTGGTATAGTTACCCTTGGGAGCATGAGGAAGGTGACCCCCATCTGTTGTTTTGTTGTAAAAGAGAATTAAGAACAAGAGACTGGGGCATGTGAATGTGTGGCTGTAATAAGATTGATAAGAAAAGAGTGAGTGAAGTTAATGACTCCCACCTGGAGAATTTTTTGGCTCTGTGCCTGGTACTTTCTTGTAGGGGTTCATGTGTAATGTTGTCGCTCTTGTCGTGTGGGGTGAAATTTCTCCCAGGGAAACCTTGATGACCAATAACTGTAGACTAGGTTGTAGCAGTGGGGGCAACGTGGCACACAAGTCCCTTTGCTCCCTTAAGCTAGGTACTCATCCACACACAGTGACCCTTTGGTAAGAACAACACAGAGATGAACAGCTTAAAGGTTCTGTACCCAGGAAGGCAACTTGGATAACTATCAAGGTTTTTCCTTTGTTACCATTGCTTGCATTTTAACATAACAAACACTTGGTTTTCTCTGTATAGTCTGGTGCTACAGAGTTGGCTGTGTCCTTTCCTCAGATTTTTAGTTGTGTCTTTAATTAAATTCCCTTCATTGTAGTGCTGCAGTCTAGGGAGGTCCAGTGTGGTGCCTCTGTTTCCTCCACATCTATGAGGCCTATGTTATTATTATTTCTTTATATAGTCAATCAGAACCTAGACTGTGTTTAGAGATCAGAGTCATCTTCAGTTTAGTGATGCATTAATGGGAGTTACATAATTGTTTCTTGGGGTTTATAGTACTTTAGTTTCACAGCTTCACATGTTTAATAAGGTAGGATTATTTTTGGGGGGTGGCAATTATCGAGGCTGGAATTACTTTTCTGCTTTAAACTGTGACATCCATATCTTTTAGAGAGACTTATCCTTTAAAGTGCTGGATCTAGATATGATTGGAAAGGCAATTGTCATGGACTATATTAGATAGCTGCTTTGTTTTAAGATCTGGCATAAGTTCCTCTTGATCATAGAATGAGATTTCAGGATCAATCCCTCAAGTTACTCCTGGATCTGTGATAATCATTGCCTCTGTTTCAACCATCCCCGCTTAAGTTCTCATCGCTTCACCATCTTGAATCTTCCACCCATCCAGGTCATAACTTCACTCAGTTTCCATTTTTCCTTTGTTCAGTTCCTCGACACTTCATACACAAGAGGTCACAATGCACTTCTTTTATGACCCCACACAGGAATGATTCTTATCACTGCTTCTTTTACAGTTATGACCACCACCACCACCACCATGGCCTAACACAACTACTGTATATTAGTCCTGTCTACCAAGAAATATTGGATATTTTATGTCTTTACAAATATGATAGATTGGTTATTTTTTTTTATTTTTTGGCTTAATGCCCTCCCTAGGTGACTCTTTGTAATAGGAGGGAGACTTTCCTAGAGGGTTCTTGAGCTTTTTGACTAGGCCTTTTGAAGCTCTTCCAGGGTTGATCTGTGAATTATGATCTAGTCAGTGACCCTTCCTTCCTCACTTCCTCCAGGTACAGACTGCCTTCACTGTGTGGTTGTGTGTGGAAGGAGTGTTCAGGAGAAAGTTGATGCTTATAAATAATACATTATATAAACAGATCATATGATTATTACATTTATTTATTAGTTTGTCAAGAATCAGTAGAGAAGTGACCTTTGACCTCACCTAACCCAACACAATAAACCATATTATCCGGCATCTCTATTCTTGTCATAACTACAATAATACAATAGTCATCGATGTCATTTTATATGATGTCATTATTCCCAAATCATTTACTGTTGTCCAAAAAAAAAAAAATAGGTCAATACAGTATCGTCTTCTCTAAACTCACCTGCCTCCTCATGTCTTTGGTTACCATATGTACGTACGTAATGAAAGTCAACAATATGCGTCTTCGTTCTTTAGTTTTTTGGTTCAGTAAATTTAGATATTAAGTGATGTCTTATTTTATATAGGGTGGCATTAAAAAAAAGAATCTTCTCCATATCAATTTTATCAGTGTCCCACAACAATCTAATTCTTTTTCTTCATTGTTCAATCCTTTGACTCTCCACACTCCCACCATACAAATCAAACGTAAGTTGTCATTAAGAATTTCCTTTGCAACTAAAAACTTCTTCTTTGTCTGTTTTTTTATTATTATTATTATTTGGTTCATAAATTCATTATCATATATAATTGGACTTAGGCTTCTTTGTTTTCTGCATAATAAGTCCCAATATTGATGCCCAGAATCATTAATGAAGATATTTGTGTATATCTTTTTTTTTCACCCATAACTACAAAAATAATCCAATTGATTATATGTTCAGCAGATGACGACTCGCTGATCGGAATTAGTGATTCACCTGTGTATCCTCTCCTGCTGTTAAACCATTCTTTAATGATTTTTATTTATTTTTTATTATCATATCTATCACTGTTCACTGCATGCTGAGATGGAACCTAGACATTCATTATGCTAGTTAGGGGCCCCCAGTCACGGATTATTAAGAGAGTGTCGAGTTAAACAGGTTCTCAATGGTTGGCGTCTTGTCGTTAAAACACAGGTCCTGGATAGTAAGATGCGCCTTAGATAATTAGGTTTGGTTCAGTTGATCTTGGATATTATTGCTGTTCTTTTGGTTTAACAGGTCCTGGATCATTTTTTCTTTGTTCAGTAGACTCTTGTCGATAAACTTTTTGCATATACAGTACAGAACTCTGCATGGATAAATGATTATACAGACAATTAATTACTGTACAGTCCCTGGATAATTACTTTATCATTTTCTTTTCCTTTTTTTCTTTGATAATAATAAATCCTGGATATTGAGAATCCTGATTTGACTTCTGATATCAATGTCTTGAACGCTGTGTAAATCGCGTTGACGATAGCGGAGACTGTCTAATGGAAAATGATCATTATATACCTTAAGTTAGGCCAACGATTTGAAACTGTTTTTAGTGTGTGTGTTATTTGTACCTTTTTTTTATTGATACAGTGTTAAATACCATTGTCCTTGTTGTAAGATATTATACTAGTCTGTAATAACTGATTATAGAAGAATTTAGAGGAATTATAGAGAGACTCCAGTTTGAGATGCAGTATAGAGTATATATATAGAGTTAATTTTGAGCTTAGAATGCATGTTGAATTTTATACGTGTGTGTGTGTGTGTGTGTGTGTGTGTGTGTATGATGTATGTATGTGTATGTGTGTGTGTATATGTATTTGTCTGTGTCTTATACTAAATAGGGATAATAGAAAGGTTTATTGTTTGTTTGTTTTTTCAGTTCAAACTGTATTCTGTTTAGAGACAATTATATTGCTAATTACACTTACAAAACTATACAGGAGCAGTATCAGAACTAACTTAACCGAACCTAATCTAACCTAACTTAATCTAGGTTAAGTTTGGTTAGGTTACGTTGAACAATACTAATCTCCTTTAAGTTATAGCTAAAATATATATTATCCCTACTTAGGAGACACGTCAGGTGCATATCAAAGCTTAATTAGATGACTGTACTGTGATTATTTATATGTTGACGTGGATATAATTTGGTATTACTCTACATGAGGAGTTTCTGCTGCAGGTCATCCCACTTGTCTGCAGTTTACGGCCCATATGATGATCTCGGTGAGGCAGTACCGATGGCAGTGCATTGAGTGTAAATGTTGTACGCTATGTGGCACCTCGGAGAATGATGTAAGTGTTGTAGCGAGAATGTTACGCTACCGTTAATTCCCCACTGTGTAACGTGAGATGACGGTGGGAGAGTTGTAGTACAGTAATTGATGTTTACAGTTTACATAAATTAAGCTCTTTTCATGAATATCTTTAGCTGAATACAGTATTCATTTGAAGTATAGTAAACTTAGAAATACAAATTAATTAATGTGGCTACTGTAGTGATGTTTATGGTTTAAGTCATCACTAAGTTACCTGCAAGATCCATACTGTAAACACATACCTTGGAAGACCCTACCTAACCTAACCTACCTACCTAACCTACTTTCACACTTGTTCTGAGGACTTAACAGGAAGGTGTGAGGTGACAGTAATGGCAAAAAATAGTCATAACTTCATGTTGCTTGTGTAGGTTATGTTTATGAAGGGAGAAATCATGCAAGATACAGGAATTTATACACAAATAACACTAGTGATATCTCCGTTAGCCAGAACAATTGGTGCAGAACACTTCCAGGAATGAGAGATTTCCAGGTAACGAGACTGCTGTCTCAAAGCCGGAAAAAAAATATCTCATCCCCAGAATTTCCCGGGTAACTGAAAAATTTTCTCAGAAGTTCCAGAAATTGTGCATTACATCATCTCACGAACCTGGAAAAATATCCCCACCATCCCCGGAATTTTCTAGGTACCGGAAAATTTTTATCGGAAATTCCACAAAATGCACCCAATTTTTGTTTCTCAAACCCGGAAAAATAGCCATTCCCAGAATTTTCCGGGTACTGGGAAAATTTTCTCAGAATTTTTCAGAAGATGTGCCCCTCGGAAAATCATTTCCAAAGCCGGAATTTTACGGAAAAATCCAGCTTTGGGAACGATTTTCTGAGAAAATTTCAATTCTGACTATTGAAGAGTTCCGGGTTTGAGGGATTCCAGCTAACAGAGATAAAACTAACACTGCCTGATCAATCGGAAATGTAAAAGTATCCCATAATGCCACAACAAACTTCACCAGTAAACATCTTAATAGACCCCAGGCTGACCCACGACCCACCAGGGAACACTGACTGAAAACAACAGATTGGATCACAATCATATGGAGGGTTACTTCTAATAACTGGTATATCATTGATAGGTCTTTCCATACATGATATTGGCTCAGTCATACACAACCTTCCTCAGTGAGTTTGGCGACTGGTGCATCGAGAGTGTTACTACAAAGCTAATTTATGACGTTATTGAATAAAGTAAACTGTGCAGCATTATTCCTTGTTGTATTACCATGTCTTAGGGCAAATCATGACCTCTTAATCTTTTAGTATGAGTGATGGTTGTCATGGCCTAGAGGTACTGGAAAATCACCAAAAGACTTGGGTGTATACATAGTCTTTAGTCCTTTGAACTCTTAAGTGAGGTTAGGTTAGATTAGGTTAAGTCACTGTCACCAAGTTATAACAATGACAGAGGAGCAACATACATACTGTGCTTACCGGTACATAGCGACAATTACTCAAGACTTTTCCCTTTACAAGAAACCTTCAAGCTAAATGTCCTCTTCAGTGGAATCCAGGTTAAGGATGAAGGACATTCTAATTGTCATATTATTTGTTGGGAGTTTAAGTCAGAAGTTTTGTGTCCATGGGAACCTGATTATCACTCTGTAGACCAGCTGACTACACATGGTTGCCTTATCCAGTCTAACTTAGCAAATAGGGTATCAGAATCAGTCCCTCTGTTTCACTACCCAGATTAATTGGTGTCTTGTGTCCTCATAGGCATCTACCTCATGAAGTGTGATGTAAACTGCAGTACACAATTTATTTTGTAGATATTAGAATGTTAACTTGCAGCACAATGTTTTTTGCACAGCTGGCAAATATAGGAGGTAAATGAATTACCATATTCTTGAATGTCTGCAGGACCAGCTGCTGTTTTGTGATGACTGTGACCGAGGCTACCACCTCTACTGCTTACGTCCTCCGCTTCAAGAGCCACCCGAGGGCGAGTGGTCCTGTGATCTCTGCCTCCAACAATTCCACTCTAAGTGAGACAAGTGCAGTCTTTAATCTTGTGTGTCATGTGTCTCAGTAGAATTGAGGTCTGTAGTCCCTCACCCATAGTACCACTTAAATGAGACACACATTTCCTTGATCTACACAGCAAGAAGTTTCAAAGTTTATATTATCATCGTTGTTACTAATGATCACTTCAGATTTGTCTCAGTGTAAAAAAAAAGCCTTAAAAATCTCCCTATTGTTTGTATCTACAGTGTCAGTAACAGTGTGGGGGAAGCTGGAAGTTGAAGATAAACTTACGGAAGAATTTATATTTCAGTGAAGATAAGAGAATGTCTGCTTGATACAGCACCCTGATTCATTCTCTTCAGTAAAGGTTACAATTATATAGTATTTGAACGATGTATCCGAGGGGAAGGTTGATCCTGCGGGTCTTCACGTGGATGTGGGTTTGACTATTATCTAAGCTGAAAGTTGCTATTACCAATGATGCCTGTGGCTGTTAGTTAGGATTATATATGTTGCTTCTCATATCACTCTGGCAGTCCAGATTATTGTTTGAAATTCATGATTATAAAATCACTATAGTCATTCTGTAGTTGAATGTAGGAAGAATGTGAGAAGTTATAAATCGTCTTTATCTGAGGAGGTGTGAGACAGAGACAAAGGCTGCCAAATAAAGGGGTACTTTGTGAATGGATTATTTTGAGGAATGTTTTTAAGGCCCCACTCTGCTACACAACACATAATAAGTGTTGTCAGAGTGAACTTTTAGAAATGCTGGGAATTTTTTTAAACCTCTACTTTGAATCTGGTTTAGAAACATTTTTGGAATCTTTCACAGAATCTTGAGTAAATACGGAAGATGACTGACCATGTTTATATAAGAAGCGCATGTTGTTGCTCTTTTGCAGCGTCGCGTCTTCGCTTGTTCATATAGGACTATGAACAGAAGCCAGATCGAAGTGAATTCTTCAGCCTTTATTTTTTGTATGATGTTTCAAAATAATAGGTGTAAGTATTTACAGTACATACTTGGTGTAAGTGTAGTACCCATGAATAAAAAAAATTCTGTCATGCGATATTGACCGATAAAGTTGTGACGATGATGTTTACTTAAAGAAGAGAAATTAGTACAAGTAATTAGTTCTATACAACGTACCCCGTGTATCCAGAAGCGCCGTATTCCTCGTGTGTGGCGAAGAGAACGACCAGGACATAAGAGTGATGTTGCCTCTGCTGGATTTTTTAATATATACAAATGAGTTTAGAAGATGTAGACAATTTAGCAGAAGAAATAAAGTTATTGTATGCGTGATCGGCAGATATTATGAAGATATATCACTTGCTTATAGGTGATGATAGAAAAGAAAGTTAATTTTATTTTAAGGACTAAGTTTACTTCCTTTGTCTAGTTATGTGTACGTGAGAGAAGAGTTTTATAGCAGAGGTTTATTCTTGTTTTAATGATAAAGAGGCTAGCTTTTAAAATCAGGCCAAAGTAACGACTGTAAGTCTCACAACATTGTGTGTTTGTGAAGCAAGTGGTTTTTAAATGAACGTTTACAACTTGTCTAAGATTTTTTATGAATTCTTCTTTTTTATAATGCCAATGAATAATGATAAAGACAATGTTGAAAAAAGTCTTGAATAAACTCTACTGCCTGCTTGAGGTTCAACGTTTATGCTGCCCACCATTATCTTGCTAAGCTTTTACTGTAGTGTTTTGTTATGGTGTTTGTGGATATGTTTCACCTTTACACCACAGACACAGTGTAAACGCCCTCACCGCACTCTCTCAGTCTCTCTGCTTAAGCTATTTTATTTGTATTACTTAATCCATATCTGTACTGTATCACACAATGCAAATAGCCTGGCCTCCACCATCCCCTACACCACCATCTCCTACACCATCACCAACACCACCATTAACACCATCGACTTCTGTATTTGAACAGACATTAAATATTTAGGAAATATGTTTTTTTAAGGAATTAGTTTTCTGTGATGAGATACAAGAACTTAATAATGTGTTGAAGTCTGGTTTCTGTGTAAGACGATTCTCAAAGTAAGTTTGCAGAGATATGAGAATTTTTGTCATTCATAAATTTTATTACCGGACATACTAGATAATTTCATTTTAAATTTTGTGAGGATCTTCAAAAAATGCCTTAAATTGGTGCCACACAGGATGGTTGATATGAAGTAATATACCGTACATATGTGGTTATTATCATCCATAACTGATCAAAAACTTTAGTTAACCCCTTGTGTATGGGATCCCTCTGTGCTGAATAAAGTCGTCTGGCATTACCCAAATAATATATTAATAGTGACATTCCTGTAGTGAAGGGTTATCAGCATGTACGTATAGGGATCACGGGCACCTACAGTAATTTATTTTGCACATTGTCTATTATCAATGTTTTACTCTGACCAACTCTTTGAATGATCTCCCTAACAAGACATCTACTGTGAACACGTTGTCTTAGAAACCCTTGTGTAGGCTCTCTATATAAGGACACAAATGCTCCAAACAGCTACACTTGCCTTGGGAATTTTAGCCTGAGAAATGTTTTTTAAAGCAGAGTACAGTATGTATATTGCTCAATTGGTGTTCAGTCATACCATCCACCCAGCGATAATATTCACTTTTCTGTGCAAGTTCACCTCATTTGCCACACCATAATCTATTCACCAGTTGTTGCTTAATACTTGGGAATTCTTTCAAGCCTCAACACATTCTTAACCAATTGTGTGCAGGATTCCCTCTATGCTGAATAAAATCTTCTGTCATTAACCAAATAAGGTATTAAAAGTGGCTTCACTATAGTGAAGGGTTAGGTGTGAAACATACACAATTTCAGTCACAAAAATAACTTTCATGTCAATGCTGATGTAACTCTTGTTTAAACCATAACAACAAGTTTCGTTACTATCCAAGACGCCTTCAGGAAGCTGTTGATCACAAGGTTCACTTCTCATTGCCAAGATTCACAAACCTGACAAGAGGCCGAAACTATGAACTCAGTCCAGATATCACATACAAAAACTGTACATTAGATTTCATTTTGACATGTTATTCCATTCTTACATTATTAAGAGAAAATGTTTTTATCATTGTTGACATTTTTAAGTTAAACAACATATATAACCAGCAGATGCTGATGAAAATTGTAGTTTATTGACTTCAGGTAAGAAATACACACACATGGATGAATAGGCTTTGTTACCACTATAAGTTAATCCATTTTTATGGCATGGTCATGAAAATCCCTATAAAATGTATATATTGGTAAAAGAGAATTAGCATTATTACAGACCGTAAACATAGCCAGCATGAGATACAGGCTCAGATGTTCACTCCAACACTCCTGCAGCCAACACACACTACTGTATTTTGGGTTGTGAAGGTTTCCGTGGGGCCAGAGGCAGTCTTGGCTGGAGGATTTTTTGCTGACATCTTATAGAATATTGATCACTCATTTCTTCCCCTCCATCATAAAAATGGGATTTCATGCTTTAATTCTTCATATTTAGAATAAATAGAATGTGCCAAGTAAAATTTACCAATTGCAGTTGGGTTGTGTTAAGAAGACATTACAGTATTATGAACTTCTATTTCATTGTGTCATCTCCTTCTGGCCTGAAATGTAAAGTTGACGCCTCGGCAAACTTTATTAAGAATTACGAGAAGAGCAATATGTTAGTGGCCAGTACTGTACAGGTATACATTGTGCACATACACAAGGACATACAGTACTGTTTAGAAAGTCATTTTATAACATGCAGTGGATCAAATGAACCATCTACTTTTGCCAGCCAACAACCTTGTGAGTTCAACTTCAGGCTTTCCAAGGACCCTTCACTTGTGTGCCTGGGTTATTGACCTGTTCCACTGTTGCTTCTCAGCTGTTTGGACGTCTCGCATATGGCTCGTTTTAACAGCTCGGTAGGTGTTTTATTTATTCACTTAAACAATAAATTTGAAAACTAGCCTGGTTGCCAATCATTCCTATATATTAGTTTACACTTTACTGGATTATTTACTGTTGCTCGATCGTCCATTTAGTAGTTGAAAGTGGGACAAGTTATCAGGCTCCTGAACCTCTTAATTTCATGTATTGTTTAGCTGAATACAGTACACATAAAATACTTTTTATCTGTGGGCTATACTGTGCCCCTTTATACCCAGTCATAGAGCATATTGGAACCTTATGAGAGTAACAATTAGTTAACTGTGATCTGGTTGTTCATCGGGTCAGTTCATGGGTCAACCTTGTTCAATAAACCTGAGTCACCCATCAACCAATTCCTGTTTATTTCCGCTGTTGACTGTACTTCCATTATGTCATTTATTTTGTAATTTTCTTGTGCTATAAAACTATTAAGGAATTTTCTTCTACTGTTTGATATCTTGCAGTGTGGTGTATTGTTTCCTGGAGTTGAGTTCAAGACGAAGCTTATGGGATTCCTGTCTGTGAATTAGGGTTCTGCTTTCTTTACCATGCACAGTACTGTATTGTTTGTCTAGTCATGAGGAGTATTATTTATGTGTTGCTTTGATTAGTTGTGTAGAAATTAAGTTCACAATCCATTAATTGGTGAGTTTTGTCAGATGTTCTTGACAAATTCATTCATTATGTATGGAAAATTTTAATCTGTGTCATTTTTATTTGTTGACTTTCCTGTAGGATAGGAATGTACTTTAGCCTCTTGATTACATTTTTCTTGAGGATAGACAGGTACAGTACAGTACAGTACATTAAATGATTACCCAGGCTGGACCAGGGGACAGATTCTACTTTTCATGGGATAGTGTTACTTAGGCTATCATCCCAGCCTGCCAGCAGGATTCTGGTTGAATCCTGAGTTAGATTTTGTACGTTGTTTTTAAGACTACCCTGACAGATCATCATGAAAAGAGGAAGAGATACTCTCCGATGATGTTGGTCATAATGAAAACTGGCTCATGATGTTGGAATACTGTATTGGTGTAAAGTTAAGACTGGTTCTATTGTTACTGTCTCGAGAAGTCATCATTTGCTTGTGTGGCACCGTCCCTGATCATCATGGAAATCACTGTTCATGTAAGGATAGAACATCATTTTGTTGTTTTATAGTGAATTACATATAGTACAGTACTTGAAAGGAACTGGACCTCAGAGCATGAAGGGTAGTCGTGTCATCCTGTTGTGCATTAGCAGTTTTTCTTTTGTTAGAGATTCTTTGTTTAGTCTTGTACAGTATGACTCGGGATCCCATTGTATTGATCAGAGAACTCCGATCTCTCCCAAAGTTTATTCCTGCTTCTAGGGGCTATTGGTTGAATTGGGGGGAAATTCTATTACAAGATTTCTAGTTTGCTGGATTTCTAGAGTAGCTCAGTCATACAGATGGAAGGTTCTTGGTAACCCAGTAGTTAAACTCACAAGTTGGTTGAGTCGAGTACACGAGTTGCTTGATCCATTTCTAGAGTATTATAATTTATTGATTGATTGTAGTAATAACATCCCTTTTTATGCAACATCTTAGGTCATATGCTACCAATGGTATTATAAATTGGATTTCAAGATCAATCACTCATTTAGGTGTTTAGAGAAATAATGAGCACTGTACTAATTTACATACTGTATTTGTTCTGTTCTAATGTATATTTTTAATAAGTGTTCATTTCATAATACATTTAGAGATATACTCTTTATTGATTTATTGAATTATTTTATTTTTTATTATTATTATTATTTTTTTAATAGTTTGGTTAGTTTTGGTTTCACATCACATCTGAAATGAGCCGCCATGAACACAGCCTCCATTTATAACACTGTGTCTATGGGAAAATTGCTCTCACTTTACAAATTGTTATATTATGAACCATTATAATAAGGACCACCTGTACTCTTTCCTTTGATATTGGAATCCAGGTGTGGTGGCGACAGTGATGGGAGAAATTTGTGATTAATGATATAACTCGCTGTCGTACATCTTAACTACAGTACCTAGCATCTGTTATCTCATCACAAGAGAATAAAAGGCTTACATTAATAAGTATACAGTATACATGTTCAATCTAACCGTGCATAGTAAAGTTATCACGTGACCACATTACATTAGATTCCACTTGTTGAAGATTCAGAATCTTTTAACCGAGTGGAATGTTTAGATGTGAATTCTCATAAGTGGTGTGAGAGAAGCAACTTGGTCTGACTAAGAACAGTAGGTGCAGTATAATGTAAGGAAAAGGACAGTGATGATAATTATTCTTGGTAGGAGGAGGATATATTGTTTTCCTTTTTTAATCTTTGCTTGTGATATTTGTGGTTTTTTTTTATCTATTAAGCGATTAGTGTGTTTTGTTATTACGTTTACAAGCAGACTTTGTTCGAGGATGATTTTTATTTCATATTTGATATTGATTTATGTTATGTACAGTACACAGACATTCGTGGTAGTGCTATTGTACCATATACGGTATCTGTGTGTAGTGTATTTTGTTGAATTGTGAGCATACAGCAGGACACAGACACTCTGCCAGACAGGATGGAGTACTGTACTGTATTGCCATTTTAACTCTTGTACCTTTATACTGTTTTTAAGTTTATAGTCAGTATGTATGTCACTTAATGGATAGATGCTATTGGAAACATTTCTATATTATTAGTCTTATTCCATGTCCAAAACTTTATATATTTTTAGTGGTAAATCTTGTTAGCAGTACGAATGTTATGTTAAAGCTTCCACAGCTGTTATGGAATCCTTGTATTTTACAGTACTCTTCGGAGGAACAATTATTGCAGTTAATGTGTTGGAGACCTTTTAGAATACAGTAATGTAATTAAAACACGTTGGCATCTAACAGGTACATGGGGTTAACGGTACTTGTGTCTTACCTGTTTCGTGCTATTAATTCCACGTATCTGTTTATTTTATTCATCTTGGTGCATCGATTAGTGTAACTTGGTGAAATTTATGTGTACTTACTGTGATTGATTGATTTTTCCTCTGATAATCAATCTTACACACTTGCTTCATCATCTCCATTTCCAGGAGTTGTTTGTATACATCAGTAATTTATGTGTTTTATGACTTATTACCACAGCACTCCAAGTCATTATTTTACTGTACATTACAACACACTTAACAAGATTTTGGTGGGCAGATAAATAAAAGAGATAAGTAAAAGAAAACAAAAGCTATGTTCTGCAATAATAGATTTAGAGATTGGTGGAGAGAACACGGATAGTAAGTTGTAAGGCATTGTTGTGTTTCTCAGCTCAGTGACGTCACCAGAATATACTGTATTAATTAGTTATGTCTTGTGTAATATGTTTATATTTGTTAAAACAGTACAGTCAACCGCAGAGTCCTGTCGCTTCTCTTCCTGAAACACGAACCCCCCCTCTGAGATTCAGACTTGCAAATCCGAAGCATTAATGGACAGAATAATGCTTCGGGTTCATGAGTCTGAATATCGGGGTTTGTGGTTCAACAAGAGGGGCGACAGGACTATTGTGGGTGGTTGTACCTTTGCCACTTTCAATGACCGTGAGCTCAAGAGGAAAGTGCAATAAGTCAAGTTTTCTGTGGTGGACTAATAGGTGTTATTGGGAGTCCACGTAAGTAAGTTTGATTGTGATCCTTTTAGACTATTTTAGAAGGGTCCAATAGTGTCTTTGATTCTTACTTGTGACCGTGTGGACTATTTGATTGTCTAGATTAAGGAATATCCCTGGAAGGTATCGGATATTGTAGACCTTAGATTGATTTTTTGGCATTCATCATCGATATAATGGACGACAATTACAGAGCTTAGTTGACAGTGGTGGTATCTCTCACAGTTGATCCGTGTTTCTAACCTTGGTACTGTATCTGGTGTATGGTAATGATGTTCCGGTCATAGACATATGGTTAACGCTCTCCTCTCAAGGCTTCAGGAACCCAAGCATTGGTGTGGCTGGGATCAATGTACCACTATTGGAACACTTTATACACCACCCCCCTTGAGCTAAGCCACAACCTGTCGTCTCACCACATAGACGCTGAAGTGTGTTGTCTCTTTTTTTTAGCAAATGTGAATACTTTCCAACCTTTAATTATTGTATTGTAGTTCATGCCCAAGTTTGATCTTCAGGAACCAAAGCCCCTATATTACATAACAGATAAACTCTGATAAAGTAATTTGGTAAAAATGTAAATAATTTCTTACAGAACCTCAAAAATTTGCTTGGGATTACTGTATGCTGTAATGTATACAGTATTGTGTTTGTGTGTCTTGATGTGCAGGTATCAGGTGTACTTATGAGACTACAGTACTGTCTAAGGTAATCAAATTTTAAATTCTTACTTCAAGTGAAATTAGTAATGTGCAAAGAAAGAACTTAAAAGCAGAAAATCTTATTATTAAAACCATGACATATTTTATTGAGAATGTTTGGTTTATTTTGAATAGTTCATGCATTGGTGTTCTATAAGCTGAAACCTCACTTCAACAAAGCTCTCCCAGTTGTAGAGTCAGAAAATGGGAAATGTACAGTAAGAGTGTTGTGTTACACAGTAAAGCCAAACAAATGTAGCATGAACAGACACTCAGTGGTACTTTAAATTACTTGTATAAATAGTTTTGACCAGTTACACAGTGTTAGTTATATTTTAACAACATTGGTGCTGATGATAAGAAAAAAAATCATAATTGCTTAATCTGTCACTTTTATGAAGAATGTAAAAAGTCATACAGTAGCTACAATTTCTGAGCCTTCATAGACTGTGATGAACATAAAAATGTTTTAGAGTGCAGTGTCTCTTTACATGTGTTGTCTTATGTGCTCACAGCATGTCCAATCTGGGTCAGTTTCATAGCATTAGAAATTATGGAAATTTAATCAAGGACTTTAGATTACCAATTTTTACGTTGAATTTACCTATCACATTAGTCACCAATAGTATTTGACTTGTTTATAGACCTTCAATGATTCTGGACAGCACTGTGAGGCCAGCATTTCCATCGATTGACAATTCAAATGCCAAAAGTCCCACCTTGTGACTGACATTGTAAAATGCATTTCTGGCTATACAGTTGCTCAATTCAGACTCGGTAATGAAATCAAACCTTAATTTGTTCTTCTTTTTATATCACTTAGCACCATTACAGTATATCCCCAGCTATATATACAGTAGCTAACACAACTATCTGTGCAGGTGGGGGTCGATATGCTCCAAAATTTTACATGTGACTAGTGACAGCCCTCATACACCAAAATTTATCGTCCATGGTCTCGTATTGTTTCCCACAAAGTATGCAGAAATAGTTGTTTTAGCTACTGTACTTCATGATGTGATAATTTAATTTAAACAGAAAGTATAGTCGGGAGATGGAGATGTCTTGCCGTCATGAAAGATTGTCATCACACAATTGCTTACACCAGAATTATTACCTTCAGCCAGAAAGTTAAGTTCTTGACGTCGGTGTTTGTTTATAATCAGGTGTGGGAGGCGGAGGTGTCCATACGTTGTTAGAAAAGTAGCATGAACTGCATTGCTAAAGCGTTTATTTTTTGATGACATGAACTAATCAAACCTAACAAACCTAGAATAGTGTTGGCTAGGATAGGTTAGGGTTAGTTAGTTTTCGTTATTTCCTTTCTATAAATTAGTAATCAAAAGGTCTTTGCGGTCCTGTTCATAATATTTTTCTAGCACTGTACATTTGCATCAGTGTGTTGTCAGTACAGTGTCCAAATGCACAGCTCACCAGACTTAAAGGCCACAACACTTCAGAGAACCTTCGGGACTGCCATAGGTATTGGGTTTTGAATAAATAACAAAAATGGCTAATGCTTAATGCTTGACTCTATACTGTATCTGTTTTGAAGTATATTTCTCCAACTGATGAAATCATAGAAACCAAACCAAAAATTAGCTTCAATTACTATGACTTGGTGAAGCTGACAAGTGTCACATTTATCAAAAATTTGACTATAGTAATTTGTAATGCAGCCTTTGTACTCTTACACTTATATGGTAATAATTTGTAGCAAGTTTTAAGAAAAAAATATTGTACTTTCTCTTTGTAACAGATGGAAGAAAGTTGAGCAGCTTTGTTGATTGATCTATATGACATGTTGAGTTGCCACCTTTTGAGTGCCTCTACCTACCACAAAGATTGTAAACAAATTGCAACGTAGTTTTGTAAACACTGCACCTAATACAGTATATAGTGAATAATGTGCAGTTTATGTTAGTAAATCACTGATAACAGTTTATAGCAACTTCTTTTTTACATTTGCAATACTGTACTTAGATCCAGTTTCAATTAGGGAACTAAGATAGAAAGTACAGTATAATATTTTTCTCATATGTTCTGTACTTTTGCATTAATTGCCATTTTAATGTTCACATTATGTTCCAGATTGACTATTGCTGTCAAATAAGATATTACATAAAGGAGCTGCATGACCACAACTGGCATTCATTTAGCTGCCTATGGAGTGAGAAAGATATTTGGCAACTTTTAATTGATGTAATGAAACGAGTCAGGTGAATTATGTTTCATTCCAGAGTGATATAAAAGTTTGGGGTATTAATATCTCGTGATTCAGGCCAGTTATATGAAGAACAGGATTGTGGTTAGTAACTTGTGATTTCCAAATTGTGAATCCCTAAGTAAAGGATTCCTTTGGATGTGTTTTTGTAAACTTGAACGATATGCTCGGTTTCTTATCAATCCTGTATTGTTAGCACTAGTGTGCATTTGATTCCATATAGTGGAACTGTAAGTGATACTCATAAGCATCTTTTCTGTAGTTATGGCACTGACACAGTGTAGGTACAAAATTCTTTTCTCACATTATTGCTCATTGTTTATAAGACGTAATCTTGTACACGTTCACGTGAGATGTTTATGACTAAAACAGCTGTTATATATTTGAAGGTATCGCACTATGATTTCCATTATTGAAAGTAGTATTTAAATGGAAATCTTAGGTATACCAACAGCTTATGAGTAAGATTTATGTATTTTAGATATAAAATATTATGTTATGAATGTTTGATAATGGATAAACTGCTTGGCTTGTAGGATGAATTTATGAAGTCCTTCTCACTCCACAGTATGTTGACTAAGGGCAAATATCTGCTCTACTATGTGAGTACAGTAATAGTTGTGTTCACAACAAGTCATGTGTGTATAGTAATGATGAACTGTGCACATGTACATTGTGACCTGAAACATAGCATAATGTGTCTGAAAGTGTTATTATTTATATGTTGTGTAGTATTTGTGCATAGCCAAAAAGATATGTTTGTTTACCAAATGAACCAACAAACAAGTCTTTCTATCTTGGTTTTCAAGAACTGCTGCTTCATCTACATTTGTAATATGAAAGAGACAGACAGTGTGCTTTGTGATGCTGAAGCTCATTATGTTGTAAGACTGATTGAGGGATGCTAGGCAGGGGTTTAATGAATGTGTTTTATGTTCATAACCAATGCCTAATTTTATAAAGACAACTTAGCTATACATCTTTTATTCTTTAGTCGTCGTAATGACTCGTGTTATTAGTCATATTTTAACGTAACTGCCAACGAGTACAGTACAGTACAGAACCAGATTGAAGTTTTACATAAATTTTCCTTTCCTTGAAGGCTTTATATAGTGCAATGATTATTTGTGTTCCACATTTTATTCAATAGCTTTGTTATCATTATTATGACTACCCAAAAAATACAATATGCCAAAAAAAAAAATAAACATGTTTTTTGTCATGATATTTGGTTCCATGTTCAGTAGTTGTTAAAACTATGTAGTGTATGTAGATTATATTTGCTTTAAATTATCATTTGGTAATTTACAACAAAGTAGAATATACTATACCAAATATGCCAATAGCCATAAGTGTACATACTTCAGCTCACCTAAATAAAACTTTAATTGTGAAATCGACTTGTTCACACATGATATACTGTAGATGATTATACAATTTTGAGGCCATCAAACAAGATCTTGTAAGACTCCAACATTTGAAATGACTAAGATCTGTGATTAAACAGACCAGAATACAGTGCATATCTTAATTACTTATATATTTATCCATTATACTGAGGTGTACAGTACCCAGTGTTTTGGGGAAACTGTGAGTGTCACATAATTTTGATTATAAGAAACAAACACATTACCATACATAAAATATGGTATAAATCTTACAGCAGTAATACAGTGACGCCTCTATTTAAGAGTACTGTACTGTATATGGAGAGGAAAGTCCATTATATCGAGGGTCTATTAGATGTAAAACCCCCATTTCGTGGATTATATAGAGAGAAGTCCATTATATGGAGGTTTCACTACTAAAATGCTCGTCATATAAAGAACATAATTGGCCGGCTACCACATAGCAGAGTTAATACAGGTACAGTCAGCCAAAGATCCAGCGACCCCATCCTGGGTCTTGTACTGGCAATACTTGGTAGAGTAAGGATGTATTTAAAGGTGATTGTGATTGGTTGACCTATTTTCGGCTGTATTACTGTCAGGATAAATATTAAACCATCCAAAGGTAGAATTTTTATAATAATAAACTATTCATTGTTATTTAAGATCATGAGAAATTTTCAAATGTTTTAAAAATTTGCTTAAATAATGAAGAAAATTTGATCTGAGAACCGTGTGGAAGTCCTCGTTCCTCGTTGTAGTGGAGTTGCTAATTCATTAATATAATTTTGACATTATTTAAGCAAATACACAAACTTTTGGAAACTTCTCATGATCTTAAATAACAATGAATAGTTTATTATTATAAAAATTCTACCTTTGGATTGTTTAATATTTATCCTGACAGTAATACAGCCAAAAATAGATCCACCAATCACCTTTAAGTACATCCTTACTCTACCAAGTATTGCCAGTAAGAGACTCAGGGTGGAGTCGCTGGATCTTTGGCTGACTGTTCATTAATCTGTCTACCACAAATAATGCAAATACCACAAACTGTTATGTATAGTATGTATATAATTACATAAATGGGAATTAATTCCCATAAGTATGAATAGGAATCAGGTCTAACCAGGACTATCACATTGTAAGTGGCACTCAAAGTTTAATTTGGTATATTTTAATATATATATATATATATACCCCTTAGAAACATTTGATTACACTTTATATTAAGAAAATTTTAAACTCAACTGAACTTAAAGTCATGTGTTGATGGGGCACAAGCTACCTAACCACACAAACTAATTTCAGTGAAAGTGGTTCATTGAGACATGCTCACAACTTTTCTTACGACATGTAACTTCTAATTTCACGTCCATCCCAAAGCTACTACGCTTCCTTTTAACCACTACACCACCTTGCTTCGGTTACAAAAATAGTCCACCAATGACACAACAAAGTTGATGATTATAGTTCTTGGAGTACTTCAAAATAATGCCTGTGGACACAGGCAACTAGTACTGAGCATGCATAGCCCAGGTGAGAAGGATGACCTTTAAGAAAATGAGAGGTGGGTAGCAATTTTAAATGCTTGTGCTCCCTAAGATCGACAGATTTCAACTTTAAAATGCTCTTAACTGCGGGAACTTTTTATGTGTAGGTCCACAATCATTTGACCACTTATAATGAGGACCCCCTCTATCTACTCCTGTGGGTTTCTCCACGTGAAGGCACTTTCAACATAAAAAAAACTAATGGCAGGGCAGCGACAACAGTCTGGCGAGTTATGAACCCATGCAGATAACAGACCCTCCCGGTGAATTGTTCTAACGATCCCAATGGGAATCCTGATCCACTTGGACTGCCTTCAGGTCTGTTGGCAACTCTGAATAACCTTCCTCTCCTACACAAACAAAATATTACACACCCTTACTGTTATGCACTTATAGTACAGTGTAGTGTCATGCCATGACTGTGGACCAGCTGGCTAAGGACTCGGCTGGTTCAAGCAGCAATTACCGATGTCAATCAACGCCACAGCGAGTCATAACAGGACTGACCAATGAGACGGACTACGAGGTGGTGTGATGAAGGTGAGCTAGCAGCCGCGAACCATCACCCCGCCAGTCGCACTCCGGGCTGGTTAGGTCAACACTTACTGCCATGAGCTGTGTGTGCTGTGGGAGTCCTGCCGTGAGCTGTGTGTGTGTGAGAGTCCAGTGGTGCCGTGTAAGTGCTGCCGCATGCCATACCAGTGTTGTGTGTTTTGATTATTAAATAGTTAAGTCCACCCTAACACGTTAATATCAACCCTATTATTCTATTGGAAATAGCATAACATACAGTATACACTTCCTGTATATATATTTTTACTTTCAAGACTTTACCCTCAGGCTTCAATCAATGTGCCTCCAAGGAAAAGGATTTTGTTCTAAGAATGATGATAAAAATACTATATACAGTACCAATAAAAATAACTTCCATTGCATGTAAACTTAATATTCTGAGCACAATAATTATCTACATAATCTTAGTATATGGTTGATTGATGTTGGTACAGAATTACAAACATATTAAATAAAATAATAGTTTTACCTATACTGTAATACCACTTGAATTACAATAAAACAAAGAAATATAAAATAATCAAAACACACTGTGGCTGCATGGGTTTTGCAGAGGTGTGGAAACTCCCCAGAAGAAATAATAAAGTGCAAAGGTTAAATTTACAGTACAGTACATAGCACAACATAAAAGCAGGTGGTGGAAAAGAGCAAATAGTGTTAGACGTCAAGTTGTCACTAACTGAAAACCTGTATGAAATTAAAGATAGCAATAAAAGACTTTATTTACTTTATTTAAATATTAAACAGGTTAAAGACTACTGTAAAGTTATACCAAATTCATTGTAGTCTTAATATTTTGTGGCAAAAAAATATATATAACATTGTATTTTAACTATTCTTAAGGTTTTAAAAGTCATTATTACACACATGTAGTTTAAACTATTTACAGTTCCTACAGTACAGGTATCCTATATTATACCATCTCTCTGTCTATAATATTTCGCTTTAACGATGGTGGTGTAATAAGACCATCCCCTAATTTACGATAATAAAAAACATTAATGAACAGTGGTCATAATCCTGCCAATGCATCTCTCAGCACACTTGTCAGCTGTGGGCTATCCATGCAGCCACCCGGTGCACTACAATCCCAAACGATATTTCAGCCTGTGATGTGTTTTTTTTCAGGAATGTAACCCCATCGTAAATACCTATCTGAACTGCTTAAAGAAATTCAGTTATGTTATTTCTGCACTTAACAACTAAGGTCTTTAAGTGTAAAACAAGGTTATTGAAAATTTATTGCGTCAACAATAAAAAAATAAGAAACAGAACTCTCTGGGTTGAAAATCACACTTAAGTCTGGTCAACAACTGTTTTCACCAGATGATTATTTCCTGTAAAGTGTTATATGTAAGCAACCAATGAATTTGTCTTATGAATAAAGAAAACTGTATACTGTACAGTACTATAAAGATAAAAATAAGAACAAATAAGTGTAGGAGTATATTGTATGAGGAAGATGAGTGTTTATCTGGGAGCAGCTGGCAGGGAGGAGATGAGGGGGTAGTAGGGGTGGGTGGCTCCCTCCCCCAAGATTTCCTTAACACCATGCAATTTCACCATAATTCTCATATAATTTAGGTTTATTTGGTACCAGGTTGATTAAATATTATCCTAAAAGAATCCCACACTGAACACCAAGAGTCATTTGTTTACAAAGGGCAAACAGCTGATTGGCTTACCACAACATCTATGTTCAACACTTGGTAAAATAGTACAGTACTGTACGGTCGTTTATGATCAACCATAAACCATAAGGGGCCTATCATATGATAACAAAATACTGAATCAATAACTAAATATACCTGACGAATGTGGCAACAATGGATCAGCACCAGCCTGCTTAGTAAGCCGAAAGCAAATCTGATTAGACCACTGTAGAGTATTCAGTAAGTGTGGTTCTTTTCATAGGATTTATTTATTAATCTTCCCATTTCTTAATTTTTTTTTAGTATTTCTGGTAACCAGAGCACCTTAGAGTAAAAAATAAAAGTGACTTTCGATATACAGTACAATAAACCCTCGAAGATCCGGACCCGGGAAATCCAGATTTCGGAAAATCCGGACAAATAATTTGGGTATTCTGGGTTAAGAAGCCTCCTAGAAGTTTCCATAAGAAACATTCCCAAACCAGAGCAAAGAACATTTGAGGCCTGTGGGCACTGCTTGACCAGTCGGTCGCACTAAGACACAGGTGCCCCAGGAGGTGGGAAACATTATCAGTTGACAATTGTTGTTTGTGGGAATATTATTTCATTCACTCTAGTAATGATACACTGTTTCTTATTATGTTATCATAGGAAAATGCATGGTTTATACACGGTAAGTTCCTTTACCTGTATGTGTGTGTGTTTACACACACATACAAAACAGGGGGGCCCCTGTACTGTATTTTTGGTGTTTCTTATATCATTTATTGATCACCGGAAAATCTGGACAATCGGCTTTTCCGGACAGGTGGTCCCCCCTTTTAGTCCAGATCTTTGAGGGTTCATTGTATTGAAGTTCGATTTATCGAGGTTTTACTAAAGCCCCCTATACTGAGAGACTACTGTATACACTTTTATTTTACACAAACACCACACCAATAAGTTTTGTTACCAAAGGTGTCAAATGAACAAAAGTCAGATGAGATATGACACGTTGGACAAGAAGAGTTATTAAGCCTTTCTAATAATAATATAATTTACACACAGTAATTCCAATGCAATGGTTTTTCATAAATATGATAAGGCTACATCATGTACTATCTATCAGATGTTTCCACAACATAACTCACCACAATTAACTAGGTAATGTACTGCCTGTTTCACAGAACAGGAATTTGCTCAGCTTCTCATGGATTGTCTGAAGTTGGGTTTTGGTTTCCTCATCGGTGATGTCATCATCAAGGTCTGCCATCAATTCCTGATAAGAGTTTACATAGATTAAAAATATAATCACAAAGTAAAAAACAATTTGCAATAGAATAACTGGCCACGCTTAGCCCCAAGAGCACTATGGTGGGACAAAATCAGTTTACCAAAAGGAGTATTAACACTTCAGAGTGATAGTCCTTTAACAGGGTGTCTAATGGCCAGACAAAAAAAAAAAATCCTTGGCTTTTCCCGGTGTATGTTTGAAAAAATCCAGGTACAGTACAGTAATTCTGTATTTATTATAACAGAATAACAAAATTAGAGCTCTTCAATAATATGTATACTGTACAGTATACTATTGGGAAATTTAATGATAAAAAATATATTAATCAAGAAATTGAAAACCCTGTCTCAACCCAACCCAACCCGAGCCTAGTGATGAAGATCAACTTGACACACACCCCCCCCCAAAATATTTTCTCCTCGGATTTGTGCAATTCATGTGGGTCGACCTGGACGTTCTAAAAAAGCCGGAAAATCCGGCAAAAACAGATAAATCAGACTCCTGATACACCTATATGACTCGTGATTAATATGTGGAATAATCTACTGAAATAGTGTCACTGAATTATAAAACAATTCATCTCTGACAATACTCACTGCAAAATCAGTAGGTATAACCTGTAATATTTGGTTATTTGATCCCTAACATGAAATATGACAGGTACACAAACAATTCAGTTACTGGAGTGGCCTATTTACTGGAATTTGTTCCTAAAGTTTAATTATTTACTTATTATACAGTACATCACTAATTCATGGTAAGATTGCTGTCAAAATAACAATATTTTGAAGTTGAAACAAATTAAAAAAATTCCAGACTTATTTGTGAAATTCCCAAGTTTTTCCATGTTTTCCAACCCCAAATAAAATTCCTTGCATTTTCCAGGGTTTCCAGACCAGTAGACACCCTGTTTAACTGCATCCTAAATCACCTGCTGGTTTTTATTTTATCATTTTGTTGTTTTTCCTACCCAGCCTTTGGGTGTTAACAAAAGGAGTAACCAGCAAGTTCTCTGTGTTGACAATGCTAAGCTTAAGCAAATAAGAGTTTCGAAGTTACCCACTTCAACTTATCAGATAGAAGTGCCATAACCAGTAACACCTTGGCTAACTCTTACCTGCAAGTCCGATGATCCCAGCTACTGACCATGAATTAAGATGCTCCCATTGGTAGTGACACCATTGGTTGATTCGTCACTATCATTGGGAGCGCCTCAATTAGTCGGTGGTGTTTCATCCTGCTAAACACACCTTACAATCCATTAATCTTACCTTCTATAGATAAAAAATGCAGAGACGTGAAGACCAAGGTTAAAAAAAAAGAACGTACCTGGACGCGCATCTTACAATTGATGGCGGGTGACACTTGCAGGGGTGATCCAGTCAGAGACATTGCCACCTCACCAACCTTGGGTCTTCTCTTGATTGTCCCAGGAGGAAGTGGGGTATGCGGATCAAATTTAGGAGTCACCATTAATGCCGACAACGACTTCTGACTGATGTTCTGGTTGAATGGAGTTGTGCCCATCTCCTTAAAATCATGAGAGGTTATGAAGGAAACATAATGAAAGAATTTAGTGTTGAAATATGGTACTGGACTGTGGATATAAGAGGCTATATTAGGCAGTCATACTCAGGGTACTGGCTAAACTTGCAAATGAAAAAGAATTGAGCGTCATATTACAATTAGATGATAGCAAGTTTGAGTATGCTATCTATTCAAATTTCACTGTACTGTACTATATATATTCTACTTCAGTGAATCAACTTTACACAACATCCTTAACAGACCTGTAGTAAATCTAATCAATATCCTGAAGTGTAGGAATGAAACAGCATAATTGACTTTTTAAATATTCTAAATTGTGAACCCAGATCCTTAATCATCATGTAAAGTAGTACGTGTGTATACAATTTAAACAAAACCCATCTCTTTTACTCCAAGTGTCGAAAACTGAGGTCAAGCGTATTTTTGACGTTAAATGACAATTCTTTGGGAAGTGAGAACTAACGTGCTTATATCGTAAATACAGTACATTTACTTTTAAGAAAATGTATATAAATGTGATTTAAAACTTAAAGGCACAGCAGGGTTAGCAAAAACCTCTAAGAAAACAAATGTGTTTACCGGGGTATTCTTAAATTTTGTTGTTTCGGTTTTAATGCTACAGGTTGTACCTCTCTAGTCCGGCAACCTCGGGACCTGACCGGTGCCGGACCATGGAAATCCACCCTTTTCCTGGATAGATAGTGACTTGTGCTTATGCTTGGAAGCACTAGCACCACTTTCTCTGCATCATGGTCTCTTTGAAGACATATTGAAGGGTTAAATGTCATATAGTAGCTTCTCAAATTTCGCGAGTTTTTAATTCAACGTATTTTATTGGAACACACACAAAAAAATAAAATAAAAAATTTGACGGCGGAAACTTGAATTTCGACGGGTTTGAACGGCCCGCCAACGTGCAGACGACGTGCATAATCGTGTAAACAGCGTCATTTCTCTTATGTACAAAAGATTCATTTTTGTTTATTACTGAATGTCTTTTTTATTGAATTAATGTTTATGTGTGCAAAATGAGCAGTACAATTCATTAATAATACGTAGAATATTAAAACACACGAGGAAATGACACAGCATTGTTTTCGTTGATTACAAAACCAGTGACTGACTGGTTCTACATATAAAACTGAAGAAAATAAGACCTTGGTTGTAGCTGTAGTAAAATTAATATGGTTGTTTTAAGTAATGTTATTTAATGTTAATAAATGGAACAATAGAAGTAACTAACGATAATGGTAAAGAAAAAAGAGAGATTGCATATGTAAGTGCGCATGCGCACACGTGAAAACATATCGTCATTACTTTACATAAGAATATGAAAGCAACACTTATTTACTGTTCATATATATTTTAATTAATGTTTCTGAATTTGTTTTTATTGAATTAATGTACGTGTGTGCAAAATTAACAATACAATTTATTAATAATACGTGGAATATTAGAGGAGACGACGGCTGCCGGCATTGTTTATGTTAAAGCTTACGAAACCAGTGACTGATTGGTTCTACATATAAAACTGAAGAAAATAAGACCCTGAGTTTAGCTGTAGTAAAATTAATGTAAAAAATGAATATGGTTGTTTGAAGTACCTGTAATGCAATATAAGTTAACCATTAATGGTTGAGAATGTAAGTGCTGTGACGATTAACCAACACTTATTTACTGTGACAATGTGGAATATGGTTTGTTTATGTTAAAGCTTACAAACCAGTGACTGATTGGTTCTACATATAAAACTGAAGAAAATAAGACCCTGAGTTTAGGTGTAGTAAGATTAATGTAAAAAATGAATATGGTTGTTTGAAGCACCTGTAATGTTATTTAATGTTAATAAATGGAACAATATAAGTAGCTAATCATTAATGGTAAAAAAAAGTGAGACTGCGAGTATGTAAGTGCGCACATGTGAAAACATATCGTCATTACTCTACATAAGAATATGAAAGCAACACTTATTTACTGCTCATATATATTGAAGGGTTAAATGTTGCACTCTGTATAGACAAGCAGAGAGAGAGAGCAGCCGAACTGCCGGATGTAAACAAACCTTAATTTCCCGCGGCTTTGTTGTTGTTTTTTATTTATGGGGATTAGCCCACCCGGGCATAGGTCACTAACCCACATTGGGGCCTGAGGGGTAAAAATTTAATACTCCTGTAATAATAATAATAATAATAATAATAATTCAGATAAAAAAAGCTGCCTCTCTACCTATTGGACAAACTAAAATCGTTCCGGACCACGGGAGTTTCCGGACCACAGAATGCCGGACTATTGAGGTACAACTTGTATTATGTTTGTTTTAATAAGTTTTCAGTACAGTAAAAGTCCAAAAATCTGGATGCCAGAAATCCGGACCACCCGAGAATCCGGACTTTTCGAAAACTCAAACTGGTTTTGTTTTTGTTTGTTTTTTTAGCTGGCTTTTGTGTATGTGCGCATGCGTGAGCGCCACAGCTGCACAGCGACAACAAGTGACCACGCGGTCGCCACTTTAAAACGAGCAATCAAACTGTGACAACGTACTGTATGTAATTTTGAGTCCTACTCATTCCATTCACAGAGTACTGTACAAGCCCATAATAATGGCTCCTAAAGTAGATAAACTTCGTTGTGTGAAGAGAAAGAAGAACACGTTGAAATTGAGTGACAAACTTGAAATAATTAAGAAACTAGAACGTGGTGTGAGCAATACTGTTCTAATGGAAACATACGACATTGGAAAGTCTACAATTTATGATATAAAAAAGGCAAAGAATAAAATTCTAGAATTCACAGCTTTTCCTTTAAAACTGCTCGTTTTGATAAATGAAGCATGCTATATTTGCTAATGAATAAACTATCAAAATGTACCTGTTCATCTCTTCTTTTTTCCTCCTTAAATTTGAATTTTAAAAGTACTGCCTGAGAATCCGGACCGGCCCAATCCCCAAGCAGTCCGGATTTTTGGACTTCTACTTTTGTAGTCCTAATTATAACTTTTTATTATGCTATTATCATAAAAATTACATTCAGGATGACTTAGCAATCATTTATACTCATTTCCATCTCAAAAAATTTCTGTGTAAAGGACGAATTTGAAAAACACGAGCACTGATCAGTCACCCAGACGACTCCTCCGTACTTAAAGGCAAAAACTATTTTTTTTTTCATTTTAATGCATGGAAACACAATTCTACTTCTACAGTTGAAAGTTTTAAAGAAGTTATTTAAGTATAGTTGGACAGAGGGGGCAACTTGGCTCCTCTGGACATGTATAATTATGTGATCTGAACACATTAGAATCAGAGGGTCAGAGTCCAACCATAAACAGAAGCAGTCACCAGTTATACTGAACAGTGGCAACTTGGCTCCCTTATAATCAGCCCTGTAAGAAAGCTTATAATCACCACTTTCACCAGTGTATAATAGTTCACATCCATGTATATATAGAACAGCCTTGGCGACATAACACATCCCTGTCTAACACTCACATATATTTTAAATGTTTCACTTTCACCACCATTTACTCTTACTGTTGCTCTGCTGTTCTCATAGAATGCTTTTACTGCATTTAATAGCCTTCCTCCCACCCCATACAACTTGTAATACCACCCCACAATGCTTTTCTGTTCTCCCTATCATATGGTTTTCCAAATCTACTAGAAATCGTTAAAACCATCTCTAAGTAATGGAAACCAACGAAAAACTTATTAAAGCCAACAAAAAAGGTATAATCTGCCAACCCTGCATAGGATTACTGCACAAACCTGAAGTGAAGGATACTGTACACACAACATAATTTCCAAACCTGTTATAACATTTTTAACTTGCTACAGGACAGTACTCAGATATGAATTAGGGATGTTGACACCTAACAGGAAATATGGCCACATCTCAGGGCACAAAACAAAACACATCGTAAAATATAAAACGAGTCTCTGGTGTTATCTGTAGGAGGCAGAATTTGAAGAGCAGACTTCAATAAATAATATCATGTAGGCTCTTGTGCTAATGACACTATTCGCCAAAACTGACATAACTGTGTGACGACTTTCCTAATTTATTATTTAGAAACCACCAGATCATTTAAATAAAAACATGATTACTACTTGACCATAATGGCAATGATTCAAGCAGTCTTCATCCCGCTCAATAAACTCTCCGGTACTTGATCTCTGCACAATCACATATTTCCGTAAAATCTCACTTAATAACGAGACATATGATTAGGTTATAATGAATACGCTGAAACTCACCCATTTCTTTGCGCGCTGTACCCTGGAGGTGGAGGGTGGGGGTAGTAGGTTGTCAGTCTGGCTTGTTCCCAACACAGATTTTTGCTTACAACTTCTTGTACCTTGAACATAGATTAAAAACAAAGCTGTAATGATCACCGTGTTACTAAAAAACTGAACTAGACTATTTTTTAAAGTAGATACTGTACAATAAACACAAAACTAGATTATGGGTAACATAACAAGATATTCAAACTTACAAGTATACTGCATGAAAGTTGAGCCAAGCAACGAAGACACAGTTGTACGAGTCATTGTTATAAAAATACTCACTTCTTGGTACAGGTGGAGGTATAATAAATACATCACAGTTGTCACTTTTTAACACTTTGGGTTTGCGTCCCCGTTTCTTGGCAGCAGACTCAAGAACGGTGTCGGCCGCACAGATTAAATTAGCCATACTATTTCTCACAGCTCCACCTTTTCCTCTCTTATTCTACAAGAAATAAAATACAATTAGTGGGTAAACTAAAAAAAAAAAAGAAAGAAAATATACATACAACTGAGATAGATCTTGATGTCCTACTTTAAATCACACCTGGACTAAGCTCAGAGATTCCCAATGAAGGTTTAGGACTAAGAACCCAGGAGAACCCTAACCTAACAGCTGCTGGCTTTTAAATAAGGATAAGAAGACACTGCAACTCCAGAAGCTAATGAGTCAGGCATCACACTGAACAAAAGTGATCCATTTAAATCCAGCTTAGTTGTCAATTTCATGTTATTATGCCCAAATACAAAGTACAATTACATCAACTTTGGAAAACCCACCAATAAATTTATCCTACGTTGAATGACATAAACTTGATGGAAAAATCATAATTAACTATAGATAGTTTTCATAAGTCATCTCCCCATTTTGATGAAACCCCACAAAACCTTAAATTATAGTGTATTAGCCAGCATTGTTCACAAACCATATTCATATAATCCACCAACAACATATTTTTGGTATTGGCTGGATAACGTAGAAGGTCCGTCTTGAACATGTGTTGGATGTGCTGCTGAATGGCCAGCATCTCGGCCTCCATTTGTTCCACACGTTTCTCAACTGAAATTCAAAATAGCATTACTCAAATTCTAAGAGGTGTTCTGATTATGAAAACTAATGAAATCATATTAATTCCTTCTTCTTTTTTTAAAATAGAATTAAAAGTTTATAGCAACATACTGAGACAATGTGGTAACTATGCTGTGTAAAAGTGAAACAACTAATAGATCCAAACTTCCACATGAAGGCTGTAAATATGGACATGGAAAACACAGATGGAGACAATAGCTCAGCTCACTACAGTACCACCATTACAATTCATTGATGTCGAGCAGTACATAGAGATCATTGAAGTGACTGGGAGAAGTTGGACAGATCTTGGGGGCCCTGCTGTAGAAGTGGATACACCGTGGCAGAATAGCTTATTGAGGAGTAAAATTGAAATTGATAACATATGAGGAAAGGGTCTATGTTTGGTCTTGGTTCTGGTCACCCTGCAATGTGATGTAAGAGCTTGGAGAAGTGAGAAAAGAATATATATTGGATAATTAAGTGTAGCTCAACATTTCTTAACCCTGACCTTCGCGATCAAAGTCGTCCAGGAGGAGTTGAAGCTTTTCCTTGCGTTGTTCTTGGTCCAAATCCGGTTTACCGACGTGGTTATTTGACAAAAAAGGTTTGGCACGGCTGGGCACACGAGACCGCTTCTTTTGCGGCATGTTCCTGCGGGTGAAATAGTGTCATTAAGGGGGAGGGGGGGTCAGGGGGTCGCAGAGCCTTAACAAACCATTAACCCTTTGTGTATGTTGTTCCCTCTGTGCTAAATAAAATCATACTAGCTTCCCTTGAATGACTCCTATAAACCCTTGACTCCAGTAATAAAGGAACACACTAGACCCGCATAAAAGGGATTATTTATTACTTCTCACGTGTAACAAACACTCGGGTAAGATACGGTAACCAGTGCGAACACCCGGTAAAATTGTAGATTACAGCAACCAAAGAATCTGATTAAAAAAAAAAATCTGGTGTTTCTTTAAAGTGTTTGGTTCAAATCCAACATTTATTTTTATAGGAAGTCACTCGATTTGAATTTAGCCCCCCACCCCTATAATAGTTCTATTGATTGTGTTCTGAATTCCCAGTACACCATCATGAATAAACATAATAATCTACATACTGTTAAATTAAAGCATCTTGGCCCCTTACCTGTCACCAAACTACCAACCAGGTAAGAAGAGTGAAGTGTGTGCAATGTGTTTTGTGACCACCAAATATTATCTTACAGGTTCAAAGTTGGTATTTTTTACGGTAATGTCTTCTATTAATCTACTTACCAATCTATTTACCAGTTTATCCAGAAAAAACAATTTATAATAACATAAAGCCAACCGTTATTCTTAAACCAAAACTATTGTTAGTCCAATAACTAATTTATAAATCAACCAAAAACTAATTCATTCTATACACATGTTTCTGACTCTTTTATGACACTCACAGATTAATAATAAATATAAAAATCTACCTTAATTAATACCAGAGAGGAGAGAAGATAATATGACAGCCTGGTCGACTCCTTCACCTGGCTTTGAAGAGGATGGTCAAGCAGTGATACCAGATTCCTCAACATTCATTATCATCTCTTACTTTTGTCCTTTATCGTGTTTCTTTGTCTATTATTTTGTTAATAGATAGGAAATACATTTGTTTCATGTTAAATAAAATATCAATTATTTTTATAGCTTACTTTTATATAATTGGAGTGTAGGTAATATTATTTAAACTGAATTAGTAATAATTCGTTCATACGGGGCAACGAAATCATTATTGTCCTCCTCTCAGTTCACCCCTTATGATAATATATTAACTATATTAACTGTCATATTTCTAGTGTCAATACCAAAGACTTTTCACTCATTAATAAAGGTATTTTTTCGATTTGCACGAATTTGGTGATGAAAAATATCAGCTGGCAATACTGACGAGGGGTAACAGAGGCAAGTTATTATGATTGTTGTTCCATTAAATTTTCTCAAATACTAAAACTAAATTAATGACTAAATTATCTGCATATATCACTGCCTTAAATATATTCATGGTTTCATCATATAACTTCCTCATCACTGTGAATTTGATAGGAAAATATCACTGAATAAATGCCATATATGTTATTTAGCGACTTTAATGAATAAACTATCTATCTCAGTCATATTTGTGAAAGATGATTTAGAAGTTTAGATAATAATAATAATAATAATAATAATAATAATAATAATAATAATAATAATAATAATAATAATAATAATAATAATAATAATAATAATAATAATAATAATAATAATAATAATCAGCATCATCATCGTTCGCGTAACAGTTTAGAAAGACAAATTTGAATCCGGATTACTCACTCATGAACACCTTAGATGTAAACAAACACACACTGGTTAGTCTGTGTGATGGAAGAAATATTAAGTTATTATTGAAGAGTAAAGTGTAAGTGTGTAGATAAATTTTAGTGAGTTAATTTTAGGCTGAAAAGAAAGATTATTGATGTAGTTAGGTAATTGATGTAGTTAAGGTTATTGATGTAGTTAGGCAAGGTTATTGATGTAGTTAGGTTATCGATGTGGTTAAGGTTATTGATGTAGTTAAGGTTATTGATGTGGTTAAGGTTATTGATGTGGTTAAGGTTGTTGATGTAGTTAAGTAAGGTTATTGTTGTAGTGAAGTAAGGTTAGCATCCTCGCCTCACAAGGGAGCTGCCTCGGATACGATCCCCAGTCAGGGTGAAACTATGGACAAGTTTATTTACGCCATTTGCCTCTGTCTACCCAGCAGTAATTAGGGACCTAGATGTTGATCAATTTGTGAATTGTATTCCAGGGTAATGGTTAGCCAGTGCAGTTGACGAGTTGTCCAGTCTACTCGGACTATTCCTTGACACTGGGTTATACAGCTCATTAACTAGGGGTGTGATTGTTGTGTTGGCGAGTTTCTACACCTTAAATAAATTCAAGCCGAGGAGGCCCTTGGGCCGGTGTCGTGCGACAAACCTTCCGGGGTAAATGCTTAGTTTTGGGTAAGATTTAGTAATGTTAGGTTAGGTCAGGATTCCTTGGGTTTGATTGGTTAATTTTTTGTGTTTTTACCCCACAATTTCCTTCGACTTCAAAGCACTGCCCACTTTGTGCTTTCATTGTCTTTTGTAGTGAGTATGTTTCACATCATCCTTATACTGTAGTCAGTTTGCCCAAGATATAATGGGAAATTCATTCAAAACCTTCCATTACCGTATTTATTAATATTTTCAGCTCTCACAAATCAATCATACATCTCAGGTGTCGATAATGAACATCAGTAATTGCTGAGCCCAGAAGGTTTATCGCACCGGAAGATTTGTCGCATGACACCGGCCTTCCTCGTTACACGAGGGGCAACCATTACTGATATAGCTAAGTACTGTAAGGTTATTGATGGAGTTAATACTGTATTCTGAAACACCGTCTTGTGAGAACTTTATGGAACTTTTTAATAGAAGAAATCTGATTACAAGTATTTTAATTTAGAGTATCCAATAAAAGTGGAGGAATTGCAACTTACTTTTGTTTTTTGCATTGTTTTGTCACAGTTTATCATCTGTTGTTTGATTAAAAGCAGCTTATATAGAACTGAATAGATGGCACTCTATTTATTTTCTATTATATATATGATTAACTATATTAAATAGAGAAAACAAATTAACAATGATTACACATTGAAATTATGGTGGTCATATTGTGGAAAAATCTACTGATTGACATCTCTGCTAAAAAAAAAAAATAAAAGCTTGTAATTTATTGGTTTCTGAATGATTTCCCAGGAATAAATCAAATAAAGACGATAATACGTTAATTAGGGTGGATTTGGACTACTTAAGGAAATACTTTGAATACTTATGAGGTAATCTGGTATTATATATTGTTTTCTTTGTGTTAATACTGTATATGAAAAGAGCCTTATGTGGTTAGATCATGGTTGATATTGTGGACTTAATCACTTGTGTTTTGTTTTACTGTGCAGCATTATTACAGGAGAGTGATAGAGAGTGCAGTCAACACAAGGCTAAAGATGCTGAACCCTGAAGTAGTGAAGTTCCCGGCACCAGAGAACTTTGTGTCCTACAGTCAACACTCCTGGCACGACTCTCACAACGATCACTCGTGGCAACGGGTCATTGATCATCATCCGTTCAATACTAAAGTGAGGGAATTATCAACTTTTAGGTATGCATGTACTGTTGTGAAAAAAGTCATGTCGCCTCCTCTGCTGCTCCACGAACCCCAAGATTCAAACTCGTTAATCCAAAGCAGTAGTCACATGCATTATTCTGTCCATAAATGCTTCGGATTCATAAGTTTGAATCTCGGGGTTCATGGAGTAGTGGAAGAGGCCAAGTGACTTTTGTTGGCAACTGTACATCTAATACAGCAGTACAGTACAGTATATACAGGGGACCAGCGGCTTCATGAAATAAGATTCTGATGAACATTATATGCAAATATTTTTCCTTGATGTCTTAAAACTTTCTAATCTTTTAATAAACTTGTCCTGCATCACAATTTCTCTTATTTTCCTACTACTTTAGTATTGCCAAACTCCTTGACCAACTCTACTGCAAACAAAAGTGGGAGAGGAGAAAAGTTACAGAGAAACCATGATTTTATTATCAATTTAGCAGTTTTATTGGCTATTGTTATTTTCTTTTACCTTTTTTTCTTCTTTAAGGTGTCACTACTTCTCCCAGACACTCCCAGTTTACCAGAGTTCCTGCATGACTCTCTGACCACCAACACAGAGTTCTACCTCATCAAGAACCTACCAGTGTTGGAGTTCTGTTCTCCTGTTTTCCTTCAAGCATTTCTTAAGACAGGTAAGATATATTTAGCCTCTTTTTATCTCACTGGTGTTACTGACTTCTAGAGGATTAAATTAACTGCTGGAGTGAACCTTTCTAAATACTTACTGAACCTGTGCAATAAAAAAAGCTTCTTGAACCATAGTTAATAAGGCACCTCTTTAGTGGGCAGTAGTGTCGCAGTTTGCATCACCTACCGTCAACTCTTGTATTGGTTAGATTGGAAACTTGGCTCCTCAATTAAGTGCAGAAAAAGGCTATCAAAACAGTCGCCAATAATGTCTCTAGCAGAAATCTTTTAGCAGTGTACATTCATAGGGACATCTCATCATTTGCTTTCTCTATTCTAAAGATATTTATAATTATAGCACTCGGATATGGTTCATTCAATAGTCCCACCACCCTGCGCCTTTAATTGATCCCCCCCGAGGGCATCTGGGAAGATCCATTCCTACTTTTGTGTTGAAATACCTTCTTCAGATCCTCTACCTATCAAAACTTACTTATACCCCCAAACACTGTGTGAAACTCCCTGCCACAAAGTGTTTTTCCTCTCTCATAATCCCTTTAGTAGTTTAAATCATCCACCTTCCAATACCTTCAGTCTTTGGCAAGGAAGTAGAGATTTGTCAATGCTGATTTATTTGGTCTCTTTTAGATTTCAGAATCAATCACCTTAATATAATTTCTTATCCAGAATGTAATTAGTAAATAAGCAGTCCATTTTAGTAGGTGATTCATTTTTTTTTTTTGTGATCCTATATGTTAATGCTGATTTATAATATATATTCTCAGGTCAGTTATATGCAGTCAGTTGTAAAAGTCTGTTAGATGTGGATAACACCGCAGCCTTAACACCGGATGGACAGCTTCATCTTATACTCAACAAGTTCACCTACCAAGAACTGTCTCTCAGTGGTACTCTGTCTGCCCACATTCTCCGCAAACCCTTAGAAAGATTTGGTAAGACTGATGATTCCTTCAACGTGAAGCATTTTAGCTGTAATGGGCGTCATAGCAGTAGTGTAATGATATGATCGACTTTATTCCGACTGATTTTTTAGGTTCCTGTTTATTGCACATCCTGAAATATAGTACAGTACAGTACAGGTGATCATTTATGGTTCTTGAGTAAAAAAAACAACCCTGTATCAGTGTATAAGAGAATATTGTTTGAATCACTGGGACGGTCTCCTTTGAAGTAAACAGAATTACACAGTTTAGTCAGATTTAATCTCATTACTGGCCCTTCATTTAATCCTTTCAATTTTGATATTGTATTTGGCCAACGCTAGAGGATTTTATTCAGCAGAAAGGGGAACCCAGTACACAAGTGATCAAGAAATTATGGTGGAATTTGAGCAATGCCACAAGCCATAGTTTTCTCTCTTTTTTTTGCTCACAGCTTCCTCAAAGTCTTCCTCCAAACTCAATAGCTTCTTCTTTATTTACATTTTGTTTCTTACTTCCACTGTCATGATCATTATACTGTACAGCTCTTTGACATGCTCTACCCACCTTTCTTTTGTACTTCTGTCTGTGTGTGTCTCATGTTAGTACAGTCCCTGGATCACATGTAACTCCCACCTCCTCCTTTGTTGTTGTTTACTGTGGGGTAATTATGGAATGTAACCCCTGCAGTTAACAAAGGATTATTGGATACAGTACTACAATGAAACCTCTATTTTAACGGACTACAGTACATACAATATATGGAGAGGAAACTCCGTTATATCGAGGGTCTGATAGATGTGAAACCCCCATATCACGGATTATACGGAGAGAGAAGTCCAATATATAGAGGTTTCACTGTAATTGTTTTGTTTTCATTAACGTATATTTTGCCTCGACAGTTGTTAAAGTGAATATGAAGGAGCCGAGTTTCAAGCCCGGACGTCCACACTACACCACGGTCACATCAGCCTTCACTCAAGTTCACCTCACATTCACCTTTTGGTTGACATGGATTCCAGATGGTTAGTATTTTAAAAACCTGAAGCTGTATGGTGTTTCATTATCGTTCTCATTGTTACTGTATGTAGATAGAAGTAATGCAACATTACAGGTATTTAACTAGTGACCTGAGGAGCTTCTTGTAATGATTTCGTAATATGGAAATTACTGTAATCATGATTACAAACATACATAAAGTCTTGGGAAAAGTATTAAAAAAATGTCACCTAAGTTCAAGTCTTGGTACAGAGAAAAAACTTTGGGAAAAGTATAAATTTTTCTTCAAAAACTACTTAAGTAAAAGAATAAAGTACTCGTAACCTGATCTGAAACACTCGTGGAGGAAAAGATTCAGTGTTGTTCCAAGAACACCACAGTTGTCCAATGGTGAAAGGTTGTCTCTTGAGGGACTTGATGAAGGACTCAGAAACCACATATAAAAACCCCAACCAATACTTCAACATGTAACGGTACGCACAGACTGATGACAATTCCTCATTTCCTTATGTTAATGATTTTATTTCTCGGGAATTCTATATTCTCGAGGTTGTTTATTATGCCGAGCAACTTTAAAAATAATTGTATTTCAGACACAGGCGTTTGTCCTTCATCTATAGCCAAGTATTTCCACGACCTTGGCTACAGCGTTGAGGAACGGAAGTCGTCCCTGAGCCAGAGCATCGTGACGGAGGTTGACATGCCCGTACTTGGCAAAGATGGAGAAGACACGGACCCTGAAGATGTTTTCGAATGGATTGGATGTCAGACGCTAGGAGTACACCTGTGAGTGGAGAACGGTGGAGTGAACGAAATCTCATACTCGAGTCAAGGGGGTGAAGTGAGCAAGTGGTGAGAGGTACCAGTAATGACAATAAACATCCTGACAGAGTTCACCTTTGTTAGATACTTAATATTTTTTAGCTGTAGGACTCAGTCGTCGATGCAGACAGAGCTGTTGTTACAATTAGTTACGTACTCTCTTGGAAGAATCAGGATTATGAACCCCGACTCAGTGTTTTATTTGACTAGCGAGTCATCCAGGTCACCAGAATAAAACTTTAAGTAAAACTAACATTATTTTGAACCACCTTGAGCCATAAAGAGATTTCAAAGCACAAATTAACTGTTTCTACGGAAAGATATTATGTAATCATGGATGAGATGTGTCACCAGGCCTGTAGAGAATACACTGTATAGTAGTTAAGGTGTTATGGTGTGTGTGTACGGATCTACTAATTTCCTCTTCTTTCTTTTCATTCAGGAAGACTGAAGGTACAACAGTGTGCGAGGTGGTCACTCCAAAGCCAAGTACTCTCGTTAATAATGTGTGTAGCTTACAGTGTACCGGTTTCTTCACCCCGAGGCAACTAAGCTCCTTACTCTCTCAACTCAGGTGAGAGTCCCATATCTACCATAGTACAGTACAATAGTTGGTAATCTCATCTGTATGCTCTCGCTACTTGGCATGTATACTTCTTGCTATTTTTCCCATAATGATGTTATTTGGATTAATATCACCATAGATTCCACAGCAGTCTTACAACGTCAGTGAACAAGAAGCAACTGGCATTAGATTTTTTTTTACCTATGTGATGTTATTTGTTAATGGGAAGCAGTAATACATTATGGTGTTATCAACAGACTGTGGCTGAAGCAGAGAAGTGAGTCAGCCGTACCCTGGTTGAGTATGACTGTTTATGGACATCCAGATTCTCCTATCAACTGGGGCACCTCGGAACACGTCTATCACACAAACGGAGACAATCTCTACACTCTGGTTATTTTGAGAGACCAGCTACGATTATATAAAGTCTCGTGTTCAAGAAAACCACAGAGAATGTATGTGAAATCTAATAAAAATAAATGAAGCTCAAGGAATTAGTACAGCACATTACATTTTTGGTGTTCCTGCCATTATCTGTTGTGTTTATGTTTTTTTATATGGCAATAGCTATAATGTATTTTCCTTTCGTTATGGTAAACAAAAATGAAGGAATTATTAAGAATGGTTTTTCTTTAGTGTGGTAAATGAATGCATTGCAAACATTCATTAAATCCAAGGAAAAAACCTTATTAAGCAGACCTGAATCAGAGTTCAAGATACAAATTTTTCTGATTACAGCAAATGAGCAAGTGTCACAGAAGAGGCCAAGTACAGTACAGTACATCTTAAAATAAAAAAATTCTCACACTAAAGAAAAACGACAAGGAATAAGACATTCTACTGTATATATCAACATGTTATAAGTCAAGGAAATGCCATTCACTGTGCAATCAACAACAAAGATATGTCTAGAGTAAAGAGCTGTAGTAGTCGCAACTATAGTGACAACAAACATCCATAACAAAAACAAAAAGTTTAACCATACCTCCAGAGGTGTCAACAGGATATGGAAACTAAAGCAAATAGCGAGGTTTCCTTGCACTCACGGAGTTGGCTCGGAATTGTAGAATGAATTTTATGTTGGATAGATCTGTTTGAAAAACCCCAATGACTCAAATGGGGAACTTTTTATATAAATACAGTACTGATAAAAAACGTTAAGAGAACTTGGTAACAAAGGGAATTCTTTTAATGACATCACCTTCAGTGGTGAACTCTAAAAGTGGCTTAAGAGGCCAAAATAGGATTGGCATTATTTTTCAGTCCAACAGAGGGTACATCTAGTGTGGGAGGGGCGGCAATAATCCTGATGCTGCGCTTGTCCACCATGGTAGGGTTGATGATCTCCCACATGCAAAATGTCTATTCAGTATTTTATTTGGTTTGTCTTAGGTGTATCCTTACTGTTGTCCATCATAACTGTATTTGCCATTTTTTAAACAGCTGCTGAAGAGTTGCTTTGGTAGTCTACTCTTGTCCATGGGGGTAACATGACTTATCCAGCATAGTTGATAACAGACAAAGTCAGCTTCAATGGTCCAATAGTTGATGATGGCGAGGATATTGGCATTTGTGCTGTCTTCCCAGGAAATTCAATGAATAAAAGAGAGTTGATGATAACTCTCAGCAACCTGGAGGTGTTGCCTGTGTGTGACCCATGTCTCACTACCATACAGCAGGGTGGGGAGGGCCAATGTTTGACAGATACGCAGCTTTGTCGATAGTCTCAACTCACTACAACTGAACACACAGGTATGTAATCTGCCAAAGGCCTGAGGCACACTTTTGATCCAAAGTTGGATTTCCTCGCTGTTGTTTGTGGTTAAAACTGGAGAGGCTGGTGACTAGAGCAGAGGCAGGCACACTGGATGACTGTCAGAAACTATCCACGACTTAGTCTATAAAGATATTACTGTAGTTATGTACAGCATAATAAACAGATAAGAAATATAGGCCACAGATTACCGTCATCAACTATAAGTGATAAATATTTCGTTGAGTCTTGATACAATATTACAGTACGGTAGTTGACGATCTTGTAAGTTATTTGTAAACTCTTTTCTTATACCAAACACCTTGAAAGACCTCTTCACTGGGTTTATAAAAGAACTATTTTTGATCCAAAGACTGTAGCCACAATACCACTCAATTCATTTCACCATCTGACAGAACAGTCGTTTAGTACATATGAATAAGTATTTTCTATACAGTATTTAAAAACATTAACGTTTTAAAGGATAAATTTATAATACATAATAATTAAGCAAGCACTACATAACATAATTTATTAACAAAGTATAAATATTTTCAAAGTAACAATATAATGGGAACTACATAACAACAGCTATCAACATTGTATATATTAAACTAAAGGGTAAAAAATAATGTCCATTAACATAATCAATAAATTAAAGCAGTCTGCTACAAATAAATTACTATGCTGAATAAATAACTTATTCCTTGAGGATAAATGTTTCTTTCAGAGACAACTAAACAAAAGATATACAACAGAGTATCTCAAAGTACAGTGGTGAAAAGTTCTAAACAAATGAATGAGTGTTTCCTTAGGTAGACTTTATCCTGTAACTTCCTGCAATGTCATCTCATAAACCTGCTACTGTATTTAAATTAGACATCTGGGATAACAAACAGAAAGTACACAATGGTCTGCCGCCACTCCACACTCTTACAGGATCCCCGAGGAAAGAATCAACCCTCGCTACACACAGTTAATGTCGAACAACACGACCAAACATTAATATGAGTGTTTGGCGTATTAGTAGCAACTGATTTGATTAAACTCATTTTGCAAAACATACTGACAGTCAAACCATTTTCTGTGTTTGTATTATCAGTTTAGTCCAACTCCTTAAAGCTAGCTGCAGCTTAGCTGTAGCTCAGAGTATCAACAAAGACCTGGGTGATTAAATACTGTACAGTTATCTATACTCCAGCACAAGTAACTATAACCCGCAAGAAATTTCATAATAGGTCTTGCATACTTTAAGAAATATTGCTTGGTGTGTTGCTGCCTTATCAACACAGCCACCTTGGTTCACTATAGTCCTTCAACACTATCACAGGATTGTTGTGTATAAGTGAGTACTGCTCAGGTAAAGTGGCAGCACAGAAGAACCAGCAGAAGTACATACGACATGACTTGCCAGGTGGGGGTGTTGTCAGCTATAATTAACTTAACACTACTTATATAATGTAATGTAACACTACTTGGATGCCGGGTCGACATACTTATCACAAATATCCCTGAGTAGGTTGAGCATATGAGACTTTACATCTCAATAGGAGCTTTTGGTGGGCACAGGAACCAAAACACCACGAAAAGTCCTTGTTGGGTTAACGCGTTCTGAATATTATGTTGAAATCACGTGCTGTATGGTGTGTGAGCAAGCACTTCAGATAATGATTCCTTTGGTGATTACAGTATTCTTAAGTGTTGCTTTGAAATTCTGACTGAGCCACTGAAGCTAAGTGTTAGTGGTACAGTCATCATGTCCTGGCCTGATGGCAGAGAACAGCCATCGTAGTTAACAAAACAATGGTGTCGATGTGATCTACCACAACAGCCACCAAGGAGCAGAATGGCAGACCCACTGTGGTGATGAGGTGACCCAAGACGTCATCATTAGCTTGTAGACCTTCTTGGTATTCCATATGCTGTATCCAAGGTCGAGCCATCGCCTCCACTATGTCACTCACAATGGGTGACACTTGCATCACAGCTACCAGGGGAGTGGCCATCACTTGGTACCCACGTAGTGCCTGGCCATTGCTGGTGGCCAGGTGGACCCCAAACGATGCATCGGCCAAGTATGATGATAGAGAAAGGCGTCCTTGGGTGAAGAGCTCTGTACAAATAACAGTGTGGTCCAGCTTATTCTGTATTCCCTTGGCGAACAGTGTGCCACAAGAGCCACCCACAGCCACACCACAAGCACCGTAACATACTCCAGGACTTACTGTGACATCACTCAGTAAAATGTACACGAAGCAAAACGCACAGCCTCCAGAGGACCCGAGACACCCACCAATCTGAGGGATTAACGCCTTAAAGCCTTCATAGGCCAAAATTTTATCAATACTTTTCATAGCCCTTCTGAGAGGTCCATACCTCCTTCGGCGCTGTATTGGAAACCTGTGTTTGGTGATGAGGCTTCGTATGATGCGGCGGCTAGTTGGGCCTCCAGGGGTTGTGACCGTCACACATCGTAGTGAGTCATTATGTGTTGTAGCACCTTGGCATCCAATCTCCAAATGTGGGGCACCCTGACGACTCTGGCACCAAGTTCGCACACTGAAACCACCTGGAGACCCATTAGGTATAAGGAGGACGTGAGGTGGTGCTGTGGAGCGCCAGGTTGTGGTGACTGGCCGGTGCGTCAAGGGGTCATGTGCTGTCACTTCGATCCAGGTACTCATGTCACAATGTGTATGAGCTGCCAGTTCCTGAAGCTCTTCCTGGGTCACTAGACGGGTAGGTGAGTGACTTTCTCTCACTACCACCCATGGGGGATGCTTCTCACCTCCTTCCACTCGTGTCAGGCCCTCAAGCAGCCATGGTGTTTCCTGTAGTACAACCTGACCTACTAAATGTTTTGCAACTAGTCTCATCCGCACAGCCCAGCCTGATACTTTACCATCTACCATATCTGCTGGCTTGATGACTCCTCTGTGGGTTGCATGATCAACAAAGTTTCGCCGCATCTCTGGGACATCTGAAACAGTGCTGTTGGTGACTGCCAGTAGAGCAAGGCTGGCAGCATCATAAGCAAGGGTGGCGACTAAGGGGTTTTGAGGGTCTAGTGCAAGCAGCAGTTGACGGCGAGTGATTGCATCCATCTGAGATGATCCCGCCCAGGCAACAGTGCACACTGCACAGGCCTCAGCAATTCTACGGGCAACTGGGTCACTGAGGAGTTTGGCACGATGAACAGGATGGGTATGTAACATGACAAGACGGCCACGAAGAATGTGACCGACAGAAGTCATAATTTCTGGCAAGTGACCGCCCACTGACACCCAGACACCTGCCTCCGGCAAAGCGGCCAAGGTATCTCCCAGGTGTGCCGTGGAGAGGTTCCTGGCGTGCAGGTGAACTGGTTGCGCTACAGTGATGCCGTAAGTCTTCCCGGCCGTCATCACGTGTGTCATCTGCTTCTCTTCCCTGCTAGTGATGACTGGGATGAGGTGGGTGAGGCCGGTTCCCGCCAATTTGGCCACCTCTGCCGTGATCAGAGCACCGTGGGAAGGTGACAATGATGCCAGGAAGGGGCAGTCATCACTAGAGATGAGGGACGTGGGGGACACTAGCAGAGCCTTCCTGCCCGAGTACTCCATATAGTGACACAGTGCCTCTACTTGCACTCCATCACCACCCACCAGGAAGACTCTCACTCCTTCACTCCACAGAGTCTTGAAGGCCTGGAGGGCACCTAGGGTAGTTCCCCACGTGAAGGCTTCGCGCACCTGTACATCCATTGTGATGCTTATGGCGGCCACATGATCTCTGACGGCCAGCACTGTTGCCTTCCTCAAGTCCTCATCCAGCTCTGACCCGGACATCAACACTCCGACCTTCACCTCTACTGTAAAGAAACATACATTATGGAAGAACTACAGCAGACTAAGTATGCTCCATGTACTAAGACCTACAGCAGACTAAGGATGCTCCATGTACTATATCCGACACATTTGTATAATAGACAATGGTTGTTAAAGAAAGCCTTAACTTTATTACATCACCTGAGTGGAAGTTTTACAATATACTTTAAACATTATTATAGCTTTACTTCTTGTGTCATCCATAACAATTGTGGGAGCGAACTGTTCATCACTGCGTGTCAAGTTGGCTAGCAGTGACGGTATACATTATACAGTTCACCATATACAGTGTACAGACAACATAGACATACACGCCATATAGATCGTGCAGATACAGTATACATATATAAAATTTCCAATATACGTATAGATAAAGAGTGAATCAGGTACATAAATCAAGCAAATGTTGTAACACCTATTTTGATTCCTCTCCAAACCACATGAAGCAAACCTAATTATTACCAAACTTCAGAGGAAAATAGAGCTTAAATTAGGTCAATGTGTTAATGTTAATGGCACTTAATATTATTTTAAAGAGAGATAATGAGACCAGGAACAAATTATCTTGGAAATATTCTCATGATTGTTGAGTTAATGTGGATAAAGAGAGAAAACATTAATTGAAGTTGTTTCCCAGTTTACGATGACGAATATTATGAGTATATCCTCACTATCATTATCTAAAAAAAAAGATAAATAAAAAAATAAAAGAGAAAAAAGCAGAAAACAAGACGGCGGTAAGCAGACAGTACCCAGCAACAAACAGAACGATATTAACACCCAGCAGAAGACGAAATATGTATAGGCGGTAACGCAACGGCTTAAACAAGTAGGACTGCTTATACCCTGGAGCGGGGAAATTGAAGTCAGGCAGTGGGCACACACACACCACACCCACCCACACACACACCACACCCACCCACACACACACCACACCCACCCACACACATACCACACCCACACACACACACACCACACCCACACACACACACACACACCACACTCCACCCACACACACACCACACACCCACACACACACACACCACACCCACCCACACACACACCACACCCACCCACACACACACCACACCCACCCACCACGTCATGCCCAGCCAACCTATAATACCTGAGCTCAAGTCATTGTTTCTCACTGTAATGAACCCTATGTTTGATGCAATGTTACGATACCTGGCCCTTACATGATGCTACGATACCTGGCCCTTCCATGGTACAATGATGCTGCGATACCTGGCCCTTCCGTGGTACAATTATGCTACGATACCTGGCCCTTCCATGGTACAATTATGCTACGATACCTGGCCCTTCCATGGTACAATTATGCTACGATACCTGGACCTTCCATGGTACAATTATGCTACGATACCTGGCCCTTCCCATGGTACAATTATGCTACGAACCTTCCATGTCGATACCAGGCCCTTCCATGGTACAATGATGCTGCGATACCTGGCCCTTCCATGGTACAATTATGCTACGATACCTGGCCCTTCCATGGTACAATTATGCTACGATACCAGGCCCTTCCATGGTACAATGATGCTGCGATACCTGGCCCTTCCGTGGTACAATGATGCTACGATACTGGCCCTTTCCTGGTATAATGATGCTACGATAGCTGGCCCTTCCGTGGTATAATGATGCTACGATACCCGGCTTTTCTATGATGCTACGATACCTGGCCTTCCATGGTACAATGATGCTGCGATACCTGGCCCTTCCGTGGTACAATGATGCTACGATACCTGGCCCTTTCTGGTATAATGATGCTACGATAGCTGGCCCTTCCGTGGTATAATGATGCTACGATAGCTGGCCCTTCCATGGATGCTGATCCTGGCCCTTCCATGGTACAATTATGCTACGATACCAGGCCCTTCCATGGTACAATGATGCGCGATACCTGGCCCTTCCGTGGTACAATGATGCTACGATAGCTGGCCTTCCATGGTACAATTATGCTACGATACCAGGCCCTTCCATGGTACAATGATGCTGCGATACTGGCCCTTCCGTGGTACAATGATGCTACGATAGCTGGCCCTTCCGTGGTATAATGATGCTACGATACCCGGCTTTTCTATGATGCTACGATACCTGGCCCTTTCCTGGTATAATGATGCTACGATAGCTGGCCCTTCCGTGGTATAATAATGCTACGATTCCTGGCCCTTCTATGATGCTACGATACCTGACCCTTTACTGTTAGAATTACAGTACTTGGCGTCTCATAACAGTTAAGGTATCTGAAAGAATCACCTAAAGATCAGACACCCCAGTTTAGGTTAGGTTAGGATTAGTATTTTTCTGTTTAATAAGTAGGTGAAATAAGCTGGGTGGTCTAATCTTCAGGTGATCCATCTTAAATAGCACAAGAAACATATCTGACGTGTTCGGTATCTGTCACATTCCTTCCTCTGGGTGTGTGTGTGTCGAGGAAGGTGGTCACTGTCTGCAAATTGTATACCTGTAGTGTGTGTTTACAAGGTGAATTAATATGAAATTAAGACGACTTTACTTTGTATGTATGTATGTATGTATGTATGTATGTATGTATGTATGTATGTATGTATGTATGTACTCTAATTGATCTGTCCACTCCATGGGTTGCCGCACCTACTTTGAACTAACAACTCACAATGCCCGTTCAGTGTTTACCATCTCTCTCGATACACCCAAAGCTTCTAACACAACACAACACAACACAACACAACACGACGCTAATACTTCATTACAGGGAACCGATAAGAGCTAGGTACATGCCCCCTAATCCTCTAGGTATTGGTATAAGATAATTTCATAAAACAATAATACATGTAGAAGCTATAATATGCTACCAAATTATACTCTTAACAAGGTGTATAATTCTTTTCAGATGAGAGAGATAAAATAGATATTCATAAAAAAAGTATTTGGAAATATTGAGGGGTCGTGTTCACTTTGCACAAAACCATTTAGAAATCAACTCGGCCCCCCCCCCCCAAAAAGTGGAAAAAAAAATAATGGTAATATTGACTGGTTATATGAGATGGTCTATCTAGATTTTTTAGTTGAACTGGTTAAGTGTGCAGTGCTGGAGGCGGTGTGGTGTGGTGTGTCTGGAACTCATCGTATTTTCTGCAATAAGCACCCAAATAAAGTATACCATCAAGTGGCATCCAGAGTTGAGTGATTTACCCGAAGTGAAGATGATGTCCTTTCCTTCTTTCCTTCCTTCTATTCTCCTTCATTAATTTCTCCATCCTTCCTTATCCTCTTCGCCACTTGTTAGCTTATTAGCCGATAGAACGGTCGGTGTTCTCTGTTACACACTTGACAAGAACTGGGCATGTACTAGTGTAACAGGAGACGATCAATAGGAAATCAAGTATAGGAAATGAGATTTTTTTGGAAATATAAACAATAAAAAACTAATAAAAAAAAAAAGAATGAACATAACTTGGACCAACAGATTCACAAAAGTCGAGACAAAACGAACGCTGGTGAGAGTTTTCTGTCTACACACACGCCACCAAATGCTTTCCCTCTCAACACACCTAGTAAACGCTCTCTCATAAAGGCACAGCGACTTACCTGGTTTGGAAAGGTTAATTACTGAGAGTAGGTGACGGGCCGTGCCTATCAGTACTAGAGAAGCCACGCCCACCACCACCAATGTCACCATGACGCCAACAGCTGCCCACGCCACACACCTCACCCTCATCCTGCGCTGGGTGGGTAACTTGTCATCTGCTAGCAATTCGGTGGCATAACCTTCCCCTGAAATACAAAAATACAGTTGAACTCGTATCCACAGTGTAATTATTAAAAGATTATATAATTTTTATAGTTCCCTATACCTATAATTCTCACAAGTATATTATATAACTATTATTCACACTATTCATTTTATTGGTTATACACTAAATGAGTTTGTATTAACTTAAGTGATTAATGTGAGTCAGAGTTCTGGGGTATAGTGAGCCAGCCCGAGTGTGTGTGTGTGTGTGTGTTTTAGTATGTTGTTCTGTGGTAGATTAATGAGTTATAAGAGAGCTTTCACACTAATAATGTCATCATACTATAATACTGTATTGCCACACTAACAGATGACACCACAAAGCTTGATAAACAGGGATGTGGAGTGCAAAAGTGATAACTATGACAAAAATACGGAGATAACGTAAGTGAGCGTGACAACGGTAAGTGAGCGTGACAACGGTAAGTGAGCGTGATTTACCGTTATTGGGTGATTTTTTTGAAACGACATGAACAACTATTTATCCAGGATTTATTCGTTTTATTATTATACGCTTGGGTAGTCACGCGATTAACAGGCAAGCAAGTAAGTTATATGTCAATCTGTCACACCTGAACCAGTCACAGGCTCACGGCTATTGTCTCATTAACCTTCCACCAACCACCACTGAAATACCTTTAACCAATCTCCAATCTCTAGTTATCTTAACCTTTCATAACACTGATATTCCTTGAAAGATAGCCAAATATCCGGTAAAGATGTCTTGAACATTTTGAAGCAGAAAGGATAACAGAAAAAAGAAAATCACAAATAAATACCCGGTATATGAATAGCCTCTTCATGGGAGGGAAAAGTGAGCAGCCACACTTACAAACTCTCACGATATAGCAAGCGACGCCTCCCACTACCACCACCATAAAGCATGTCTCGTTTAATCCTAACCACACACGCGCACGTCATATCCATCTACTGACCATCTCAATCAGCTCAAGCCAACCATATCCGCACGTACGAGGCTAGTAATCTGGGCTGCTGGACGGACTCAGTTAGCAAGAGCTGTGAGGAGCGGGCAAGGTATGGTGAGCTCCTTTGTAAAACCAAAATTTCTCCAGTTTCAGCGAATTCTGCTCTTGAGATTAACTTAACCTAACCTACCAAACCTGACCAAAAACCTGTTAGGGGAGTTTAATTGGAACACAGAAAAAACCAGTGTGAAACTTTCCTCATTGGGTTCATTTGAATGTTTTTTGTTTGTTATGACTGGTGGAAAATAGTGTGTGTGTGTGTGTGTGTGTGTGTGTGTGTGTGTGTGTGTGTGTGTGTGTGTGTGTGTGTGTGTGTGTGTGTGTGTGTGTGTCCTCAGTTTATTTCACCTGATAATAAAACACCCTAAACGTTAATTGGGATAAATTATGTTACGTTGTTATTTATGTAGGTTAGGATAGGATGATCTTAAGGTGAAATAAGCTGGGGCTAACCTTCAGGCGATTCAGTAAGCCTTACTATGAGTGTGTAGTAATTCCCTACCAGTTTTTATGGCCCCTTGCGTCACTTATCTCACCATCAACTCTCAGTATTTCTCGTCATGATAAAGTAAATTGAATCATCTTCCTTCAAGACCAATAAAATATAGTTACACCCAGGCTGTATAATTCGGGGAGAGGAAGATCGAGAGGAATACAGAAGACGTGAGGAATAGCGTTCGTTATTGATAAGACACACGCATTATAACAGTAAGCAAGGAGCCCAACTTCGTATGTTTGTTTTCCTCTTAATAGGCCTAGCTGGAGTGTAGGCCAGGCTAACACACAATATTAAATCAAACAACTAACTCACCACAGCCGAGGTAATTCCCAGTGAGTGATGAGTAAAGTAGAGCGCCTTGCACCATCTCACCGCCTACACAGCACTTCACAGACTGGGACGTCGTGAGCCAGTGTATGACCGCCTTGGTGCGTGCTGGCCGGGAGAAAGAGGTCAAATTGTTGTGGGTGGCAGCTGGCCGTGATGCTTCTTATGGATAACTAATGAGTCTGAGGAAGGTTGCACACCACATATCCTTGTATCTGCCCTTCACACCACCACCACCACCACCTGTTTCAATTACTGATCATTAGGCCCTTAGCTGCTTCACCTGCTTCATTTTTCATCTCATAAATGCATCACTATCTACCATTAACCTGCACCACCGCCTGCCCTCACCTACACCATCACTACCACCTGGCCTCACCTACTCCACCTACACCACCACCACCTACTCCACCTACACCACTACCCTCACCTACTCCACTACCCTCACCTACACCACTACCCTCACCTACTCCACCTACACCACTACCCTCACCTACTCCACCCACACCACCCCCCACCCACCCACCCACACCACCACCCCACCCACTCCACCCACACCACACCCCCACCTCTCCACCCACACCCACCACCCACCCACCCACACCCACCACCCCTCACCTACTCCACCTACACCACTACCCTCACCTACTCCACCTACACCACCCTCACCTACTCCACCTACACCACTACCCTCACCTACTCCACTACCCTCACCTACTCCACCTACACCACTACCCTCACCTACTCCACCTACTCCACCTACACCACTACCCTCACCTACTCCACCTACACCGCCAATACCACCTGCCCACACCAGACCTCGAGAAAGTCCATGTTATCAAGAATTTTTTTTTCCGGCTTCGTAATCTCACAATTTGACTTAAAAGAACAGACTTAATAATTTGTAAAAATATTAAATTAATGCGTTTGTTCTTGTATCTTTTATCAAACTGCTTTTTCTTCTCTTTATCACACAATTTTAAGAATATTAATAAGGGTTGGTAAGGTAGGTGGATATTGCCTCTGGGTGTGTTCTAAGTTTGCCTCTTGACTGTGTGTGTGTGTGTCTGATGGTGTTAGTCCTGGACACATTGTAGCTTCATCAGCGGAACCAATTCAATTCTCATTGGAATTTCCGTGTTTTCGAATATCCGATACGACTGCGAACCCATAGTTTTATAACCTAGTAAGTTATTGCAATTAACCTAACTCAGCCTAACGTAATATGTTATTGCAAATAGCCTAACCTAACCTAACCTAACCCAAATAACAAAATTCTACCAAACAGCCTAACCTAATCAAACGCAAATAAACAAGTATTAATTCATTCGCATAGCCTTACCTAATTTAATCCAATTAACCTAGTATTAGTTAATCCATATAGCTGAACCTAACCCAAAAATAAACAACTCTAACCCAAATAGGCTAACCAAGCTAGCGCAGCCGAACCTAATTGCGCATCGCCCCCCTCCTCCCTGCTCACCCATTCCGTGCTGCGAGAAGTTCAAACTATACCGCTTTAAAGCGCTTCCTGAGAAAATTAAACTCCGCCTGGTGACATCATTTATCACACCGATATTAACTTACCCAGCAATACCTCTTCATACTATGAGCACCACTCAAATATTAAAATTACAGGTGGTCCAAAATGAAGCCCTAAGATTCGTCACAGGTGAAAGATACCCCTTCACCAGAACCACAGCTGAGATACATAGAGACCTGAGAATGAAACCCATCAACCAGCAGCTGCACACCCTGGCCAGCAGAATCTGGCAAAAGATAGAACGATCAGAGCAAGAACTCCTTCAAAGACTCCCACCAGATAACGACAACAACCATACATGGTTCCCAAAAAGCTACGAAATCTCAAAAGGTCCATTACCACCCCCGATCTACACGGCCAGGCAATAGACAACCTCCCTAGACCAGCATCCGCCAGTAGGGTCGGCGGAATATGAAATAAGGCCCTTAAAACACCCATAGATGGGACAGGGTAGGCTGTCTAGTGCCTGTACCGGCAGACAATAACTAACCCATGACACAACCCTAACACACTATTAGCTTAGCTAGGCGGTCAGCCCGCCCTCTCTTACCTCCTCCTGAATTTCTTCAATTTCCGAACTATAACTTCCTTCCCCCACCTCTAATCTTCCTTCATTCCTCCTTTCCCTACAAAAAAAAAAAGGTCAAGGGAGAGAGAGAGGGAGGTAGGTTTGGTAGTGTTAGTCGTCACGTTGGCCGTTAACGTCCTTGCTTGGCTGTCTGGGCGATATCTATGGCACATTTTTTTAAGATATTAAGTTAAAATATAATAACAATAGAGACCAGGTGATTCAGCAAAAACTTAAACCTTTTCATTTTAGTTTTTGACATGTTATATATATATATATACACCTTTCGCTTACTTCACATTTATCTTGCAACAAGAATTGCATCCTGTGTTATTTATTACAGCTAAATTTCTTATTATTAAATCTACCAATGTGCAATTGTATTAAAGTTTATTAAATTGGAGTTCTTGAGTATTTAATGAAGGTACAGTGGCTGTTTTTATTTCAGTGGTGGTGTTAATGTTGTTGGTGGTAGTAGTGGTAGTGGCATTAGTGGTAGGACCTTAAGGCATTCATTAAGTGCTGGCTATACCTACTGTCTGTATGTAACTGGGTCGTGGGGACGTAGGGGGGGGGTATTGGGGGAGGGTTGGAGAAGTAGGGGGTGGGGGAGAAGTTATGGGTGAGGAGAGAGTTAGGGAATGGACATATAGAGTGGATGAGGTGAGTGAGTGGTGGAGATGCCAAGGTGGTGGAGGAAGGGGGATGTTTTGGAGATGGCAGGATGGTGTGTGAGGGGGAGTGTTGGAGATAACAGGATGGTGCAGGAGAGGGGGAGTGTCGGAGATAACAGGATGGTGCAGGAGAGGGGAAGTGATGGTTTTCCTGGTAAATGTTGCATCTAATATTATTGTACACCAAGGGTTCATTTCTGTGAGCGAGTTTGACTGCTGACGTAGTTTTAAAGAGTTAGTGTATACATTACGTGATATTTACTGCATCACGCTCCACGCACTCGGTTAATGAAGTGAAGTAAGATTCCTGCTTCCTCCTCACGCTCTCCCTCCCTCTGTTCCTTTCTCCCGCTGTTTTAATATTCCGAGAACATCAGACTAACAAAGAAATCTTAGATCAACACGTGTGATAAATCAACAAGCGTAAAAAACATTTCCTCCAACAACACTCACCTCAACTGTTAGGCAAGCTTCAATTTCAATCCATCATGCATTCATTTGGAGACGATTCAACCACAGAAATGTAGATTAATGGTTAAAACCTTTAGAAAACTGTATCTAATATATTTATACACGTTTTCTTTCGGCTTCCTCCCGGTAGAAACATAAGATTCCGATGAAAAACTGATTTGGCTATGAGCTGAGGTATGGTGGTGAAGGCGGAAGGCAACACTACTTTCTTGCACCCGTTTAAGTGGTGAACTGACCTTGAGAGACCAGTCCGGTTAGTTATATATACGTGCCGCTATGGTAGAACCTAACCTATATTGTACACCACTAGGCTTGTCAATCTCTCTCTCTCTCTCTCTCTGAAGAAAATATATGCAGTGGCTACGAAATGGTTACATAAACTTGTGTACATGGTCAGCTTGTTAATGTATACTTGTGTGACGAGGCAGGATGGTGGTGATGGTGTTGCCTGCTACATATTTCTTCGCTACGACAAGTTTGTGGTCACTGTATTCGTGTTTGGATTTTGGAATTTATATAAGTTATCTTTTACCGTATTTACTGTTAGTTTCAAGTTCTTTGCAGGCCAGTATACTATTGGTATGACGTTGTAGGTAAAAAAAAAATAAGAAAAATATGAAAAATGTCGTTGAAATTCGTTCTTGCCCTCCCCCCCTACTACTACTACTACTCTCACCCAGCACAGGAAAACTAATATACTTTCTTCCTCTTCTTCTTCAGGCGAGGGAAAAAATAATAACTCAACTAATATGGTAGAGAAATTATCACTCTAGGAAAGAACCAGTTTAATATGCATATACGGAAAGCCTCAAGCACTCACACAGACTTGGTTTGCGTACAATGTAAAGTTTTAAATTGGTTTTTTCTCATCTTGCCTCTTAACTGGTATATTTTTTTTCTGACGTTAATGGTGATTGTATTATATGTTTATTATTATGACTTTTGAATCGCAATTTGATATTTGAGTTGAATTTTTTATTTAATTATCCATAGAATTAATCCACTTCATTTCTTAGATATTATTATTCAGTGTGTGTGTGTGTGTGTGTGTGTGTGTGTGTTTGAACCACTATCCACCACCTAAACGTGTCTATATTATTTAATGTATCCAGTCATATTTATCAGCAATCTCAAGGCCACCAGGAAATTCTCGTCATCAAATCGTACGTGTTTGAGTTGTAAACGTTTATCCTGTTTAGCGTTTGTTTTCGGCGTTTCCTTTCTGTTGTTATCTACACTTATATTCCACCCTTTCCATAATTATACTACACCCTTACAGCCCACTCATGTAGTTTCTGGAATCATTTAGTATCGTTACGTATTTGTTCTGTCTCCTTTGATTTATTCGGGATTTCTGTGAGTCTTGAGAGGTACATTCCTGGACTGGGGTGAGGATGACTTATGTTACTTCATCCCTTTGAGATGTATTAATGTTTTTTGTATCTCAATAAACGTATCAATCAATCTCCTTTGATGCAGGGAAGATTTAAATTACACCACTGCCTATTTCACCTGAAGATTAACCACCCCGAGGCTACCTAGAGGGTTAGGTTAGGTTTGATTTGGTTTGGTTACATAACCTTTAGGTTAGATGGTGGAGGTGGTGGTGATGGAGGGCGAATATTCAGGTGAACCAAACTATCCAACTAAACTCTTCCTGTAATTGTCTACCTGTCTGAACAACACACCTGTTAACTCCTTCAATACTGTTTACTCCCATTAAGTGTTTACCTTTATTAACGGTATATTTGGGGATATTTATTGTTTGCATTGATGACTCGGCTTTTCTCCACTCGCTTTCAGATCATCGTTTACTCGGGTGTTTGTAAACAGCGTGGAGGAAAGTTTATTGCTTGTCGTCAGCAGCACAGAGAGTACACATCGTCAGTTAATTTCACCTGGTGATTAAACTAACCTAAAGCTAACTTAATCTAACCTAACCTAACACTAACGTAACGTAACTTAACACTAACCTATCGTAACATAACCTAACACAAATCTAATCTATCTACCCTGACTTAACCAAACCTACTCCCCCCCCCCCTTGGTAAAGTGTTAAGGTGTTTAATCATCAGGTAAAGTACACAGGTGTGTGAGGGGCTAATCTACATGCAGGTAATCCTCACCAAATATATACAGGTGTCCCCGCTGACTTAGTATATACCACACTACAACCTGATATTAGCCTGATAGTTGACACGACCCGTAAAAAAAAATAATAATAATAAAAAATAAAAAATATACCTGTCTTACACACCCCGTAACGCTAATTGACACCTGATGACTGAGTGGTACACCTTGGCGGACAGCCGGGACAGGTAAGGTGTGTGTGTGTGTGTCTGTGGTGGGGAGACTGAATAATAAATACTAATGTTCAAAGTCCTGATTAATTTACATGATCATTGAAGCAAATTTCCTGTTCAAGTTTTATACAAATTTTACAAATGTTCACTGACCTATAATACTTTTTATCACAAACGACAAAATTTTTCTACAATATATACTCGTACAAGGCGAAAAATTAACAAGATTTTTTTTTTTTTTAAGTTTTCGACGAATTTGACTCCAGGGTCGATCTGAAGCACTGACAAGATTGGGTGAGAGAGAGAGACTGAGAAATATAACACGAGTGTGTGGGTAGTGTGAAAGATGAGGAAGGAACGAGAGAGAGAGAGAGAGTTAAGTGGCGTGAGATCAAAGAGAATTGACTTCTCGAGATGTAATTTAAAACTTGGGGTCGAAAAATATTAAAAAAAAAAACCCACGTGAGGCCAAAAAACAAAATAAAAAACACTTGACGTCAAAAAATTAATAAAAACAAATTTAAAAAAGATTCCTAGAGAGTTGTGTGAACGAGAACAGCAGGTCGATGTCTCCAGCAGCCAATAGCCGCAATACATTCATAAGAACATAAGAACAAAAGAACATAAGAAAGTGGGATACTGCAGGAGGCCGACTGGCCCATGCAGGGCAGATCCCTTTCACACCCATCCCAGCACTTCCATGTGCCTATCCAACTTCGTCTTGTGCCTATCCAACTATAAGAACCATAAACGTTTTTCATTTGTTTTTTGAAGGAGTAGATACCTGCATTTATGATTTTTACTAGGAAGTATAGATGCAACATAAACGTTTATCATTTGTTTTTGAAGGAGTAGATACCTGCATTTATGATTTTTACTAGGAAGTATAGATGCAACATAAACGTTTATCATTTGTTTTTGAAGGAGTAGATACCTGCATTTATGATTTTTACTAGGAAGTATAGATGCAACATAAACGTTTATCATTTGTTTTTGAAGGAGTAGATACCTGCATTTATTATTTTTACTTGGAAGTATAGATGCAACAAACGTTTATCATTTGTTTTTGAAGGAGTAGATACCTGCATTTATTATTTTTACCAGGGAGTATAGATGTAAGACTTCTTTAAATAGTATGAAGAATATTGAGGCCAACAAAACTTTCCTGGTACAATATATACATGACCCTCACACAGCTACCTCTCTTGACCCCTACGATTGACCTAATTCCCAAATACAAAAACTGACCTACCTTACTCCCTAACACATTAACATGGATAAATAACCCGTAGAAAAAAATATCTATTCTAATATATTCGTTAATTATGGCTTCTCAAGTTATCGTCACGCACTTATACACACAGACGTAAATTTAAGTGTATTGTTCCAGTCAGTGTAGTGATGCTAAGTGTGTTTATTTTTTTTCTTGTGCTTTCTAAATTACTTAAATAGAGAATGAAATCGTGTTGGTGAGATTAGCTGATTAAGGGAGATTGGTTGATTAGCTCACCTGTTGGGATGAAACACACCTGGACTACACACACACACACACACATTCCCTTGGTGAAAATAAACCCCCACTTAAGATTAAATGACCCAAAATATAATACACCTCAAAAAACGGGGAAAATAAGCAACAATAATAATCTGTAAAATTATACGTCTAAGAAAAATTATTACTGAATATTTATCGATCTAAGCGGCATTCTTAATCATTCTTCTTTATTAACCTGTATGAAAGCAAACGACATTAACATACAAAACATCATTTACCAGTTTACACACACAAGTTATTGAATCGTTCTATTTGGGATTAAGGTCACATAATTATAAACAAAGGCTGAGAGAGATATATGTCAGTGTAATTTGAGAGTTATAAAAACAAGTAATTTATTGTTTTGTTTTGATTGTTGAGGTGTTAGGATTTGGACGATTCCTAAGGGGTTACGTGCCTATTTGGTTACTTTTGAAGGGGGTTACGTGCCTATTTGGTTACTTTTGAAGGGGTTACGTGCCTATTTGGTTACTTTTGAAGGGGGTTACGTGCCTATTTGGTTACTTTTGAAGGGGGTTACGTGCCTATTTGGTTACTTTTTAAGGGGCTACGTACACACCAGGTAACTTTTAGAGGGATACGTACACACCTGATTATTCCAAAACGAGCTACGTACCTAAAGCAACACAACCACGCATTATTTATATCATTTATTACAAGATTAATAAAATATAAGACGATCATAAACTTCAAGTATATTTATTAATGTCTTCAATTTACTTCTCTTTATCAGACAAGTTTTCCTCCACTTAACAATCGTACACGTGGAGTCTCCTGAAGATTAGAGACCCTCAATTTATTCCACCTGATGATTGAACACCCTAATGTTATCTTCCTAACTGTCTTTCTGTCTGTCTCTATGGCTACTTGTCTGTCTGTCTGTCTGTCTTGCGGCTACCTGTCTGTCTGTCTGTCTCTATGGCTACCTGTCTGTCTGTCTGTCTCTATGGCTACCTGTCTGTCTGTCTGTCTGTCTCTATGGCTACCTGTTTGTCTGTCTGTCTCTATGGCTACCTGTCTGTCTGTCTGTCTCTATGGCTACCTGTCTGTCTGTCTGCCTGCCTACCTGCTCATTCTGTCTCTGTTCATCCGTCTGTCTGTCTGTCTATCTAGCCAACTTTTTTCTTTCTCTCCAGCTGTCTATCCATCTATCTATCTATCTGTCTGTCTGTGTCAAGAATAGGATAATACAGTGAACAATTAAGTTAATTCTGAAATGTAAAATGAAAAGGTGAGACACAGGTGACATACAGGTGAGTTACAGGTGAGACAAACGCAATCGAGATGACATAGTTACTGGGGATCTACGTTAGAGAATAACCTCACCTCACCTCACAAGTAAGTTCCATCTGCGCATGTTAAGTCAATTACCTGGCCAACAGCCTTTCATAACAGACCACACTGGGGCGCCAGGTGTCGGCAGGTAACCATTGATGGTCTGTAGGTACGACAATTATACCATGAGACCAGACGGTGATGTGTGTGTGTGTGTGTGTGTGTGTGTGTGCGTGTGTGTGTGTGTGTGTGTGTGTGTGTGTGTGTGTGTGAAGAGGAATAGAAGGATGATGAGGAATAGAGGAGGAAGTGAGGAGAAGAGGAGGAGGAGGAAGTCTGTATTGGAGGAGGAAGAGAAAGACAGGAGGAAGAGAAGAAGATAAGGAAGAAGGAAGACGGAAGAGAAAGAAAGAAGAGGCAACAAGAAACAAGAGGAAGACTACACCTGGCTGGTTCTCTCTGGTGACATTTACCTGGAGCCTCACATAACCTGCCCCTGACAAAATCCACACCTGTAGTCCACCATCACCACTACTACTACTACTACCACCACTACCACCATCACTACCACAACTACTACTACCACCATCACTACCACCACTACTACCACCACCACCACCATCATTACCACCACTACTACTACTACAACCATCACTACCACCACCATCACCACCAGCTGTAAGAACGAGGTTAGTGTGGGCACACACACACACACACACACACACACACACACACACACACACACACACACACACACGCGCGCGCGCGCACACACACACACACACACTGATCTAATAATAGCAATAGAAGAATGTCTTATAAGTTCCATATTTGTATCAACTCATCATGGTAATATCGATCATAGTTACTCCCCCAAGACCCCCCCCTCAAGATCCTCAGTTACTGTCTCAAGACCTCTCTCCCCACCAGTTACTACCTCAAAGACCATCCATTTCCCCAGTTACGACCCCAAGACCCACCCAGTGACTGCTTCAATTTTTCCACCATCACAAACAAACACACGAATCATAATAATAAACCCGTCTGGTGTGTCGTCCCCCTGACACCTAAAACCAAAACAAATAATAAACCCGTCTGGTGTGTCATCCCCCTGACACCTAAGACCAAAACAAATAATAAACCCGTCTGGTGTGTCGTCCCCCTGACACCTAAGACCAAAACAAACACACAGTTCCCAATGGCATTCCCGCGTGCCTTACCCTTAAAAAGAGACCTAATAAATAAACTTATTCTTTGTCTTGTGTAAACCTTCCTCCAGTGCCTCTTCTTCTCCTCTTTCTCTTCTTCCTCCTCCTCCTCTCTCACCCTCTCATCATGGGTCAAGTCCACCATGGTGATGACCTTGATCTCTTAAGTGACCTTGGTTAATGTGTTGATTTCCAGTATACATTCTGAGGATAAGCAATAGTAACTACGTCGTGTGTGTGTGTGTGTGTGTGTGTGTGTGTGTGTGTGTGTGTGTGTGTGTGTGTGTACTGTTGCAGAAGATGTACGTCTCTCTTCCTCCTTCTCCTGACGATCTGTTTCCGTGTTATTTACTTACTTACTTTTACACACACACACACACACCACTTCACTCTGTCTCATGGTAGAAAACTGACCTTCACTGTATCTTACAAGTTACACCTCAAACTCCTGTTCTCTACTGACAGACAGACAGACACAGACATCACTGGCTGGAAATACTCACCTAACCTAACACAAACCTAACCTAACCTAAAACTAACCTAATTCTAACATTACTTAACCTAACCTAACACTAACCTAACCTACGCTAACCTAATCATTATATTAAAGAATGTTCCTGATTTAGATATTATACATAATTTTCTATAATAATTCGAGGTTAAAATTATAGAAGAAACTAAGAAAATATTCCTATGTGGCAACCTCACGTACCTACGATGACGTCACATCGTGGTGGTGGTGGTAGCACACGTGGAGATGGTGGTAGTGACACGTGTACTGTAGATGCTGGTAGTGGTACACGTGATAGTGGTTGTTAATAGTGGTGGTAGTGGCACACGTGGAGATGATGATGATAGTGGTGGTAATGGCACAGACAAGGTACCACTACTCCGGTAGTAGGTGGGGCCACTTGATCTCATTCTCTCTCTCTCTCTGTTGCCTCATTCCGACGTTAGTGACGAGTCTGCGCTCTCTCTCTCTCTCTCTTTCTCCATTCTTCCCATTTTTTCTCTCTCCCTGTCTCTATTCTTTCCGTATTCAGTCAATTTCTTTCTTACTCGTATATTCTTGTGTGTTCTCTCTCTCTCTCTCTCTCTCTCTCTCTCTCTCTCTCTCTCTCTCTCTCTCTCTCTCTCTCAGGAGGCCGCTGATCATATAACCCAGGTTCACCTTGTAATGGTCGATGAGAATGATGTACCGGGGTAGGGTGTAGGGTGTAGGGGTAGAGGTAGGGTGTAGGGGTAGGGTGTAGGGGTAGGGTGTAGGGGTGTGGGGGGGTGTGGGGGGGTAGGGGTAGGGTGTGGGGGTGGGGTGGTCAACGGTGGGAGTTACTCAACACACGGGGAGATGACCCAGAGAAGTACAGCGAATTTTAATGGTTGTAAATAATCTGCGGGAGGAGGTTAGAGGCGCCGCCCACACCGCCTACACCCTCAATACTCACGCCCTCATCCCCAGCATCTCAAACAGAGCGTTGAGGGAGGAAGATGATCTTTGGCTATCCAGACAGTTACATAAGAACATAAGAATGGAGGAAACTGCAGCGGGCCTATTGGCCCATACTGGGCAGTCCCGTTTACACCCAACCCCTATTGCTCATATGAGCATCCAACCTATGTTTGAAGCAATTCAGCGTATTCGAGTTAATGATGATATTTGGTAACTTGTTCCATTCATCCACTACTCTGTTTCCAAACCAGTGTTTACCTATTTCACGCCTAAATCTAAATTTGTCCAATTTAAAACCATTGTTACGAGTTCGCTCCTGGTTGGATAATTTGAGTACCTTTGTAATGTCCCCTTTGTTTAGCCCTGCCTTCCACTTATACACCTCTATCAGGTCGCCCCTCGCTCTACGTCTCTCAAGGGAGTGCAGATTAAGATGCTTTAACCTGTCTCTATACTCAAGGTTCCTAATGCCCGGGATTAGTCTTGTCATTCTCCTCTGAATTCTTTCCAAGGATTCTATATCCATTCTGTAATACGGTGACCAGAACTGAACTGCATAATCCAGGTGTGGTCTCACAAGAGCAAGATACAGTTTTAGGATGACCTCGCTAGTCTTGTAACTAACACTCCTTTGTATGAACCCAAGTACTTTATTAGCCTTGTTACGAGCAAAAACACATTGTTTACTTGGCTTAAGGTTCCTACTTATCATTACTCCTAAATCTCTCTCGCAGTCGGATTTCTCTATGGCATCGTTGTTCATCTGGTATCTGGTTTCCCTGTTTACATTTCCTATACTGAGTACTTTACATTTGTCGATGTTGAATGTCATCTGCCATTTTTCAGACCATTCGAAAAATTTGTTTAGATCCTCCTGTAGTTTTGCCGAGTCCTCGTCAGATTTGATAACACGTCCTATTTTAGTATCATCAGCAAATTTACTTATGTTGCTGTCTATGCCGATATCTATGTCGTTTATGTATATAATAAACAATAATGGTCCAAGTACTGAGCCTTGGGGAACTCCACTTGTGACGTTGCTCCAATGGGACTTAGTGCCGTTAATGCTCACTCGCTGTTTTCTGTCCTGTAACCACGCCCTAATCCATTTAAGGATGCCACCTTTGATGCCATGAGCTTCTACCTTTCTAATTAGTCTTTCGTGGGGGACTCTGTCGAAGGCTTTGCTAAAGTCGAGATATACCACATCATAATTGTGCCCCTCGTCCACTGATTCAAAACTGATGAAAAGAATGTTAATAGATTAGTTAGGCAAGAACGTCCGCTTGTGAAGCCATGCTGGGAATCATTGATCAATCGGTGCTTCTCCAGGTGATTTCGAATAGAGTTTGAAATGATTGCTTCCATAGGTAATATATATATATATATATATATATATATATATATATATATATATATATATATATATATATATATATATATATATATATATATATATATATATATATATATATATGTTGGTGTCGAGTGTCGCTGCTAGTATCGATGTCCTCTGCACACACACACTGATGGAGACGTAATTTTGTGGTCCGGTCTGTGATAGTTTCCTCCTGTAGCGAGTGACTAATTGCAGAGAGGAAACAAGTCGATGCGGATTGGAGAACACGATGACACATTAGTATATATTGTTGTTTGTTTCCCGCCTGTGAAACCCGTCGCTTAAACTGACATGACGCCAAAAGTTTTCGTCGGATAATTTTGTTGTCTGTTGATTCGAGGTTAGAAAGATGCTTTCTAGACCGGTACAATTCACTAAACATTAAAGGTGACCGTAAACCATATAAGCCAGAAGGAGTGAATATAACACAATATCAATGGGACACAGTGGTATAGCGAATTCAAAGTATGTGGCGCCAAACACAAACATTTGCATTCATAAACGGCACAAAGATTCCTAAGAGTTATTTGTAAGCTATATTAGGGCGGAGCCGGATGCTTCACCTCTGTAGTGTGTAATAATAATAATAATAATAATTAACGGTTTATTGAAAGAGCTTGGCAGCCAGAAGGCTGAAAATATACAGTTACATATTTGGGGAATGGGTTACGAATTACAAATAATATACAAGTAACATAAGTGACACAAATAAGATATATAATAACTAGATGGGGAAAAGCTCAAACTACAGTTCATTTCAACATAGTGACAGTGCAAGGAGTAGTGTTTACTGGGAGTGAATACACTGATTTATTACAAGTTATTGATAATTTTTACAATGGTTGGGACTGGGCTGTTCTTATAGCGATCAGTTCGTGCACGTATGGGCTGGATGCGGTTGTGGTGTCAAACAGCAATTCTCGGACTAGGGATCTCAGGTGGTAGTAGGAGCCGGTGTCGAGGATGGTGTAGAAGCTTCTTACCAAATTTGCAGATGAGGTCGTGGTGATGGTGTGTGTGTGTGTGTGTGTGTGTGTGGGTCGGCTGTGTCATCTGCCCTTGCCAGACTTGACGAGTTTTTGTCGGATGGAGCTACAAAAGCCTCCTGACCACAACGATTATAGACATTTATCCAAACGTTATATTCAGAGGTGAAATCGTATGAGTATTTATTTGTAAAATATTCTCTGAAAATCTTTAAATGTCACAAAAAATCATCTTATTTCTAGCTACATCGGTTATACTCCAGTAGGCGTCTTAGCTCACCCAATGAACGAATTTTCTCCCGGTTAACTATCAGTATAATTATTTGCTATACGATACGATCTCCCCGGTAATATCACAATGATTAGTTCCAGATCAGCTTGTTAGTTATACAGGTCTAAACTGAGTACCAGACAACCGCTGAAACACTGACCTGGGGCCTCGCCTGGAGTCGATCATATTCAACATCCCTCCTACGCATGAGCCGAATGAAAACCAAAACACCGAGCAATATGTTTTACGGTATACATTCTTCAAACTCCATTGGTAATAATAATTCTACAACCCGAAGGCTGAAAATATACATTGGACATAAATGACTTATTACACACATTGGTGGTTTAACAAAAGCCTTCATTAGAGAAAGGTAAAGGAACATACAGTGAACATACAGATTAATGTTTATAGTGGAGGTCACGTAGATCTTGTGTGCTGAGATGTTGAACACAGATGGTGTTATGAGGGGCATCACGTGGTGTAGTAATTCCCTTACAGATGGTGTGTGTGTGTGTGTGAATTTATGTAGATATTTGACAGAGAGAAAACAGACGCACACACTGACACACATAAGGAGGGACAGATAGAGTAAGAGAATGAGAGACAAACACCATAAGAAAGAAACAGAGAGAGAGAGAAGCTGAGAAAAAGAGAGAAAACCAGGTCAGACCTTAGGGTGTGGTCCAACAGAACCAGCCCCACCGGTTCACTAACACCAACGAACCTAACACAAAGTTTCGACAATGGCCGTCTGGTGTATAAACCTCACAACCACAAGAATTCACGTCTATTAATAAATGTGTTTGATGAATATATAATACATTAATTTGTTTTGTTAAATATTGCAAGGTAAAGAGATAAATTTCACTGAGATAACACCGTGGGAGGATCTTAGTGAATGTGAAAGCAATATTGAGAGGTTAGGAGATGGATTCCACTGAAATATCGCCGCGGGAGGATCTTGTTGGACGTGAATGTTTATCTCACTATCAAAACACCGTCAAATTATTACAATCATCTAACATAACACTGAGAATAAAAATCCAATCTCTATTCACATCACTAATAACTGGTATGGTGATATAGAAGATGTTATCAAGTCTAATTATAGTACCGATTGCATATGAGTGTGGAGTGTATGTGTGGTTGTATATGTGTAAATAAATGTATGTGTATATGTGTATGATGTATGTGTACCTGTAGGTGTATGTGTCTGTACTTGGTCAACAAACACAGCGGTAGTTTATTAATTCAGTAAGGTGGTAAACAGTTGGTAACACTTCATTTATTACTCAGGTTTGGCATCACCTGTGTGTGTGTGTGGATGAACTCGGTGACAGGTAATTGTTACGTACATACATGACAACACACACAAACACTTATGACTGGTAACAGGAAGAGACAGTCACCAACAGTCAATATCGTGCCTATGTGGGTGGGGTGGGTGGGTGGGTGGGTGGGTGGGTTGGTGGGTGGGTGGGGGGTTGGAGGGTGAGAAGGTGGGTTGTTGGAGGTGTGCCAGACAGTCTACAGGCGTGTACAGCACACTCTGAGTAATGTGCTGTGCTGTGCTGTGCTGTGCTGTGCTTCTATAACAGGATTTATAGCATATGACTCTAGGGTGGTGAAAGGGAGGAGGAGGGGAGAGGAGGAGGAAGAGGAGGAGGAGGAGGAGGAGGAGGAGGAGGGAGGGAAAGTGAGGGAAGATTAGATAGAGGTGAGGGTGGTGAAGGGTGAGGTGAGGGTGGTGATGGTGGGGTGAGTGACAGGTGAGGTGGTGACAGGGTGAGGGTGGTGACTGTGAGGGTGGTGATGGTAGGGTGAGGGTGGTGACAGGGTGAGGGTGGTGACAGGGGTGAGGGGTGGTGACTGTGAGGTGGTGATGGTAGGGTGAGGGGTGGTGACAGGGGTGAGGGTGGTGACAGGGTGAGGGTGGTGACTGTGAGGGGTGGTGATGGTGGGGTGAGGGTGGTGACAGGGTGAGGGTGGTGACAGGTGAGGTGGTGACAGGGTGGTGACAGGGGTGGTGACAGGGTGAGGGTGGTGATGGTAGGGTGAGGGTGGTGATGGTAGGGTGAGGGTGGTGACAGGTGAGGGTGGTGACTGGTGGAGGGTGGTGATGCAGGGTGAGGTGGTGATGGTGGGTGAGGGTGGTGAGGGGGTGAGGGTGGTGACTGTGAAGGTGGTGATGGTAGGGGAGGGTGGTGACAGGGGTGAGGGGTGGTGTGAGGGTGGTGATCGGGGTGGTGATGGTGAGGGGTGAGGGTGGTGATGGTGAGGGTGGTGATGGCAGGGGTGAGGGTGGTGACTGGAGGGTGGTGATGTAGGGTGAGGGGTGACAGGGTGAGGGTGGTGACTGGGGTGGTGTGGCAGAGGGTAGTGACTGTGAGGGTGGTGATGGTAGGGTGAGGGTGGTGACAGGGTGAGGTGGTGACTGTGAGGGTGGTGATGGTAGGGTGAGGGTGGTGATGGTAGGGTGAGGGTGGTGACTGTGAGGGGTGTGAGGGTGGTGAGGGGTGAGGGGTGGTGACAGGGGTGAGGGTGGTGACAGGGTGAGGTAGTGACTGTGAGGGTGGTGATGGTGGGGTGAGGGTGGTGATGGTAGGGTGAGGGTGGTGACTGTGAGGGTGGTGATGGTAGGGTGAGGGTGGTGACAGGGTGAGGTGGTGACAGGGTGAGGGGGTAGTGACTGTGAGGGTGGTGATGCAGGGGTGAGGGTAGGGTGAGGGTGGACAGGGTGAGGGTGGTGACAGGGTGAGGGGTGGTGATGGAGGGGTGAGGGGTGGGTGGTAGGGTGAGGGTGGTGACAGGGTGAGGGTGGTGCAGGGGGGTAGTGGTAGTGATGGGTGAGCAGGGTGTGGTCATAAAAGGATCTGCCACTGCCGTTAAGTTGAATTTCCTTGCCGGACCAGTCACCACCACCACCACCCACCACCACCACCACCACCACCACCACCACCACCACCACCACCACCACCCCTCACCACCACCACTCACCACCACCACCACCACCACCACCACCACCACCACCACCACCCTCACCACCACCACCACTCACCACCACCACCACCCTCACCACCACCAACCACCACTCACCACCACTCACCAACCACCACACCACCACCAACACCAACCACCACCACCACCACCACCACCACCACTCACCACCACCACCACCACCACCACCACCACCACCACCAACTCACCACCACCACCACCAACCCTCACCACCACTACCAACTCACCACCACCACCACCACCTCACCACTCTCACCACCACCACCACCACCACCACACCACCACCACCACCACCACCACCCCACCACCACCACCACTCTCACCACCACCACACACCACCACCACCCTCACCACCACCACCCCTCTCACCACCACCACCACCCCACCACCACCTCACCACTGCCACCCTCACCACCACCACTGCCACCCCTCACCACCACCACTACCACCCCTCACCACCACCACACCACCACCCACTACCACCACTACCACCTCACCACCACCACTACCACCACCACCACTGCCACTATCACCACCAGACTAGAGGAGGTTCATCTGCGGGTGTACCTTGACAGTATAACTTATACATCCCCTGTGTGTGTGTGTGTGTGTGTGTGTGTGTACGGTGGTCGCATTACTGGTCCACAGAGGGAAGTGGACCACTGCCTCACGGCCACCCTACATGCTGTATTGCAGAGAGAGAGAGAGAGAGAGAGTTTAGGTTAGGTTAGGTTTGGATAGGTTAGCGTTTGGTTAGGCTGGCGTTAGTATAGCTTTAGGTTAGGTTAGGTTAGGTTAGGTTAGCGTTAGGTTAGGTTAGCGTTAGGTTAGGTTAGCGTTAGGTTAGGTTAGGTTAGGTTAGGTTAGGTTAGGTAAGGTCACAGTCCAGACACTAAACTCTCAACAACCACCACCAAGGCACTATGAACACTCTACTTACAGTGTACCAAGACAAGAATTATCCTGCAGGTGTAGTACAGTAAATACACAATCACTCTACACAAGCTGAGATAATATTATTTCCTAACACGCTCATAAAACTTAACAAAGCGTGACACCTTCAAGCGAGTGTGTTGTCCCCCCCACCCTTCCCTCCACCCTCAGCCCTTACTTGTACAGAGTTAAATGGTGTCTAATTTACCTGCCTTTCCCCCAGTTCTTTGTTTTATCTATGAAGGCAGTAAAAAGCACCACACACACACACACCTGTTGTATGTGTATGTGTATGTGTGTGTGTGTGTGTGTGTGTGTGTGTGTGTACTGGCAGACTTAATAATGATCATAAAGAACTACAACAACCGCCCCCCCACTCCCCTCTGCCTCTACTCACCTCAACTTCCGGCCAGATAAACTCAGCTCACTTTCATTTTACCTGGAAAGAAGAAAAACAGGTCAAATACCATGATAATTACACACCAGGTAAGGTGCTGTATAGGTGACCATCACTAACACCTTCTTCTGTTACCATTGTTATTAGACAGGTATTAACGATTTCTTCTTCTTCTTCCTTATCTTCTATCCTCCTCAGTTCATCTTCCTCACTTCCTCCTCCTTACTTCCTCTTCTTCCTCCTCATTTTCTCTCGTCCTCCTCTTCACCTATTCTTCCTCCTTCTCCTCTATTTACTCTACCACTTCCTCTTCCTCCTCCTACCACTACTCTTCATAAGACAGACAGAGAGAATTATATCATTAGTAATAACCTAAACACCGCGTGGGTTAAATTGTGGCGGAAATTGGGAACGTGGGCACAAAAACACTAGCAGGGGACCCGGTGTGAGAGAGAGAGAGAGAGAGAGATCAAGGAATAATTATACTACCTTACATACAATAACATACACGGCAGTTAACAAGTAGCAATTATAATAATAAATAATAATAAAATAATAATAAAATACTACTACTACTACTACTACTACTAATAATAATAATATCAGTTGATCAATTTAAAAGGCTTGGTAGGTCACTGTTAAAATCACACGAGTTGTTTACATATTTACACAGACTCCCACGACCAGCACGAGGGAGCTCCATGGTCCCCGGTCACCAAACTCGCTTCTCCTTAACTATTTCCATTAGTTATCGGTCCTGGAGCGATGAAGAGGGAACTATTACCCATTTAAAAATAAGGATATGTGACTAGAAGAAAAAGTGTCAAGGAGAATGGATGGCTAGCAGGATGGGTGGTTGGGAGGATGGATGGCTAAGGGAAAAGGGTTGTTAAGAGAATGGATGACTGGAAAGATAGTTAGCTAGCAGAACGAGTAGTTATGAGGATAATTAGCTACTGGAAACAAAATAACTGAGGGTGCAGATCGTCGAATAAGAAAGGAACTAAATTCGCACCTATCTAACAAAATAAAAACACTACAATCACTCATCTTTCTAATACTTCACAGTAACCCGAACACCCAGAGAGTTTTGGTGGGAAACGGATACAACAACACCCGGATCTGAATCTCGAATTTTTGCATCCATATTTAGGTTAAGACCCTTGCTTGAGCAGCCTGACCTCTTGTTGACCCACTCAGCCCCGTAGTTGTGCTTGTGTGTAGTGTGTGGGCGACTGCTGAAAACTCCCGATTTCACCACAAATTTAGTATAATAATAAAAAAAAAATAATTGGCTTTAAATTGAATTACTGTATTCTATTTTTTTTTTTTTTTAGTTCGTAGTTATTTTAATTTTAGTTATTATTTAATTTTATATTCTTATGATTGGCTTGTTTTGTTTTTTAAGTACAGGAACGTTGACATGATTGAAATAATGTTGACATAGTTATTTTCAGTCATTTTAAATTCTTATTTTTACTGTAATCACAATTTAATTTAATGTTTTTGTATTAGCATTTAAGTCTGTTTAACATTTAATACTCACTCTCCTTACAAGTGAAATAATACACCAATTTCTACTGTTAAATAATAATAATAATAATAATAATAATTGACCCAGTGTGATGGCGAGGGGAGGATACACTATATTGCATGATGGGGGAGGGCAGGATAGTCCCAGATAGACGTGGTAGGTGAATTCGTGCCGGGGTTAAGATCAGCTGGCTAAAAAAGTTACTTCCCAATCGAGGTCGCTGCGCCGGGTTGGACTGGCCTTACCGACCTCTTCTCACTCACACGTACCACACTGTCTTTAACTATATACTGTACTGACTCTGTTTTTTATTGTATTGTTTTTGCCACTTGGTAGTTTTGTTATCTGGTCGCGTAGTCTGTCACTTCTCTGTTACACACTTTTGCTAAGTACTGGGCATTTATGGGCTCTCTGTTACACACTGGTGACAAGTACCTGAACATGTGCCAGTGTTGGTCAAACTCTCACTCGGTCCCGTCACAACATCCTCTGGCAGGTTATTCCAACAGTTCACAAATATTAATCCAAGAAGTTAGATATGTACAGTCGCTTGCACTTATACCTGGTACACTGGCTGGCGCAGTCTGTGAGATGTGGCAACTATGTGGAATCCTTATCTAACATCCTTAGTCTGGCTACTATTGCGAAGTTCCTTAGGGCCATTCCGGGGGGTTTTAATACCATGTAAACAACCACATAGTTGCCACACCTCACAAAACATACCAGTCACTGTACCAGGTGTAAGTGCATCCGACTGTGTACATCCCACAGACCAAATGCCCTATATATAGTTGTTTATAAATGTCTACAAAATCGCTCCCTTCACCTTTTGTACTAAATGGTCAATGTCGTCTGGATATCTCCCTCTTTCTGTCTGTCTGAACTTTCTAGTCTCTCTTGATAGTGAGGTTAGTGCTGGCTGACACATTTAGTGGACCTTCCTCTGGATTATTTCAACTCTGGTGTATCTCAGAGACCAGACAGTCACAGTTATCCAAATATGGCAATTATGTCTTACTGAAGCCTACAGACAAAAACTCTCGCTGGTATTCCTACACAAGGTTAATCTATTGTAACTGGTCTCTCGTGGCACTTTACACACTAGGTTAGTCAAGTTCACTGGCCTGTAGTTATTCATGCAGGGGCAGTCTCTTATTTATGCTCTTTTCCAGTCCTCAGGAATCTTTCGTCGTCCACACTGCTGCAGAAGATGATACTAAGAGGCACCCACCCAACTCTCTGAGACGCACATTATCAGGGTCTAGAACTGCAATGAACCTTGACCTTTGATGATTTAGTTCTAATGCACCGAGATAGTTAATAGTGAAGGAAACACAGGGTCAGAGAGACAACTTTACTCTTGATGTTTTGCTTCGAATACCCACAAGGTATAGCGATAAGGTGTTTAATCATGTGAAATAAAGGTAGAGTGAGGTGAGGTTAAACTTCAATATGACCTCAGTGGTCTTACAAGTATGAACAATCGTCTCCCTAAATATGGTGTCCAGTTTTTTTTTTTCCTATCACACCGATGACACACTTATTGCGTGGTGATATAAAAAGCTTTTTCTATTACCCATCTTTAAGAGTGAAGTGACATATGATACTTTCCAATCAATGGGAATTTGACATTGTTGTTGGGTTTTTTTTTTAAGATTATTTGTTGAATTGATAATGGATATGACAATTGTTTTCTTTCAAAATTCTTAGGTTGCGGTGAGCAGGTTGGGGGTGAGGGGGAGGAGGGAGGGAGAGGGGGGGGGGGGGGGAGGGGGGAGGAACTAACACGCTACAACATTCCTATTCTTTTATGTTTAAACCTGGGATGCCCACAGGTCGCCATTTCTTTCCTCCCCCTCTCCCCACCACACCACCCCTCCTCTCCTCCCTCTCCCCACCACACCACCCCTCCTCTCCCGCTTCCTACCACTCCTTCCCTCCCTCACCTTGTCACCTCTCTAATCTACTCCTCCCTCTCCCACCTCACTCACCCATTCCACACCACATCCATTTGTCCTTTGCAAGTCTCACACACACGCACACACACACACACACATTGTACATGGATGGTATGAAAAAAAAAAGAGTTTACTGCTGCTGTCAATAACATAAATTTCCTCTTGTTTAAAAGGTCACTAACACATCTCTCTCTCTCTCTCTCTCTCTCTCTCTCTCTCTCTCTCTTGTACTGTTCAACACACTTACAGGTCCACGTTAAAAAAATTATAAGTGCTATCTGGATCTGTCTGTCTGTCTGCCTGTCTCTATCTATCTGCCTGTCTGTCTCATTTCCTCTCTTTATCTCCGTGTGTCCCTCTTTCTCTCTCACTCTCTCTCATTTACCTCCATTCGTCACACTGACACGGGCCGACACATGAAGAGGGTCACCATTGCATTTTAATTCTATCCATGACTCTACACATCCCATTGAAGTCCCCAGTGCTAGCTCGAGCATGGTAAACCCTGTAGCGGCCTGTGCATTTTACCCCCCATCACAACCCACCTCACCCTGCCTCACCCCACCCCACCCTGCCTCACCCCACCCCACCCTGCCTCACCCCTGCCTCACCCCACCCCACCCTGCCTCACCCCACCCTAACCCACCAACTCCACCCCACCTCACCCACCCCCGCTGCTATACATATACGGTGAGCGAGTCATACCTAACCGAGCTTTCCAATAATTTCTTTTCTTTTTTTCTATGTTATTGTTTATTAAATATGTATACACTTACTCTTTATATATTTTGACTTAATATTAACTTTAAAAAACAATTAATATAGTTAGGTTAGGTTAGGTTAGATTAGGTCAGGTGAGATTAGGTCAGGTCAGGTTAGGTCGCGTGGAAGAACTTGTTTGTAATTTGATAATTGTTTTCTTGATATTATTGCAGTGTTGGCCGCGCGTGTGTGTGTGTGTGTGTGTGTGTGTGTGTGTGTGTGTGTGTGTGTGTGTGTGTGTGTGTGTGTGTGCGCGCTAGGGGAGGTTATTGCTGTGTGTGTGTGGTAATGGTGAGTGTGATACAACCTAACCTAACCTTAACCTAACACTAACCTAACCTTAACCTAACACTAACCTAACCTAACACTAACCTAACCTTAACCTAACACTAACCTTAACCTAACACTAACCTAACCTAACACTAACCTAACCTTAACCTAACACTAAACCTTAACCTAACACCACAACACTAACCTTAACCTAACACTAACCTAACACTAACCTAACACTAACCTAACCAACCTTAACCTAACACTAACCTAACCTTAACCTAACACTAACCTTAACCTAACACTAACCTAACCTTAACCTAACACTAACCTAACCTTAACCTAACAAACCAAACACTAACCTTAACCTTAACCTAACACTAACCTTAACCTAACACTAACCTAACCTAACCTTAACCTAACACTAACCTAACACTAACCTAACCTAACACTAACCTAACCTTAACCTAACACTAACCTAACCTAACCTCCTGGCGATGGTAGGGGTCGTACCTATAACCTTAACCATAGTAGGGGGTCGTACCTAAAACCATACTGGGGATCGTACCTATAACCATACTGGGGATCGTACCTATAACCATACTGGGGGGTCGTACCTGTAATCTTAGCCATGGTGTAGGCCTGTAGGGGGGAGAGGGGGTCGTGTAGGAAGAGCGGAGTCCGTCTAGCGTGGCTGTAGCACTGACCACTACTAACCACACACTGACTAGCCTCTTCTATTTCTCCCCACAGGTGCTCCACTTACGTCCCTCGCCCCGCCCCCACCCTACCCTCAGCCCCCCCTGCCCCCTCCCCCATCCACTCCCCCCTTGTCCACCCCCGCCTTCATCTCTTCCTGACGTAATCATAGGTAATTAGATAGCATTAGTGAGGTCATAATAGAGTGTGTGGACAAGAATGGGTCTTTTGAAGAACTGTTTTGATTGATAAAATGTAGTGTGTGAACTCGCTAGCTACTTAACCTCCCAATTTAGCCCACAACAACCAACCAAGTCTTCCTCCCTCCCACTTGCATATACCTGCCTCGTTACACACACACACACACCTATCATACACCTGCCTCGTTACACACACACACACACCTACCATACACCTGCCTCGTTACACACACACACACCTACCATACACCTGCCTCGTTACACACACACACCTTACACCTGCCTCGTTACACACACACACCTACCATACACCTGCCTCGTTACACACACACACACCTACCATACACCTGTCTTGTTACACACACACACACACACCTACCATATCTGGTTTCACCCACTGTGTAACGCCTGACTGCGCCTACTGTTATATTGTTTGTACACCTGCCTGTGTATACATTGTACACCTACACTGTGTATGTACTGTACAGTATATACTTGCACCGTCTGTGTATAATGTCTGATTATCTGAGCTGTCTACGTTCATTGTCTATATATTTGCACTGTCTATATATGGTAAAGTACAGTACCTTCAGTGTCTACGTACAGTGTTTGTATACCTTCAGTGTCTACTTACATTGTTTGTATACCTTCAGTGTCTACGTACAGTGTTTGTATACCTTCAGTGTCTACGTACAGTGTTTGTATACCTTCAGTGTCTACGTAGTGTTTGTATACCTTCAGTGTCTACGTACAGTGTTTGTATACCTTCAGTGTCTACGTACAGTGTTTGTGTACCTTCAGTGTCTACGTACAGTGTTTGTATACCTTCAGTGTCTACGTACAGTGTTTGTATACCTTCAGTGTCTACGTACAGTGTTTGTATACCTTCAGTGTCTACGTACAGTGTTTGTATACCTTCAGTGTCTACGTACAGTGTTTGTATACCTTCAGTGTCTACGTACAGTGTTTGTATATCTTCAGTGTCTACGTACAGTGTTTGTATACCTTCAGTGTCTACGTACAGTGTTTGTATACCTTCAGTGTCTACGTACAGTGTTTGTATACCTGCACCGAATTCACTGAATCAATGTAAACTGGTATGACTGTTTTACTGAATATTTATCTATTTATTTAGTTTTCACTTCATCCATATTTCAAATTATGTTTATATTAAGTAATTCAAACCATTCACCTGTTTTAATAATTCACATAACCTTGGATAACTAACTCCTTGACTTTTTCTATAGCCCCCCCCTCCGAGAACCTGTACCCACTCTCCGTTTTCTGTCATCTATCGTAGTTTTTTATAAAAGAAAATGGCTGTTTGACCACATTACGTTCCGTGTATTTAGATATTCAACGAATTTTCACCACACAAATGCAATTTTTTTTTTAAGTTACGATTTCAAGTTTTATCACGTGATTTTCGTTGTATTTGGGAATTATTATTTGTGTGTCCAACTGTATGAACAAATTACTGTTTAGATTCGTACTCTCTGGGGTCACTGAGAATTAAGTAAATACAACAGTACTTTAAACGAAATATTATGAAATAGAACTGATACTTTAAAAAATATATCTTGTTTCCAAATAAAAAGACAAACTAAGCAGACCTATTACTTGTGTGGTGACAGTTAAGTAAGTCTTATATCGTTATGATACTGTAGAGGGCAAATAATAGTTCTTAGTTGTAATACGTGTTAGATTAATACGCTATAGGATACTCGTCTGACCTTCACGCAGCCCACAGCAGCGTTCACCAGTCCTTCACAAGGTGTTGTCAACTCATAACTTTCCAGAGACTATCAGCTGAAATACTCTAGATAAATATAATATCTCGCCGAAAACTTTCCCGTGAATGTCTAAAACTATCTCAAACTATTGTATGTCTTTAGTCCTTATTGGGGGAGTAGAATGACACAATAATCTCCGAGACTCGGGCAAAAAACTGAATGAAAATCGTAATTGGGCCCATTGAGTTAGAATGATGGTGCGTCTTGGTGAGTGAGTGAGGCAGGGAGGGAGGGTAGTACTACCAAGCCAGGCCAGGCAGCAGTGTGGTGTATATTGTGCGCGTGATACCATGACTTACTTTAGCTACATGTGAGTGTCTCCTGTATGCCCCAAGATGGCTAGTGTTATGGAGGAATTGGAAATTAAGGAACCGACGCCAAGTCTCGCGCCCAGTCAATACGAGGTACAGTAGGAATTATTTAAAAACGGCACACTTTAATTATTGACTGTACTGTATGAAGTTTTCCTCATTGTCAATGTGTTTATGTGTGTGCCTATATATACATGTATATATATGCATATACATGTGTATATATGTCTATGTATGTTATATATTGTATATTACAATATATCTTAAGTGTATATGACAGGCGAGTGGCAGTTTATTGTAAGTGTAATACTCGGTGTAAATAACGGTATTGTGCAGTGTCTATAATTAAGGTTACTTCCTGAAAGCATATAACACATAAATTTAATTTGTCTCCGCGATTGCATTATGTTAACACGTGAAGTACTATATGTATGCGTGTGTGTTAGTGTATAACACGTGTACAGTGAACCGTACAGATGCTGACACATGTGCTGGTATACGTGACACCTGCCCTCATGGCCACTACTGGAACAGATGTTGGCCACCACCACCACGCTATGTAAGCCACAATAAGCCAATGAATGAATCAATTGAAATGTTTTAATATTTCTATGGCAATGGCAAGTGGGGATGTTGATGCTAGTCTTCATATAGAGGATGTTGTAGTGTAGTGTTCCCAATGAAGACAAGGCAAATCCCACTGTCGACAACTTCAGAATGAACAAAAAAAAAACTTGTGGTGAGTCGGAGGGGTCAGTTGCCAGTTAGTTGCGTTCTTATAATCCTTCCAAGAAACTGCAGTTCTTCCCCGGGGTTATTTTACTCTCATTTTTGTGAATTTTATTACGTAAGGACCTGAATGTTGATGTAAATAAGACCTGTTTGTATAATGTTTTCACTGTTAAAAGTTAATGAATCTGTTTCGGGATATGTGGGGGAAGCTTTTGTCAAGATAAGGGAGCGAGCGTAGGTCAAGGTATGGAAGTTGCCCAATATTAAAAGTATCAGCATGTGTGTGTGTGTGTGTTCATGCATATCTGGATCACTATGCAAACTTATACCTGAATATACGAATTAAAATATAAGTAATGAATGATTCAGTGTATATTTTGTATTTTGTATAGTACGGTATAAACTAGTGTAGACTATGAATGGGTGTACTCGCCTGTGTGTGTGTGTGTGTGTTTAGTTCGGATGGTTTGTATGAATATTTTATACAAGGATGTTGGTCTAGACTTGAACTGACTTATTCTTCTATCCATCGCTCTCAAATTTCACTCGTTGGTTTAAAATAATCCTTAAATGGTGATAATGCGGTGAAAGGGGAAGGGCGATATAAGCACGAGTGTAAACGGTGTTGGAAATGAAAGTGAAATTCGCCGTTAGGGTTTGCACTACGCTACGATCATGTCAATACAACTCGGGGTGTGGCGTACGGTATAAGACAGATAGAAATATATTTGGAAAATCGTCAAACAAATTCACTAAAAACTACAAGTGTACAGTAAAAATAGGGGAATTTTCTCTGGATTTTAGATAAGAGAATAACTGACAACGAGAGCCACATTGACTGAGAACAGTATCGTGTTCCCTGGAGAGGTAGGCGAGGGGACAGGATTTTTGTTGGCGCGTGTACGTAATGTTCAAGACGGTGACGGTCGGATTACTTCAAGATAAGCCCCCAAGTTTACAATATTTCACCTGATGGGAGGGGGAGGTTAAGTTATATATCTTATTTACTTAATGGCCACCCAAACTAGAGGTGACCATGCGAAGAGAAAGAGGAGGCCAGTGGTCTACCGCCCTCTGTGTGAATAAACATACCCGGTATTCGTCCTGTAAGACACCTTGAAGTTGTGTTGATTCATTGTTGGTGCGCGACATCACTAAAAAACGCCCTGGGTTCACGTTTCCCATCCCTTACAAGTTTTTTATGTCGCTTTGAGATCTGCACAACCATGGCTTGCTTGAAGAATTGTGTTAGTCGTAAGGCCTACCTGGATAATCGAGATGATATAGATCAGGAATCATCTTAGTCGCTGTTTAACCTTTTTTTTATGATGTTAAGTCTTTCTGGGGGTAAAGTTTCCATTCCTGTATATAGTAATCCAGAGAGGTACTATCGTGGACAAAAGTTCGCTCCCTGTAGTGAAACTGAGACACGGGAATGAGTCTCCGAACTGACTTACCCTGATTGTTATCTGGTGCGGGTGTGCTGTGCGGGTCGATACTGCTTCAGTTTGGGAAGGAGCGAACTTTTGTCCACGATAGTACGTCCGAAATATTTATAAAGATGAAGAAGCCTGTTTGCTTCTAAAATCTGTGAATAAGTGTTGTCCATATTGTTATTTTTTCCTGATAGACGAGTCTGTGCATCCACTTGGGTCGTAAATTTTCGATCTTGTTCTAAATCTTTATGTATTATTGTCATTAGAGCTTTGTTGGAGACGTCAAGATCACATAGTCAACTCTCTTTAAGTGGCAGCTTGGCATGTGTCGTTTATCGGTTCAATTGAATTAACTTCAACTTGATTCCCTCCCTCAAGTACGCAGATGTCCTATTGTGGTCTGTCTGGCTTCACACACACACACACACACACACACACACACACACACACACACACCACCATCCCACATACCGGTAGAAATTATAATGAAACATAAGAAAATAAGGAGTCTGCAATAGGCCGGTTGGACTGTGCATGGCAGCTCCTGTCAAGAGTTACTACCACTCTCTATCATCCATGAATCTATCTAGCCTCCTTTTAAAACTTTCCAGCGTTCCAGCACTTACTACAAAGTTGCTAAGCTTGTTCCACTCGTCCACCACCCTATTTGTGAACCAGTTCCTTCCTATCTCCCTCCTAAACCTAACCTTATCCAACTTAAATCCGTTGCTCCGAGTCCTATCCTGCTCGGATATTATAAGAACTTTATCTATATCCCCTTTATTGATTCCTTTCACCCACTTAAATACTTCTATCATATCTCCCCGCACTCTTCGTCTTTCTAGGGAATGCAAATTTAGTTTCTTTAACCTATCTTGATATGGAAGGTTTCTAAGTCCCAGAATAATTTTCGAGAGATAATGGATGAGATAGTCACGATCATCTTATCTGAGCAAGAGACTTCGACACGAGCACTTAATAGCTGTAAAGATGAAAAAACACCCGAGCTATTACCGTACACCTGGACTAGCGAGCACACTTTCCCGCTCACCAAAACCGTAGGGTGTGTACTATAGACATCTCAGTCACTCAAAAGTACCTTGGGGATGTCGCGTTTAAAAAAAGTGTTATTATGGATGTGTTCAAAAGCTGTAAACGAACCAGTCAATTACATTAAGGGGATTATTGTAATTTGACCCGAGTCTTATTGAGGCAGGATGCGTAATCGTCGTTCCCAGGGTGTGGTGGGAAGGTAGCAACTGGTGTTTCTCAGTTCACACGTTATGCATGGAAGACTATAATGGTATGTCCGTCCGTACATTTATATAGAGACGTGGTTGAAGATCGTCTTGTCACTATCACCTTGTATCTCTTGGATCTCATCTATTAAAGAATTATTATTACTGTACAGTATTACATTTTCAAATAAAGTTATATCGCTTTCTCATTTATTAACACGTGTCTTACTCTTCAAGGTGAGAATATATTACTATCTTGAGCAACGTGTCCGCTTATCCCTCCTGGCTACCTAACCAGCGAGAAGCGGAGCACACAAGGACACGGTGAGGAGGCAAGAAAAAAAAATTCTTTACTTTATTATTATTACATCCTGGATTTGTTGACTGCTTGTTTTGATGTTCAGTGTTATCTTGTATTCCTCGTTAAGTTCTTTATGCGGTATATTAAGCACAAAGATCTTATCAATTAATGAAAGTATTGTTAAAACGTGGTGTGTACAATATAAAATCAACTGAACTTTTAATACTATCTTTACCAAAATTATAAGGTGGCGGATTATAACATCAACATCCAGTTAAACAGGGTTTTTTTTATCTGTGGAAATATACTGCTTGATAAATTAAGTTAAAGCTATTTATTTAACGTTATTGCGTCGTACTTAAGCAAATGTCCGCTACACACCCCTCCCCTGTGTGTGCCGATCACTTTGCATCCACACATAAATATGAGTCTAATATTAATTTAAACATCTTAATGCAAGAAACGGGTCGTCACCTGGAGAATTGTCACCACAGAGTTTGGCAGGATATCCCACCTAAAGAATTGTCACCCTGCCAAATTCTGGGGCGACGATTCTTCAGGTGGACATTCTGAGGTGACGATTCTTCAGGTGGACATTCTGAGGTGACGATTCTTCAGGTGGACATTCTGGGGTGACGATTCTTCAGGTGGACATTCTGAGGTGACGATTCTTAAGGTGGACATTCTGAGGTGACGATTCTAAAGGTGGACATTCTGAGGTGACGATTCTTCAGGTGGACATTCTGGGGTGACGATTCTTCAGGTGGACATTCTGAGGTGACGATTCTTCAGGTGGACATTCTGAGGTGACGATTCTTCAGGTGGACATTCTGGGGTGACGATTCTTCAGGTGATCCCAAGAAACAACTTATGTCACTTTGAGATTAATCACCCAACTTAACCTAATCTTGCAAGTAGCATTAAGGTGTTTAATCATCAGGTGAAATAAACTGCGATCGCCCATGTTTCCTCAAACGATTACCAGAGTCACACACCCCCACCTATATATGTAGTAAATGCTTTTAACACCGTGAAACCTCTGAACCAAGTGAGATGCAGGGCTGCTTGGTGGGTTCTTATATACCTCTCCCCTAGGAAAACATTTAAAAAAATCTCATTAAACATTTAGTGAAGTTTAGAGACATTTGGTACGTAAGTTGTATAGCATCCCTTAAGCAAGCATGTCCAAGCCCCCCCCAGCTTGTTGAACACCTCTAACGCTGCCTGAGAGGGTTTGGTTAGGGTGGTTAATCATCAGGTGCAATAAACTAGGGTGCTAATCTTCAGGTGATATTTGTAGTGATATATTCAGGGGAATGAGGGCTTGATGCACGTATAGAGCTGATGTCTCCTACAGTATCTAATTTGTACATTTTTTTTTCAGAGTCCTCTCTACACGAAGAAATGGAGAATTGTTTTGGCTGTGCTGGTGAGTATGGCTGTGCTGTACTGTGTTGGGTGGCGACTTTAAGTAGGCTAGTACTGCACGTAGCTTCCACGGCGTTGACATACAGTATACAGTACTGGGGTAACACGATGATTAGAGAGTCGGCCGTGTTGGTCACCCAGTGGATGATGGAAGACGACCTACTAGATAAATATATAACGACAACTGGCAAAGATCAGCAACATAGGTATACAATAATAAAAAAAAGCGACAAAGAAGTAAGAAGACAGCCTTTATCGTCACTTGTGAAGATAATTATTACCATGCTTGCCAACCTTTAAGAAACGATACGTGATAGGTCACAGGTCCTGCCAAGCTGCATGGTGGAGGAAGGTGGGAGTCGAGGTTCTTCCTGGGAGAAACAATCGTGAGAGGAAGTGAACTGGATTCCGAACCACATTATTACTCCACCAAAACAACTCACTTCCTGTTATTTTTTTTTCTTATAAATCATAAAATATATACAAGAAAACTAACAAGTCAGCTTCGTTTTCAATTGATTAGTCATGAAAATACCGCGTATCAGTGTTTTATACAGTACGGTACAACGGCTAAATCATTGAGAACTATTGGAACCCCTACAAGACTACACAACGCCTCTCGGTTCTCTACGTCACATAATGGCTTGAAATATTCTGCTGCCAATCCACACAACCACCCTCTACCTTAAATAATTAACAACCATCCCCTCCCTTAAATAATTTACCAACACAAAATAATTTTACTACCTTTTCTCTTAAAACTAACATGGCAAGGACTGATATATGGTTCAGAACTTGAGACCCGCGGACACTTTCAGCAGACACCAGAGAGAGGTTGGAGGTCTTTGGTGTGTGGTGTTATAGGTGAATGTTAAGAATAACTTTGACAGGAAAATATATGAAGAAGTACTTAGGTGAGCAAAAACTTATTGAAATACTTGAAATGTACATAAAAAGAAGAGATACTCTGGTCATATAACTGGGGATGAACTGATAATAACAATTAATGGGTAAAGTTAAGGGTAGGAGGGCCGAATTCAGGGAAAATTTCAAGAAAAAAAAGGCACGGATAGACCTGACCTAACCTACGTGCAATGTCATCATACAGGTATATATATATATATTTTTTTTTTTCCTGTGACTTTAATTCCGTTCACCGGAGGGTCAAGGGAAGGCAGAGATTGGGCTGGATGAATTAAATTAAAAACTGAGTCACCAGCGACACAAAATCTTGTTAGATTGACAAAAACAGCCCGAAAACGGTTAAAGAGGACTGTGGTCGCCAACTTTCAGATATCAGGACAGTACAGATGTTACCCTGACGCACTTCCTGACACTAACTTTGCGTAGGCCTACTCAGTGCACGAGCCGGATCAGAGGTCAGTCATCCACCCTTGAAATCATACAACTCCCATGGTTCCCTGCGGTATGTTTTCACCAACCTCAGTAAAAAGCTCCCTTTAACAGCTGCCACACCACATTAACTTCCACTCCAGGATTTTACGGTTGTGACTGTTCATGTACTGAATCGTCACGCGTAATTTATCTATATATACAAACTGTTACCATAAGGCAAAACGATTAATTGATGAGGTGCAAATAGAGACAGGTAATGCGACTGCATTAGTAGTTGCAATATTATAGATGATGGTAAAAACTGGTCTAACTCCTTTCTTAGGTTCAGACAAGTTCACATTCTCGATGTTTAAACAAGATCTAAAGGCTAGATCTAACATGATATTTTACATCTATTTCCTAACACTAAGTCACTCGAAATTGTGTGTCGTCTGTTAAATGTTGCAGAATGATAGTGAACAGTGTCCTGGAGTTGATCATTATCACACACCGGAAGATTTTACTCTTCAACTTTACTTTTGTATTATAACTTAGAAGTAAGAGTACTTCCCCTGAGTTTATTTAAGTGTGCATATTCAACATTTCTTTGTTATCACGCGCACACACACACATTGGTATTCGGTCAAATTGGCACTCTGTTGTATGCCAAGGTTGTGCGCTTCGGTCCGTTTATTGCACTTATACACACTTAAAACATTTCTCTCCACCATTAAGTGTATACAGTATACATTATTTATTGCGTTATGTTGCCCTTAGTTATAGTACAGTACACTAATACTTACATTCGGTAAACCCCATGCAGTTCTATTTGTTTTCCGCAGATAGGATAAATACTCGAGAAAAATCGTGATATACCTGATGTAGAAATACGCAAATGAAAATAATTGATATCACGGGTACATTTTGTATATATGTATTCAGACTTTTTATTGTGGCAGCGGCCAAGACTTACCAGAAATGAGGTGATGTGGAGTGAAGCTTGCTGGAGGGAGTGAGGCAATCTATCTATGACAACTTTTTATAATCTCAAACCACCTTCACAAACACCAAAGTTTTCACTTGAGAGCCTTCACCATGTTCACGATTTCTATCACCAAATAATCCTTTTCTGAATATTCACTGTTGTTTATAGGCACTCAAGTTCTTTTCTCTATTCTTTACCTCATGCTTTCCATCACGTCACGTCACTACAACAGAAGGTACAAGCCCTAATGTTTCGTCTCAAACACATCAAACTCCACATTCAAGGTAATTAGTATCTGTCCTCTTTTGACACAACTATAGTCACACTTGATTCCCCGTTGTCAGACACAATGAATCACGTTTACTGAGGTAAGAATGTTAAAAAACGGTAATACTATCAAGCACAGTAGAGCACCAATAGTTGACGACACAGCACTGAACTCTGACGCAAAAACGACTCAAAAGAACGGGAAGGAGATTCGATTCGCCTGCAGCAATATGAGGAGCAGGCCAGAGCAAACTACATTATGGTGACTCTTGGGCTAATTGGTCACTAAATGGTCAATTTTACCCTCTATTTATTTTTTTTAGATATTTATAAAAGCCCAGATAATATCAATCAATAGGGACGGCTCCTGAAAAAAAGTGCGGATCACCTGAAGATTATCCCTATATCACCATCAAGTTTACTAACCTAACCTAACTTACCCCAAGTTAATTTCTCCAGGTAACGTTAGGGTGATTATTCATCAGGTAAATATGCTAGTGAGGGGCTAATCTTCAGGTGATCCCGGAAATAAAAAAGAATGCGGATCTCAGATGACCAGCCCGGCCTCGTGCTCTGCTGCCCTCCACCTCTGTATGACTAACTCAAAGATAATTCTGGATTATTCAGATCACGTACAGGTGTAGTGTAAACGAATAATCATACTGACCACGAAACACCGTATATCATAAGTAAAATGATATACAGTAATACTATAGTGAATTATACCAATACATAACCACTGTGACTAGAGATTCCATGCCACCTCATACAAACAGACAAGACACAAAGAATGTCCTTCCTGCTGGCTGACTCGTGCAGTGCGGGGAATAAAAAAAATGCAATAGAAAATGTTAATATCAACCTGAAACACAGTTATACTACCAACACCTATTGTGTCCAGGATGACATGTGTTGCTGGTGTTGTGAAAATTGTATTGGTGTTGTAATAATGTTATGGGAGTTGTAAAAATGTTTTTGGTGTTATGAAAATGTTATTGGTGTAAAATGTTACTGGTGTTGTAATGAGCATGTAGTACTGGTGTTGTAGTGAACAAGTAGTACTGGTGTTGTAGTGAACAAGTAGTACTGGTGTTGTAGTGAACAAGTAGTACTGGTGTTGTAGTGAACAAGTAGTACTGGTGTTGTAGTGAACAAGTAGTACTGGTGTTGTAGTGAACATGTAGTACTGGTGTTGAAGTGAACAAGTAGTACTGGTGTTGTAGAGAACAAGTAGTACTGGTGTTGTAGTGAACAAGTAGTACTGGTGTTGTAGTGAACAAGTAGTACTGGTGTTGTAGTGAACAAGTAGTACTGGTGTTGTAGTGAACAAGTAGTACTGGTGTTGAAGTGAACAAGTAGTACTGGTGTTGTAGTGAACAAGTAGTACTGGTGTTGTAGTGAACAAGTAGTACTGGTGTTGTAGTGAACAAGTAGTACTGGTGTTGAAGTGAACAAGTAGTACTGGTGTTGTAGTGAACAAGTAGTACTGGTGTTGAAGTGAACAAGTAGTACTGGTGTTGTAGTGAACAAGTAGTACTGGTGTTGAAGTGAACAAGTAGTACTGGTGTTGAAGTGAACAAGTAGTACTGGTGTTGTAGTGAACAAGTAGTACTGGTGTTGTAGTGAACAAGTAGTACTGGTGTTGTAGTGAACAAGTAGTACTGGTGTTGTAGTGAACAAGTAGTACTGGTGTTGTAGTATTTTGCCTTTCAGTCTCACACTTTCTTAGTTTATACAATATTCCCAAAAGCTGTAATTTTAAACTTGAATGACTTACATTTGATATACTACAGTAAAAAAATTATTTACCTTATTCCGGTGTTACAGAAGGTGGGTGCCGCCTCAACTTATTTCCGTAACTTCAGATTGGTGTAACGTTGATTGGTGTCTGTATCCTGGGCTTCTACCTCAGTGTCAAGGCGAGAGAGGGTGACAGGACAGCTGCAGCCATCAGTGCTTTCAACGCCTCCACAGCCCCTCCCCCGAGGTCTTCTAACGTCCGCTGGCGTCACAAGTCTAGGGACTGTCTCTCTCTCAGTGATGACCCGTGCCCATCAGGTAGCTATGTCATCACCAGTGTTTCTCATTTTTCCTTGTGATGCTCGTGTGTTTGAGTGATAATGTATATGCACTATAGAGTATAGTGGTACAGTGCCATTTTTGTTTCTATATTTAAAGGTTGTATAGAACTAGCAATGGTTTAGCTGTCATCTTCAACAACATAATTAAGGACAACAAACCTAATCATTGTTCACCAAGTCATAAATTATTGTGTAATATAAGTAATATATATTGAGGCACAGATCTCATTCTACAATACAGAATTTTGAAATATTAAACCCTGGATTTATGGTTGAAAATAATAGATTGTAAGTGCTGTACTGTACAGGCAGGTATGTTAAATAATTAATATCTGCTACAAGAGTACAGGTACTAGGATGATATAATTGACAGTGAACCGTATCTCCACAGACTATGAAGCACATCCTCTCCTAGTGATTGGGATTGATGGCCTGCGACCAGACTCCCTTAGCGATGACATCACCCCCGCCATGAACTATCTGGCCAGGTGTGGTGTAACAGCACAGAGCCTTGTTCCCACCTACCCTACCACCACCTTCCCAAACATGTATTCTATTGCTACGGTAAGGTGATGTGTCCATGTCAAATTTATTATCAACATTTATAGTTTCTCGATAAGTGTTCATTCACGCTGGTCTTTTTTATTGGACTTGGAATATTTAGCATAAACTGGGTGTTCACAATATTTAATCTTCAGCATTACTGGCAGTTTTACATCATATTCTAATTTTATTCTTTGGTTTGAAGGTGAAATATGACATAAGATTCATTACAAGTGTATTTTTTTTTATTGTCTTCTGTGTTCATCTTACCTTCAGGGACTCTACCCAGAAAGTCATGGCATCATCGGTAATGAAATGTATGACCCCATCACCAAAAAAAACTTCAAGCCTACAGAGAGCACTTCCAAGAGCTCAGCCTGGTGGCAGGGAGAACCTATATGGAACACAGCCACTAAACAGGTATGGTCGCTCAGGGTCTCACTTACCGGTACGTATACTGTATCTCAAGACAAATATGGTTGCAGGTGGAGGGGAACTGATTTAATATGTAATATCCCAAAAACAGGAGTAAAGAGCCTCAGATATACCGTACTAAATATAGTACTTGAAAGGGATCAGCCATTATTTCTTTTACTTACTTACAACAAAAGCCACCACAACAATCACCCACTTAAGTAGTAGCTCTATCTTTCAGGGTAAAAAGTCGGCTACCTACTTCTGGGCAGGTTCTGATGTTCTTATACAGCAGAGGTATCCCATCTACTGGCAGAGGTACAAGACTAACGAGACCTTTGAAACACGAGTCACCCAGGTATGTATGTATATACAATATGCATCTATGTGTGGATGTACAGTATTTATGTATGTATGTACTGTAATGTATGTACAATATTTATTTACGTATGTAAACAATATTCTACTAGCACTGCAAATACTGCTTTACCTCACCAGTCGAGAAAATTCTATGCCAGTCTCCGGGTGTGTTCAGGTAGGCTGCGGTCTGGGGACAAATCTTCCCTGTTGATAATGGTAAAGACTCTAAATTAATCTAACCTCTGTCATCTTACAGTAGTGGAAGACACCTAGAAATACGTCCTTATCATCGCACAATTAAGGTTAAAATATAGATGGGGGGGGGGTGTACTGTACAGCCAGCCTTATGTCAAAATCCTGAGGCAAACTGGTTCTTACATAAAGTTGGATTTTGTCATACTGTACTGACCCCTGGCTGTAGGGTTTTAGAACAATGAATCTGTGCATTATACTGGGCTGTTAAAACCAAAAAAAAATTATTCAAAACATAAATTAGGACTGTTTATAATATATCTATGATCGGTTTTCATCTTATACCTAATACTGTATGTGGACATGGGGAAAATATAAACTCAAGCTGGGAGGATCTTTGGGTCTCTTATTTATCAGTTGTCAGCTACTATGTTTTGTTTCGCAGGTGTTGGACTGGTTGACACTGCCAGAAGAGGAACGGCCTCACATCATCATGGTTTACTTTGAGCAGCCGATGTTGGCCATCCAAGAATTCGGACCAAATTCTCCAGAGGTATGGTACGGTATGGAGACCTTTAGAATTAGTGGTCTTATATGATCTAATAATTCTTAAGGTTATGATGTATAATTTGCCAGTACCAGTATATGATTAAAGTTTTGTAGTAACATTCTGGAGCCAGTGCCTGCCCAGTATTCGCCAAAAGTGTGTAACAGAGACGTGACCGACTGCCCAAGTGGCTAAGAGACCAACCAGGGTGAAGAGAATAAAATAAATAGGGTGAAGAAAATATAGTACTGTACTCAAATGTAATATAACAGAATTTATATTTTCATTTGTCCATTTTGTACTGCATACAATATACTGTACCTGGACTATATAAACACAGACTGGTTACATTACTTGAGGTGATGTGTTACAGTGTACCAGAGGGTGATACGAGGTCAATCACTCACCTGTTGTGTCCTCTCCGATTAATTTATAGGCAAGAAATGGTCTGGAAATGGTCGACAAAATGTTGGACGAGATCTTCGGCAGCCTTTATCGTAGAAACTTGACTCACTGCATCAACGTCATCCTTGTATCTGACCACGGAGCCGCCCAAGCTTCCTGCACCTCCTCCTTCTACCTGGAGACTTTCATCTCTGATATTGATGCCAAGGCGCACGTTTATGCTGGTGCTGTTGGAAGATTAAGAGCTGTGAATGGTGGTGAAGGTAAGTTTAGATGACAATTAACTGATTACCTTCTCAAGCAAAATGTAAACAATTTTTTTATTATTGTATATTATTAAATTCTTTTGACCAAACAGAGCAGGAATAATGTATTAAAGGGGCAGTTCAGTCAATGGGATCTACTTTCAATTTCATAATGGTCTTGACTCAAAGGGAAATCTCTCCTATTTCATTATGATACAGATTAAATAAGCAATCTACCCTAAGTTGACAGTGCATGATGTGTGTAGAGTTCTTTCTCCATTTTGCATCTTTATTTTTAAGCCACACTGACAGTAATCCACTTCTGTTAACAAGAATCACCATAAATCTGATCATTCTTACATTCTCTTTATAAATGGCATCACAACATTACCAAAGGGTCATAACTCTTACCCCTAACATGACCAACAAAGGAGATTCTGACAGACTCATATACTTAACTGGGTTTTCAAAATACTGTAATAATTTTTAGTTTATGGTAAACAGTCCTAGTTTGAGAGTAAATTAGAGAATAAGGATCAGGTGAGGGTTTTAATGCACAAATATATAAGTAAATAAGTTTGTGATTATATATTTTGTTATATTTTTTCCCCAGCTGCCGAGGAAGAGATTTTACAGACACTGAGCTGCAAGAATCCCAGGGTCAGAGCACTGCCGAAGAGGTTACTGCCACGTAGGTGAGGGACAAGGTCGTGCTGTAATAACTGTATTCCGTATTTATCTCCTCTAACAAGGAACTATTTATCCCATTAGCCAAATAGCAATTGTCATATTTGCTATTTAAACCCTTCACAATGGGGCGTCACTTTTAATATTTTATTTGGTTAATGTCAGATGATTTGATTCAACACAGAGACCACAGGTACACAAGGGGTTAAACTGTTCATCATGGTGAGTTCAATTATAAAGAAACATAAGACCTAAGATTATAGTTGATTGATATATTTTATAGTTCTTATGGGATAATAAACATGTGAGCATCCTGAAGAAGTAAACTTAATGTTACCTCCTAGTTACGACTGACAACTGGACACAACCCCACAATAAAGGTTCAGTGGAGTACAAGAGTGACAATAACCTTTCACCTGTATCACTCGACCCTAAATATAAAACAACATTAATGTCCCACAATTAATGGTTTTACCTTCTATTTTTTCCTCATTTTTATATTAACTTCAGATTTCTTTTCAAGTTTTCCATTACATTATCCTGCAGGTACCACTACACTAATAACCCAAGAATCGAGAGAGTGATCCTTGATACTAAACCTAATACCCGTGTGGTGACCAACTCCAAAAATTACTGCAAGAATGGGGAACACGGCTTCAATAACCTCGAACCATCTATGCAGGTGAGACTTCCTTAACATTTATTGATTAGTGTCTGAACCGTCACTTGATATAATATTTAAATGGAATATATTATAGACTCGCTTTACCTGTCACCGGTTAACTTAATTAGGCAGTAGGTACAGTATGTTATCAAAATTAATCTCCATGGATTTTACATAACTGATTCTGTTATTTCACTTATCATCCATGACACTGTAACCTTTCAGAGTCAAATTAGTTGTTTTTTTGTAGACTTCAAGATTGTTACAGATGATTGTATACAGCATTCACCTCCTGGCTTATGGTTGCTGATCACACTGCCTCATATGGACTGTCATGCCTATTGAACCCTCTGTTGTAAATAATGTTAATAGTTATATATTTAGTAACCGCTTTAAATTTGAGTTTAAATATTTATTCACGTGTATGGTAACTGAACCATCACTACTGTAAGTTATGTTGATACTCTTGTGTACTTTCAGGCTGCTTTCATAGGTTTTGGTCCTGATTTTAAAGTGAACTATTCCAGTCATAGCTTCAGGAATGTGGAACTATACAATCTTATGTGTAAACTTGTGGACATCACGCCAGCAGAAAATAATGGTGAGAACATCATCTTATAGTGACAGTATAGCACACCATGATCTTAGTCCATTAATACATACTTACTACACTGTACCCAGCTGTGCAAGGGTACAGTACCTGACTTTATATTTGGGGAAATAGAATTGATCTAGTGTGTACTGATTTCATAGTATTCAGTATGCTGTATCCACACTGCCCATAATGGCTCTTCAGGTCCATGGATCTCGGTTTCATTTACACTCTACTTATCTCGTACTATTGTTAATTAAACTATTGAAGCTAGTGACATACAAGGTACTGAAGTTCTTGAAATTAATAGTCATAATGCAAGTTATCATTTTCCTTACTGTATCAAACTGAAATGCTTTGTCTCTTAAATACCTTTAACATGTAAATATGTAACCAGTTTTCAAACAATGTTGCTGATCATAAATGTTATAAATCTTAACATATATTTACTTATTAACTACAGTATTTCATCAGTAGGGTGGTGACAGCCTCTCTTCACGACTTGTAAAGATTTATAAACATGCAGCCTCGGGACTCTTTCCCTTGTTTTGTCCATGTCATCCTGCCTGAATAAGGAAAAATCAATTAGCTCATTGTCATTAACATTACTTGGCTAAAACCAGCTTTTCACTACACATCTCAGGGTTATTGGCTCATCTAGCTCATACCTAACACAAGATATTGCTACTGGGGGACTGTAGGTGCTGCTGACTATAAGCTTATTGTGTATTGATCACCTCATACTCATTTGACTTATCTGAAGAAAATATTAAAAATACCTGTAAGTAATTTCAACCTTAAATGCATTTCAGTTTGAGATATAACATGTAAAGAAAAATATGGAACCAGATAATTAAAGATTTCATAATAAAATGTCATTTTCTCACAGGCACTCAGGGAAGTTTGAACCATTTGCTGCGCCACGCCGTCCCTGTAACACCTTCAGATGCAACGAAAGACTTATTGTTGGAAGAAGTTGAATCACTGCCCGAGAAACTGCCACAGAATAATAAAGGGGACTTGGAGACGAGAGAAGACGGCACTCAAGAGAGATCCTGCAAGTGTTTTGTTGACAAGACTGAAGAAGTTATAGTAAGTAGCGAGATAACTTAATGTCAATAGCGAGATGAATCGATAAATTGCCATTGTTGATATTGAAGTAATTATTGTATATCTTCAACTATGTTTATATCTTCTCTCACACACTCAGCCAGAAGAAACTAGTTTAATTAGTGACCCAGACAACAGCAACATCACTAGTAATGTCTCCGGCGCTAACACGACAGCCACTAATAGTTCAGCTAGTGATGCAAACGATGGCGGTCAAAGCGATATAAACACTAGCGGTCGAAGTGCCATGACTCAAGCCGAACGCTCCCTACTTTTAAACACCCACGCTCCCTGGGGCTCACCGGGGTTCTCTGCCCCCGACGCCATTGAAGGCAAGCTCAAGGTACTTCTGCATACCGGCTACGTCATTGGTTAGTATTGAGGTGACACGAGCCATATATTTTTTTTCTACTGTTGGTGTTATTGATGTGGAGATAATGATAGTATTAATGATAAACGAGGTGATGGTGGGGGTGATAATGCCATAATATCAGATTTCACGCTTCATTTTTCAATTATATACCTCGGCAGATTTTCTCTATTGTACTTCACACACTTTTATCCTTTTTCTCCATAAACATTAATAAAAATTTGTTCTATGTATGTTGATATGAATTACTATGAATCACAACAGGTCTGCATGAAACCCTGAACCTTGGAGTGTGGGTGAGCTTCACTGCCAACAACCAAACCATCATTCAGACAGAAAAGGAAAAACCGTATTTGCCTGAAGGGATAGAAATCAAACCAGAGGTAAGTTTTGAATTGTAACGTTTTCTTCAGTCTCTTAATTTCATCCATAAATATGTGTTTTAATAATAATTAACGTCTCTATCCAGGTCCCTGATTACTGTGAGGTAGATAGATATAATGGTATGGCATAAGAGGAATTTGTCTAGTATTTACACTCTTGAACCAGCAACTGAACACTAGGCCCTCTTGCTGGTGCGATGACCAAGCTAACCCCTACATCACCAGCTGTCATGACTTTGGACTAACGATTTTAATTGATTGGGTTGGATTTATTTAGCTTTGTTAATTCTAAATGGATATTACATATGGAGTTTTATTGCTAAAAAGATAATATGGAGACATAGTAATTGACATATTGCGCTAAATTGACCCAACTCCCATATCCTCCCTCCTGACATGTCCTGAAGCCTACAGGTCACCTCAGTCACCACCATCATGTCTTCCCTTCCTGACCAAATATCCTTCTTCTTATATTATGATGTATACCTCTTGGATTATATTAATATTATACATGGAATAATAGATTGTTTATTTGGTGTATGAAGAACCATTACCTTGTTGAGAGATCTGATGTTTCAATGTACTTATTACTGCACTGAACATTAACATAGTACTATATACAGTAACTTACGTAGTTATTGTATCTGGTTTTCTATGTGACACTGCAGGAAATTCGGGTCATGGATGATAAGCCATTACCATGCTGGGAGGCAGATGTGAGGCTGGAACGACTGCCTCAGGACCAGTGCCAGAGACTGCTGACCACAGAGGAGTACCAGGCTAAAAACATCACACTCATCCAACTCTTCCCTGAAGGTTGGTGACATAATTATTTACTGAATCTTGAAGTATTTGATTTCACTGGAAATGTTCTATGCTTACAGCAGCAGAACATAACCCCAGTTCATCCTTCACTCATTATCAAATGTGACTTCCATTCAATAACCTATAAGAAAGGCTTCACAGATCAAAATTGTAGCTGGGTATTACTGTATATGGATTTATTTCATGAATATCTGAGCCAAGTTAAATAATCAGTTATTTCTAATTTTATTTATCAAAGCATAAGCATCAGTTTGACCTATGAATTCTGAGTTATACATCACTTCCATTAATTTTCTGGTCATGCAGTACAGTAATATGATCTCAAAATCAACTGACAGCTGAAATTTTACAAGCAACCACAAGACCTTAATGGATGTTTCTATGGCGTCTTCTATGATTAAAGTGTACAAATTGTCCTCTTGTCTCCACATCCCCTCAGAAATGGAAACAGAGGAGCTCCTGATGTCAGAAGGTCACCTGCTGTCCAACATGGCGTCAGTCAAGGTTGGCTACAAGGAGGGAGCGTACACAGCCATGATCAAAGCCATAAGGTTCTGGGCCTCTACAAAGGGGGTTATTAATGTTGTTCTCGGCCCAGTGTTTGATTACAATCTAGACGGCCACCAAGATGAAGTGACGCACGTGCTGTAAGTTTCTCCCTTGTGCACTATACTGTCACCATTATAAGTATACAGTATTCTGAATTCATTATAAGGTATATTGTATATTAATTGGAATTACTGTATACTGTTTATAAAGAACAAGGTATTTAAGTGTTACTACAAATATCAGAGGTATATACAGTAAAATGATTATTAATTTAGGTTTAGATATGAGAACATTATCATCACCACCATCATCTTACGGCCATTTCCCTTGTTTGAGTGAATCAGCTGTGAGAGATACAGTGAATGGAATAAAGTAGACAGATGTCACTCCACCTACTTATGCTTGCCCCCAGCATCCACCAACAGTAGGCAGGACCACAGTGTACAAAAAGCTGTAGTTCTCTTCCAATATGCAGAAGAGTTTTAACGTCAACAATGATGCGTTATAAAATGAATCTACTGGCGAGTTTCATCTGTGGTATTTAAATTAGTATGAATATAAATGTCTAAGGAGACGTGATAATCTACATAATGAGTTTGGAGGACGGAGATCGGGAAGAAAGACAAAGACGACTACTGTACTCCTGCGACAGGAATTTTTTAAGTTGTCAAAGAACCAGAAACACTTACCCCAAGATACCGACTGAATTTTTTACGAGATATGACAGACTTGCTCATCTCGACAGCCATAATTTGTGATTACAAATATCCTCTTGTTCTTTTTTTTAATTAATAATGAGATATTATTTAAATTCCTAAAATAAGGGGATACCAATATTTTATTACTAATGAGGTTTACTGAACTTGCTCAAGGAATGATGTACAGTAGATGTATATAACTAAACCTTCTTGTTATCTTCCAGAAATAACGTCAAGCCTCTGCTTCCTAGTGACTACTTCTTTGTGGTCACCTTATGTGGCAACACAACCTCAGCCTCCTGCTCAAGTGATCCACTCGATATCTTGGCGTTTGTTTTCCCCAACACGGAGTTCCCCGACAATTGCCTTATGGTGAGAGCTGAGAGGTTTTAGGTCTCTTTCATACAAGAGTTTTTGTTGTCACCCGGTTTAGAAATCAATGGACGTCCATGTGAAAGACTCACATTGAACTCCATTGATTTCTAAGTCATGCAACAAAAAAATACTCATGTGAAAGAGGCCTTGGTGTCTAACATACCAGTTGTCGGAGGTTCATGAATCGTGTTTATAATACAGTTTAATGATTCCCCGTATAGTCCTTCCAATTCTTTTAAAATGTTTTTCCCAATGATTTATATACAGCTACAGACAGACAGCAGGGTAACATATGCAGCACGTTCCTAATACAGTCTAACATGATAGGTTAGGTCAGGTATACAGCAGGGAAGTATATAAGAACACAGAACTCCCCCAGTCTCTCTCTCTCTCTTGAAGTTCTGGATCCTCTGGTAATTTCCTGGTCAAACAAAACAATAATACCAATTAATGATAAGATCTCCTCTACTCCTTCTATGGCATTCAGATTTCTTAAAAGGTTACCAAAAAAATTACAATAATTACCCATGTGCTTTGTGATCTGATTTTTACACAACACGGAAAAGTAAACAAAGTATTAAATTTTTACCATAAATCCAAGAAATTTATACCCTGTAGTGTCTTATAGCAAACTGAACCCTGTGTGGCTTCATCGCTTATGCTTGTGAATTTTAACCCTATCCGTTTTTCTGTGAATGAATTGCAGAGTGATGAGGAGTACCTGCAGTATCATTTGACCACGATAAGGGACGTGGAACTCCTGACGGGTCTTCGTTTCTTCAGGAATATGTATCTACCAGATGCCCTGAAACATAAGACGTATCAACCTCTTCACATCTGGCCTCTCTCGCCCTCTGGGCCCTCGCCAGGCCTCACGCTCAGCCAGAGGATAGGGAAATCAGAAGGTTCTCAATTTGTAAATACCAATAACACTTGAGAACTTGTGATGTCTCGTTCTTTACCCAATGTTCGTCAGATTTCTTTTCAATTTGTAAATAATGACAGTGGTTAATATACTTGTGGTGTGTTGTTCTTTAGCTGCAGAATTATGTGATAGATTAATATTTGTAAAAAAAAAATTATCGTGTAAATACCCCGTAGGTACTGACAAAGTGTGAATCTTGAATTAACTTTAGGCTGTTTAATTATGTATCGTATGTGATTCAGTTGCCTGATGTAAAATGTATACTCAGTTTCTTGACGGTTGACTAATGTGAAGAATATTCTGGTATAAAAACACACATGACAATATTGTGATACAGTATAGACTTTTGGTTGCATTTCGTCTCTTATTAAGATGATAGAAATTCCCCATAACACCACTGTTTTAACCTGTCTGTCCTAAGCTCATGTAAATATTTGCATCCCTGGCCAATGGATTCTTTCAAAAAGAAGTAAAAAAAAAATCATATTAATAATAACAATAATAATACATCTGTAATAATAATAATAATTTACCTGATATAATTAATTACTTATTATTAAAGAAAAATTGCGATGGTGACAACTGATAACATTATATGGCTGATGGCCACTTGAGGAAACTTGAAACAGGACTAAAAGGATAAAAAGAAGTTAGTGTTGAATAGTAGACAACTGACCTTTGACCTTTAGTAATGAGGACCACTATTAATCCTTGACCATTGACTTTTAGTAATAGGGGGTCAATATTAATCCCTGACCATTGACCTTTAGTAATGAGGACCACTATTAATCCTTGACCATTGACCTTTAGTACTAGGGGGTCAATATTAATCCCTGACCATTGACCTCACCACTGTAAGAAAAAATATGCCAACAGTTTCTAGTATTTGCGAGACAAACCTGTTGAACTGTTAGGACTTTGGTGTACAGTAATGTAAAGATGTGTTTTATGTTCCTGTATTTATAAATAAAATGGTGTAAATGTGATGTGTGTGTACTGTACATATGTAAAGATGTGCATGATGATAGGTTTAGTGCCAGCAGTAAATAATTAGGAAGCTTGGATTTTATTTTATTTTTCATGACAATGGTGATGTACTAGTTAGAGGTATGTACTACAGTATATAAACTATGATTTTTCTACTGTGTATGAGTCTACTCTAAGTGATGCATGGACAGACTTCAGCAGTAACAAAGCCACCTTCGTTCTGTTTCTTTTCGGAGAGACAGTATCAGGTGGAGAATTCTATGTGTACAAATATACACGGTGAAAATATTCAGACGTGAGCACAGGAAGGAGTTACAGCATTATGTGAGATGATGGCATTTATAAAGAGGATTATCCTCACCATAGTATTAAAAAAGGTAAACACATAAGATGGATAAATTAAACTGAGTAAATTGTAATAACTTGAATGTAAATTTCATTATTATGTTGATCTTCCTTCACTGGCGGATTTAAGTTAATACGTAAACTGTAAATTGAATCGAGTTGGGAAGTTTTGTACAAGGTTAGAGCTCCAACAGGGGGCTTTCAGTGTCACAATGATGTTGGCAGCTTGAAACTGTTGATAAATTTAACCCAACATTACCTAAACAGTATGTCCTTATTTCTGTATAAGAGGAAATTTAATTATACTGTACAATATAATAAAAATAATAGTTAAGAGGCGGGTTTTGTGGCAAGAAACCCACCAGGAATTCGTAGTTATTTATGTGAGTATTAATTGGTCGATGGGAACAGTGTGTCACGGTGGTTGCCACATACACACACGCGCACACATTCCATAGTTTGTACACATTGAGCCGTCATGACATTTAATGTATCTACTGATGTTGGTGATAAGACCCGTGTTTTACTCTGCAGTCTGACAGTGTTGGCTGGGTGTTATTACTACGGTCTGTGAAGTTGTCCCTCTTTGTAGATAATAAACTTAAGATCAATGATTATATCTTTACTTTTGAGCCTCTGGAGGATGATACTACACAACAGAAGAATATTGGTCATGATAACTTGTGATATCTCCGTTAGCCGGAACAATTGGTGCAGAGCACTTTCAGGAATGAGAGATTTCCGGGTAACGACTCTCAAAGCCGAAAAAAATAACTCGTCCTCGGAAATTTCTGGAAAATGTGCCCCTCGAAAAATCGTTCACAAAGCCGGAATTTTCCAGATAATTTTGGCTTTGGGAACGATTTTACGGGAAAATTTAAATTTTGGCTATCAGAGAGTTCCGGGTTTGAGGGATTCCGGCTAATGGATATATTACTAGTTCTTTACTGAAGTTTGTAGCCCAAAAAATATAAAATAAATCCTGTGTGGCTAAAAGGTTGTCAAGCTACACCATAGTTGTTCACTGTTATACTGACGGGGTAATATGAAAGCATGATTTGATGACACACACAATGTCATGTGCCAAATCTATTAATGAACACACATCTGCTCTGTCAGTTAAAACAGAAAAAGAACTTATGTATGTATGGGAATGATAAGAAAATGTACAAGACAAACTCTCATTCACGTCGCCACAGCTCAGGACAATTCACACAGAAGATACTGATAATCAAACCTGTATAAGATTTGACTTTAGGCTTATTTAAAATGTAATACTGATTACTATTTAAGGCATCATGTTCGAAAGTATTGTTCTGAACACACACATGGACAAAAAAACTTACTTGCTAAATTTCTCTCCTTGGATACAGTTTTACAAAGTCTGACTCACAGGTTCACGGATCACGAAGCTCCTTGAGAATGTGTGGAACTCCTGTCTCAGTGCTCCTAAGCGACCATAAATAATCATTTCTGAAGATACATAAGGCAATAAAAAAATTATACAGTACAGCATTACCATAGCATACTTGTAGCATTATGTAGACCCTATCTTATACCAGTAGATCCAAACATAACTCACTTACAAACCATTTATTTCAAGTTTTTCTGTCAACAGTACTGATTTAACTGTTGATATCTAGACAAAAAATTAAGAGTATTTATCTGGCAACTTATAATAATATGTTAACTTTACATAAATATACAATGACAGGGTAAACTGCCTGACAAGTACAGTAATGTTTGTACTTATGTAAAAAAAAATAAGTTTGGCCTCAGCTTGAGAATTCATACATTTATGTAGGAGGAGGGTTAGGTTAGGATAGGTAGGGTAAGAGAGGTTAGGGTCAGGTAGGATAGGATAGGTTAGGTTAGGCTAAGCTAGGCTAAATTAGGTTAGGGTAGGCTCGATTCTTATGCAGTCTTTTCGTTGGAGCAGTCATTCCCAGTCAGCCAGTCTTTAAATTCCTCCTGGGAGACTGAGGCATCCACTCCAGGTGACATTTCCAAACATTTATCCCTTGATCCACCCAATTTTACCAATCAAGATACATTTCCCTATAAAGTGGGACACTCGGCCGAGATATTTGTCAAGTACAGTATACTGTATATTATTAATTTAATCTCTTCTCTACTGAAAGTCTACCCAATGGATGGCTAGTTGGGGTAGTGGCTAGGGTGGTGGCTGAGGTAGTGGTGGGAGAAATGGAATGTAGTATTTGGTTGAGTGGTGACGAGGTGGCGGGTGAAGGCGTGGGTAGTGGTCATAATAGGAAGTGACTGAAGCATATAGAGGGTAGTTAGCACAAGGACATCAGGTACATCACGGTGGCATCATCTCACGTTACCTGTTGGTGTTGACCCTCACCCCCCCCCCCTTGTCGCCCCTCCCAGGTCACCTCGTGAGATATGCTCAGTAGTGGTCTTTGTGCCTGTTGCTCCCCCGCCTTTCGTGACCCTAGATACACCATTGTTCAGACCCCCCCACCTCGTTTCCCTGGACCATGGTTCATACACACACACACACCCTATGACCCTGGACCGTGGTTCATGTGGTGTAAACAGCTTCATGGTGAACCAAACAAAGCTTCTCTATACAGGAGCATAATTATCTATCTTTTATGGCCCGGTAATATAGCCTGGTCAGGAGACTCACAAGCGGCGGTGTTGTTGACTGCCACAAGCTATATGACTTTATGACGTTAGGAGTGATTATATGAACCAGGTGAAAGCTGTGGCGAGAAGTGGTATACACACAGAGGAGAGGACCATTATCACCACGTTTCAGGGTCATAATATCTTGTGGATTGTTGCCTTTCTGAGAGATTTTATATTCCGTGGGATACTGATGAAGTTTTAGGGTCAGTAAATTAGGCTTTTTCTATACCTTAAATCTTTCTCTTTGTTAATATGACAGTAAATTAGGCTTCACTGAATATAAACTAGTCATATATTTATATTGTAGTACAGTGGGTTAATATTCTATATATGAAACAGACATTGGTGATACGATTCGAGGACAACTGAACACCACACATGTATTTACTAACAAATTCCTAACATGAACTCTGAGATTTTAACAGACCAAACACTTTCTAATTAACAAAGTATTAAACATGATTGTGGTTAATTATAAGCTGTGGGGGTTAATCTTCATGTGATACCAAAGTTTGAATCTACAACCTGAAATTTATGAGAAAGCTTTCATGATGCCAAGTACAGTACATGTGTGTCTGACTGTGTGTGTGTGTGTGTCTGTCTGACTGTGTGTGTGTCTGACTGTGTGTGTGTGTGTGTGTGTGTCTGACTGTGTGTGTGTGTGTGTGTGTGTGTCTGTCTGTGTGTGTGTGTGTGTGTCTGTGTGTGTGTGTGTGTGTGTCTGTGTGTGTGTGTGTGTGTCTGACTGTGTGTGTGTGTGTGACTGTGTGTGTGTGTGTCTATGTGTGTGTGTGTGTGTGTGTGTGTGTGTGTGTCTGACTCTGTGTGTGTGTGTGTGTGTGACTCATGCCAAGGACGACCTGCAACACGTCACGTTACGTCATTATTATTATTATTATTATTATTATTATTATTATTATTATTATTATTATTATTATTATTATTATTATTATTATTGCATCATACCCTAACCATAAGCTACCATACAGGCAGATACGAGTTTTAATCGCTCTGACGGTGTAAGGATGAGACGGCGAATTACTTAACGACATAGAAATCTGTATAGGCAAATTAGTGAGCGTTAGATGATAATAACGTGAGAGAGAAGTTTATTGGGGATGGTGACGTCATGAAGCTAATATTAAAGGCCCGAATAGCGTGAAAAGCGGCAGTAAGCGCCACGACACAGGTGGGGGTGTACGTCCTCCCTCTCCCTACAGTAACTCTTTCTCGACTAAATTTACGCTGGAATACGAGAGAGAGGTGTGTGTAGAGACGCGCCCTACTATATACTTGACTGAAATACCCAAATACTCCTCTCAGTAAGGCCTGTCTGTAGATGTGTTAAATCATCGTATTCAAAGGGTTAAATTATAGTAATCAAGGGGTGAAATCATAGTAATCAAGGGGTGAAATCTTAGTACAGTATTCAAGGGGTTAAATCATAGTAATCAAGGGGTGAAATCATAGTACAGTATTCAAGGGGTTAAATCATAGTACAGTAATCAAGGGGTGAAATCATAGTACAGTAATCAAGGGGTTAAATCATAGTACAGTAATCAAGGGGTTAAATCATAGTACAGTATCTTAGTACAGTATTCAAGGGGTTAAATCATAGTAATCAAGGGGTGAAATCATAGTACAGTATTCAAGGGGTTAAATCATAGTACAGTAATCAAGGGGTGAAATCATAGTACAGTAATCAAGGGGTTAAATCATAGTACAGTAATCAAGGGGTTAAATCATAGTACAGTATTCAAATGGTTAAATTATCATAATCAACGGGTTAAATCACAATACTAACGGGTTCAAATCATCATTCTCAAGGGGTTACATCATCATACTAAAGGGGTTAAATCATCATACTCAAGGGTTCAAATCATCGTACTCAAAGGGTTAAATCATAAAAATCAAAGGGTTAGATCATTGTTCAAAAGGATAAATCACCATACTCAAGGGGTTAAGAAATTTATTATTTTCACCCGCCGAGGCACAGAAAGGAAGATTTTGGTATAATTTTTTGTCGTAAGTTATAAATAAATTCACCATCATAGTAATTTTTTTCCTGTTACGGGTCATTTTCAGAGGAACAGGAGTAACAGCAATTATGATAGGCGGTGACAGCAACACGTCCGCCATTAACAGTAAAAGGAAGTCAATGTTAAGTGTGGTATGTGGTGAAGATCCTGGCCTCAGCGTGTTACAGGGTCTTGGAGTCTCACTTAACTTAGACGAGAATCCTCCTGCTTACGACACAATGTATCCTGGATTAATGCCGCACTCCACTGAATTATTAACCCTTGGCGTAAATCAACCCACTGAACTATCCCGAGATAATGTATTCCGATGCACTGAACTATCCCGAGACACTGTAATTCAATCAACCGAACTAAATCCATGGGTAACATTAAATAAAGCGACTACTGAAAAATACCCAAATGACCTAGAAAATAAAGACACTACAAAACAAGAGGGAAGAGACCAAGAAAGAAATGAAAATCGTGATGAAAAAACGAAGAAATTGGAAGGGAAGATGAATTTAAGTAAGATTTCCAAAGGGACACGAGAGAGGTTAATAGTGCAGGCGACAGACCTCTCCCTTAGTGCCCGCGCTGCCCTCAGGTAACCCGCCTCCATTACTGTCTATATGTCTGTCTGTCTGGCGTTGTAGTAATGTCTAGTTAATCCTGTGTCTGTTTAGTAATGTGTCTAGAATATATGTCTGTTCAGTGTTCTGTCTGTACTTAGCTATTATTGTCGTTCTTCATGTTTTATTTTTTTCTATAGTGACGAGTGTTTGATGTCTAGATCCAAATGTCTGTGTAGTCATATGTCTGTTAACCTGTCTGTCTGTATCTGACTAATACTACATTTAATCTACACGAATCGTTTATCTATCAATTTCACTGTCTGTAGGTCTGATACCAACGACTTCCCACTATGTTCGTCTTTCTGTCAACAACCTTCAACGCTAAAAGAACGTGGGGTTTTCTTCCTACTACTGAGGGGTAAATTATAAAGTTAAATATAATGTTCATAAGATCTAAAGGTTATGAAGAATGGTGGGTTGTTAAGTGAAGAACAAGGTAGTTAAAGGTTGTGTCTCTCGTTTACAGGGATTTTTGCAGCAATACAACAGCTCACGGGTTTAATCACGTCACACAGGAAGATCTTCACGTCCTTCTTCGTCTGTTCTGGCTCGTCGTCACCCTCGTCAGGTGAGATACATTACAGGTAAGATACTAAAGGCGAGATAAATTACAGGTGAGACACACCCAAGGCGGTACACTCAAATTAAGTATACCTGTAGTCTTCACCTCCAATTAACCTATGAGGGATTATAACACCCCCCCCCCCTCTCCGCCAGCCTCGGTATCCTGCTGTCAGTGACCTACCAGGTGACCTACGCGGCTTTCGTCAGTAAGCGACCTCACACAGAAGTTACCTACCGCGACCAGAGCAGAGACGGGTTGCCACTTCCTGACATGACCATCTGCAGCCTCTCGCGGTTCTGGAAGTCGAAGCTCAAGGGTGAGGAAATGAGAGAGAGAGAGAGAGAGATGGGCGGGGTATGGGGGTCTGTGTGTGGATTTTGTGAGAAAGAGCGAATTTTGTGTGATTTGAAACCGAATTCTGTGTGATCTTGAGCGAAGTCCGTGTGATTTAGGGCGAATTCTGTGGTGAAGGAGAGAATGGAGAATGCAGGCATTACGTCCTCAGCTCACAACACCATAACAACCTCGTCTCATCTATGGACAGAACACGGGGTGGGGACTTCCTTGGCGTCATACCTCCTGGTGGCGGTGGGCGGCCCGGAGGTGATCAGCCACACCCTCAGGACAGACCCAAGGAGGATCAGGATGTTGAGGGATGACCTGAACACCTACCTGAAGGAGAACAACCTCACTCTCTCACAGATGATTACCATGTTGTCTCCTACGTATGTATTATATATCTCACACACACATCTCTACACACTCTCACATCTCTACACACACACTCACACATCTCTACACACTCACACACATCTCTACACACTCACACACATCTCTACACACTCACACATCTCTACACACTCACACACATCTCTACACACTCTCACACATCTCTACCACAACAATTAATCCCTGTATAAACATTGAGAGAATAATTCACCCATAAACACAAAGATTTATCAGGAAGTGACTAATATTCGTGTGTCTGTCAGATGTGAGGATGTAGTGCTGGCCTGTTTCACCGACACACAACAACTCTTCAGGTATGTTGCGTTTATCTATTTAAAGACATGTATGTATGCATGTATATATGTATCATTCTATGTATCTACGTATCTATCTCCCTATGTATGTATGTTGTCTCTTTTGTCTCCAGGAGTCAGTGTTGCGAGAAGGTGTTCACATCGACTATCACCACCATGGGGCTGTGTTATACCACGCTGAATCAAGAGATTAAGTACACACAAAACATCTCAGGTGTTATTGGTGGCTACAGGGTTATCTTCTCCACCAATTTACACGAGTATATGGGTTCGTGGCCCTTTCCTACATCTGTATAATGAATTAGTAATGCTAGTAGGGACATCTGTAGTACATCTGTCCTTGAGGGGGCAGTTGTAGCATTTGGCTCGACCTTTTGTGAATAATATTTTAAGCTAGTTTCCCCTTTTATGGTTATATGTTGCTATTCATTTCTATATATTTAGGAAGTTTATGGTACTATTATCCCATGACTGATAAATTCTTTATCTCTAAACTATAATTATATTTATTGTGTGTGTGTGTGTGTGTGTGTGTGTGTGTGTGTCTGTGTCGGTCCTCACAGAATACGACCCCAATGTAGTATCAACAATTTCCCTGGCCGAGGCGGGTATTCAGGTCTCTCTCTCCAACTTCGATCTGACCTCCACAGTAGCAGCTAACACCCACGTCATCCGCATAGCTCCCAGCACAGCAGCCTCCGTCGCTCTCTCCGTCACTAAGGTGGGTTACGGAGGGAGGGGAGGGGGGAGAGAAGGGTGAGGGACAGAGGAAAGAGGAAGGTAGGGGGGGGGGTAGGAAAGGTTGAAAAAATGTGTAATAACGAGGAAGTTGGTTTAACCCTTTGAAGACGATAACTTAAATCCTTTGAGACATTTAACCTCCTTTCTGAAGGGGTTAATCCGCTGTCTTCAAAGTGCCTAATCCACAGATCGACCACACTGAGAAATACCTTCAGGATTGGCCATGGGCGAGCGTACTACCCACCTGTGTACTGGAGTCTGGTTACCGTGCCTTGAGTGAGCAGCAGCAAGCATACACCCAGAACAATCTGTACTTCACCCTCCTCTACCGACACTGTCTCTTGGAAGTGGCCCAATGCTCTGCTGTCGCTGTCAGATTTACCAACGATACTACTGGTGAGGTTAGGTTAGATTAGGTTAGGTTTTACTAGGTTAGGTTAGTAATAGTGTGGTTAATCTTCAGGTGAAATAAGTTAGGGTAGTGGTTCTTTAAGATGATCCATAAATTCTAATACATAATTATTCTCTTATCTTATACTGTTATTCTCTCCTTCTCCCCTCCCTAGATGAGTGTTTACCTGATCAGATACTCTACTACTTGGGTGATAACAAGGCCGTCCAACAGTGTCTTCACCACAACCTAAAGATGTTTGACCTAAAGATGCGTGATAGTACGTTAATGATTGATCAATCCTATTTACGTCACTATTAGGACTTGCTTGATCGTCTTTTGTTTAGTTTATAGTCTTTGTTTGATTCTTTGTCACTTATAGGATTTGTGTGATCGTTTTTTGTTTTGTTTATAGGCCTTGCTTGATTCTTTTTGTCACTTATATGACATGCGTGATTGTCTTTTGTTTTGGTTAAGGGATTTGCTTGATCGTCTTTTGTGTTGTGTTTAGTTTATAGATCTATACTTAGAAGATTATTTTTATGATGACTTAGTGTGTTGTCGATGATGATGATGATAGTATTTGATGAATGATGATGACGATGATGATGATGATGACTAAAATATCACTACACAAACATTAAAGATTTATAATTAATGGAGAGTTTAGATACAGATAATTAACAATAATAACAAGATTTTTAACGTGTTGTATAGAAGTGAGGATATTTAGTGCATGGAGAGAGTAGCCACAGGTGTTGCGATGTGTTACAGGTGTTTAATAGTTGTGTTGCAGGTGTGTAACTCATTAGTATCTTGGTACAGGTGTGTATATATAACTTATGATGTGTTGCAGATGTGTAATAGTGGTGTTTGTGTTGCAGGTGTGATCCAAATGTGTTACACCACTACCATCACCCAACAATTGAGTTACACGTCACTCATCATGGATACATTGCGAGAGCTTCAGACCCTTAGCAGCCTCACCAAGTACGATACTGTGTTGTTTGGTGACCGATATTGTGTTGTTTGGTGACCGATACTGTGTTGTTTGGTGACCGATACTGTGTTGTTTGGTGACCGATACTGTGTTGTTTGGTGACCGATACTGTGTTGTTTGGTGACCAATATTATTGTTACAAAGATATGATTTAAATTTATACGCCATGTTCTTTCTCTCTCTCTTTTCTTTCCTGTTCTCTCTCGTTCACTTTCCCTCACCCATACGTTCACTGTCTCTCACCTATACGTTCTCTCCCACAGTGTTACGTTCTCCATGGTCAACATCTACTACTCCCAGCTGGGCTACACTGAATATTATGAGAGATACCCTACCTTCTCCAGTTGGTTCAGTGAGTCAGTTTATTTTACAAGTTGGTTTAGTGGGTTGGGTTAGAAATTAAGTTGAGACAGACAGACAGACAGGCAGATGGATTAGGCTCCATTTTGGTACGTTAATCTTAATATTCGCCAACATATGACATTAATATTCGCCAAAAATTAACTATCATATTCGCCAACATAATTATGACCTTAATATTCGCCCAACATTAACCTTAATATTCGCCAACAATTAACCTTAATATTTGCCAACATATGATCTTAATATTTGCCAACACATGACCTTAATATTCGCCAACAAATGACCTTAATATTCGCCAACATACGACCTTAATATTCGCCAACATACGACCATAATATTCGCCAACAGCTAACCTTAAATCTTCGTCCACAGGTGATCTCGGGGGCCAGATGGGGCTTTTCCTAGGGGCATCTTTCATCACCCTGGTGGAGCTTCTCTTCACCGTCTGCTACGTCGTGCGGCTGGTCGTGTACAAGGGGACCCGGGCGGTCTATCTCAAAGCCAAGTGCTGCTTTACTAGATTCAGGGACACCAACCCATCCACATAGTATATGTTCCTGCAGGCGAAAGATTTTTAGCATTATGGTCCGCTAGATGAAAGATCTTGTTACTCTTTATGCTCCTGTAGGCTAAAGATTTGTATCACTATGCTCCGCCAGACGAAAGATTTCTATCCTTATGTTGCACCAGAGGGATGATTTTTTACCTTTATGTTCCGCCAGACGAAGATTTTTATCCTTACGCTCCGCCAGACGAAAGAGTATTACGATTTGTGCTCCGCCAAGCGAGAAAACCCACTTCCAACTTCCTCTAGGCTTCACTCAGTTGTGCCTGTAAACAAAGGCCAGTTTGTGTTAAAATAAATCAAACAAAAAACGAACAAATATTTTTTCTGCCTTTAAAATTCACCAGAGAAAAATTTATTATTCAGAAGACAACAGAATCTACATCTCATGAACTTCCCAAATATTGTACTGTTAAAGAGTCGTAATTCAGTAATTTTAGTTAATATTCAGTTGCTTCTGGTCACTTAATGTGTTCTATATGTTTACGCTAAACACGACAAACTCTAATATTTATTTAATGTTACTGGTCAAAAAATACAATATTTGATTTTACTATAGCAAGTATCAACAACTTATGTATGTTCAGTGTCATTATTATTAGTGTGATTCGGATGCCGCTACACGCCACCAATCGTTTTTGTTTAGGTGTTGATGAACGAGTTTATTATAATAAAAATACATACATTTCGACAATGTACATTTTAACAATAAATTCCATGGGTAATATTTTGCTTAATTTCTCCCAGAACAAGATAATAATTAATTATTGGTTTAAAATTATCCAAGTCGAATTAGATGAGACGAAAACTCAGATGTACGGTAAGAATGAGTAATATTATTTAATAATCATTGAAATACAGAAACAAATCCATTGCACTGAAAATTTTATTGATCAAATTACTGTAATTACAAAAATGGCCACGGATCAGCAACTGTGGTTTTGACAATGCCTTGATTTTACTGAGAATTGTGAGGCCAAATGGTGACAAGATTCAGCAGCTGGACCAGATAATCCTGGAGAATTATTGCCATCCTGTTTACTTGTCTTCATAGTAGCCATGTCCCAAGACGAGGTGGCCCGGGTGGAAGAAGGTGGGGCGCACCGCGGCGGTCTGCACGAAAGGCCGCACCACAGGTCTTGAATACACGACGGGGCTCACTGCGGGGCGGTACCACAGCAGGTCGTCGTCGAAGTCCGCAGATCTCTTCTGGCGACTGGCGGATTCATCAGCTGGAGCGCTGCGCTTCTTGCGGTCGTAATGGTCGTCTTCGTCATCATGAGGCCACACGGGGTGATGCGGCACGACGACTGAATGCTGGACGACGTACCTGGGCTGAGTGTATTGTACGACGTGGGGCCGCACATACGGTATAGGGACGCTGTGCCAGGGATCAGGACTTGCAGATCTCCTACTGCGACCTGCCCCTGTCACCCCTGCCACCATCACCGCCACCAGCACCACTACCACCTGCGGGCGACAACAGCACAGAAAGTAGTGGAAATAATCAATCAGAGCAAGACAACTGGATGGTAAGAGTTAAATTCTCCTGAAAAAATAAACTGGACATCTTCGGGAGAACTAGTAAACGTCATTATTTTGTTGACGTTACCCGTAGTCGCTCACAGCTTGTATAAATGAACAAGTCGCTTACAGTACAGTAATATACGAGGGAAGATAGTCTCAAAAATTTCCTCACTGATGGACTAAAATGTCTCCCATCACCTTCAAAATAACAGAGATTAGCAGTTCTGTATAAAGGAATATTTCTTAACAAATTATATATATATATATATATATATATATATATATATATATATATATATATATATATATATATATATATATATATATATATATATATATATATATATATATATATATATATATATATATATATATATGCTGATAACCACAAGGAAAGAAGAAAACACAAAGTTCCCAAGCGCTTTCGTGTAATTCACATCTTCAGGGGGGTACAGACTAGTCTGTACTCACCTGAAAAACTGGTCCCTCACATATACTAGATACCTACAGTGACATATATATATATATATATATATATATATATATATATATATATATATATATATATATATATATATATATATATATATATATATACTGTATATATATATATATTTTTTTTTTTTACCGTAAACTTTGTCAAAATCCCTAAATATACAGACGAGTAGAAGGTTGACTGTGTGGGCATGTGTCGATAATCTCGGCCATAAAAAGACGCATTCACCCGGAGGAATTACATCAGATTAAAGTTTAAAGTAAATTACTGATATTTACCTTAAATATTACTCAAAGTTTAATCAATACAGTTTTGGTTTTAAGTCTAAAGTGACCAATACTGACTGCGGCGCCTCCTACTGAGCTCAACAGTTAGGCTAGGTTACGCCCCACAACTTATTTCACCTTAAGATTAACCATCCTAACCTAACCTAACCTAACCTAACCAATCCAGGAAACATTAAGGAGAGGGGAGGGATGAATCCCCAGGTAATTCAAAACAATTGTGGATGATACTACAGATTATAATGACGATATCTAGAAGTGTAAGTAACAAGAGTGCAGAGGTCTTATTGCAACTATATCTTGCGCTAGTCAGGCCGCACCTCCATTATGCGGTTCAGTTCTGGTGCCCCTATTATAGAATGGATATAAATTCACTAGAGTCGGTGCAGAGAAGAATGACAAAAATGATTCCGGGACTTAGAAACCTTCCATATCAGGATAGGTTAAAGAAACTTAACTTGCATTCCCTAGAAAGACGAAGAGTGCGGGGAGATATGATGGAAGTATTTAAGTGGGTGAAAGGAATCAATAAAGGGGATATAGATAATGTTCTTATAATATCCGAGCAGGATAGGACTCGGAGCAACGGATTCAAGTTGGATAAGTTTAGGTTTAGGAGGGAGATAGGAAGGAACTGGTTCACAAATAGGGTGGTGGACAAGTGGAACAAGCTTAGCAACTTTGTAGTAAGTGCTGGAACGCTGGAAAGTTTCAAAAGGAGGCTAGATAGATTCATGGATGATAGAGAGTGGTAGCAACTCTCGGCAGGAGCTGCCATGCACAGGCCAACCAGCCTATTGCAGACTCCTTATTTTCTTATGTTCTACTCTCAAGTGTACAGAGATACCAGCGTCGTCATGAGAACAATAAACGACATGGAGAAGGACAACACACTCACCAGAGAGTTCATGTTGGCGGGACGAGAAGAGCTGCGTTATGGCAAGTGAGCGCCGCCCACCCTTATATATACCCACCACTTCCTTCAACCGCCTCACGCCCCACAATACATACCCCCCCCAAAAAAAAAAAAAAATCCTTTCCTTAATATCAAAATTTTAGTTACAATTTCCCGGTGTTTGGGGGTATATATTTTTAACTATTTACTGTACTTTTCAATAAGGTTTGTTCGTTTTATATATATATATATATATAGCCTATATATATATAAATATATATTTTTTTTAGAGAGAGAATTGTATAAAATCGAAAAACACAAAATTATGGTTGAAAAATATATCCCCCGATGGGTACAGGATGTCGAACGTGACCTGCCAGGGTAATTTGGGTGATGATAAAGTTGCCTGCAGGTCGGTGACGAAATTTATCCTGCTGTAGAGGGAGGTGGTGGGAGATCTAGCTTCACTACCTGCCATCACTACCACCACTACTACTACCTGCCCTCACCACCACTACCTGCCCTTACTACCACCACTACCTGCCCTTACTACCACCACTACCTGCCCTTACTACCACCACTACCTGCCCTCAATACTACCAGCACTATTGGCCTGCCTGAACTACCACCAGGCCTCACCATTAATTTCACTATTTGCCTCACTACTAACTTCACCATTATCCTAATTTCCCACGCACTGTACCCCCATGCCCCTCATTTCCCCAACTCACGTATCCTGTTACCCCGCGGGGCACCTTAACACTGCCCCGCTACATACGCATATCTCATCTCGCCCCGTGACCTGACCTATACGCTAATCTTGACCTCTGACATCTCTCTCACCGTTCTTGCAAGTTGTTCTATCCTTGACCTCTCCTGTTTTGACGTCATAGCTCACTCACGCCCACGCTATAATGTCAGAGCTGCCTCACGCCCACTCTATGAAGGTTAGAGCTCCCCCAAGCCTACTCTCTAACGTCACAGCTCCCTCACGCCCACTTTGACCTCGCAGCTCCCTCACGCTCACTTTAACGTCACATTTCCCTCACGCTCACTTTAACGTCACATTTCCCTCACGCTCACTTTAACGTCACAGCTCCCTCACGCCCACTTTGACGTCACAGCTCTCTCACGCCCACTTTGACGCCACAGCTCCCTCACGCCCACTTTGACGTCACCGCTCCCTCACGCCCACTTTGACGTCACAGCTCCCTCACGCCCACTTTGACGTCACAGCTCCCTCACACCCACTTTGACGTCACAGCTCCCTCACACCCACTTTGACGTCACAGCTCCCTCACGCCCACACTCACCTGGCAGAAACGTGATATCCGCTGCCAGTACGAGGGACAAAAACTGGTGAGGAGGAAAACTGATGAGCGGAGCCAACCTGGTGCTTTGTGATGATGAATGGTGAGTGGTGATGATGGTGAGTGGTGATGATGGTGAGTGGTGATGATGGTGAGTGGTGGTGATGGTGAGTGGTGATGATGGTGAGTGGTGATGATGGTGAGTGGTGATGATGGTGAGTGGTGATGATGGTGAGTGGTGGTGATGGTGAGTGGTGATGATGGTGAGTGGTGGTGATGGTGAGTGGTGATGATGGTGAGTGGTGATGATGATGGTGGTGATGGTGAGCGGTGGTTGTGATGGTGTGGTGGTTGACTGCCATGGTGATTAAGCTGTGATAGTGATGGTGGCAGTGTGATGGTGACTGGTAATAGTGGTTGATGGTGAGATTATTGTGATCTAATACAGAACCCCCTACATTAGCGAGTACAGTACACCTATTCTACAGTATAGTAATACACTATACTTCGTACACATTATCTACCCTGACCTTCAAAATTAATAACAAAAATATATTCATAAGTCACTAACACATCAAATACATAAATAACAATATTGTGATTTTTTCAGACTTCACCTGAGTACACCCGTCCAGACCTCGTGGTGTAAAAATCTAAAGGAAATTCGACTTTATTCCCCCTTAGCATGCGGTCCAAAGTTACGTGATTTTGACAGAAAAACATGCATACCAGGTCTTGGGCTCCGAGTCAGGAGTTGGGGGATCATGCCATTAATTTATTTCAGAAACATATTCTCCTTCATCATACAAATCTAATGATACCCAATATGCACAAATTTTCGTACACATAGAGGGTGGTATAGACCGATCAACTTAAAAGTCAATTATCCCAAAAGTAACATTTGGTCCGTTCGCCCTTTTGGCCCCGGACGCCTCATATTTCTTTCATTAAATTAACAAATCCAGCACAAGTGTTATAGGTAACTAAGACAATATATATTTATATTAAGAATTTTAATATCACCGTCATATCAGGTATTAATGGTGGTTCTCAATAGGTGTGGTCATTAGTGTTACCTATATACACCTGGATGCAATGTAATGAAAAAAATATGGGGGAAATGTGTAGTATACAGTTGTGGTGGTCAAGTTACTGTGAAAAAGTGAGTTTCATTTGTTTGGTTGTTTATTTTTTGTCGTCATCGATATCGTCAACTTCAAGGTGGCTGACGTCGACGAGGCCGTATGGAGTGGCAACCAAATCATCATCGTCGTCAATTTCGCGAAGGATCCCGTATGGAGTGGCTATCAGATCATCATCGTCATTTTCGTGAAGGATCCCGTATGGAGTGGCTACCAGGTCATCGTCATCATCGTCATTTTCGTGAAGGATCCCGTATGGAGTGGCAACCAGATCATCGTCGTCTAATTCCTGGTTGACGATGATTGCTGGGGATGAGACGATGGCAGTGCGTGGCTGAGAGTAAACAGACACGGCGGCGATGGATGGAACGGCGGCAGGGACACTGTACTGAAGGACCGGGGCGGCATTCTGAACGAAGGGAACGGTAGCGCGAGCGGTAGAATGGATGTAGGTGGTGGCAGCAGCAGGGTAGTTGGCGGCAGCTACGGGGTAGGTGGAGAAGGTGGCAGCTGCAGCAGGATAGGTGGCGGCAGCGGCGGGGTAGGTGGAGAAGGTGGCAGCTGCAGCAGGATAGGTGGCGGCAGCGGCGGGGTAGGAAGTATAGGTGGTAGGAGAGCCAAGTACGGGGAAAGAATAGGGCAGCAGTATCTTAGTGTCGGCGGCCACAGAGCCCAACACAGCGAGGAGGAACATAACCTGAGAGTAAACAATGATATCTTTAGCTGTTGGTCATATTCTAGGGATGATGATGATGTCAACACAAGCGTCTGTAAGTAACTATGTCTTGAGAAGTATAAATAACAAGGAACATATAGATGTTTGTAGTGTAAAAAGTAACAAAGAACGGAGATATTTCTAACAGGAACGGCAAGTGTCACATGTAATCAGTCTGTGAACATAACTCAGCAAAATGTCTGCATGTGAACTTAAATACATATAACAGACAATACAGACTTCCTGAACTAAATTATCGTTCCTATTGACTCACTATCAACGCTATACATAAACCAATACAGTGATACAATTCATACAACATACACAGCCTCTACAAGTACTAGGCAAGATAAAGTAATGCATATTTGAGTAAATAGCATTAATTTATAGTTATACGTGTTAAATAAATACTAATATACTAATTTGCTGTTACATACTAAAGAAATTATACACGTTAAACAGTTATACAATATACTGTATACACAAATTCATGATATACCATTAAAAATACTGTACCACTTTATATCTACATGTTACACTAGAGCCATCGATATATAACAACATTTCACAGGATTTAACAGAATCTAGCACCGTATTTTCCCACCTAGAACAGCACAGACCACGACACTTACCTGGATCTTCATCTTGGCAGACCTTCAGTAGACGACGATCTAGAACAAGACGCCTCCCCCTTTATATACATCGTCCCTGACCCTCCTCTACAGGACACACCCCCTCTACCTCATCTTCCCCTCCTTTTCATAACTACTACCATAACATCTTCCCCAGCAACAGGTTATAGCCACACCCTTTCCTCTCTATACTCGACCGTCCTCACCCAAACCACTTTTTGTCGTGAATTCATTTGTCCTTTTTTTTTAACGAGTTCGGTGCAATCTTCACTATTTTAAATGTATCTTTTACTTGTTTGTTATGTATATATGTGAGGTAGATTGTATATTTGTATAATAATTTATTTTGTTGAAGATTGGTTTTAAATGGTTTGTATTTGTGATGTGTTTATATAGTATCTAGTTTGGTTTGTGTATGGGTAGAAATGGTGATCACGTGTTCGTTTACGTAAGCATAACACCTGCCCTCACGTGCACACACACACACATACACGATACGACAGACACAGTCATACATGCAAAAGATACACACAAGCAAAGTCAGACACACACACACACCGCATTTCCTAAAAGACTATATCAATATACCTTACCTTCCCTCCCCCCCTGAAAAAAAAGACGGCCCACCCAATCCAGATAGAGACAAGACAGTGGTATCCATCGGTTCGTTTCAGATCTCCAAGGTCGCCCTCCTCTGCCTGGACACGAGACCTTGAAAAACCTCACCTCGAGACCCGGCTACGTGTAATTATTAATAACACCATCTGCATCTCAGGTGTAATTGAATCTATACCAATGTAGTGTACTCCTCAGGGTAATGTTGAAGTGTAGTGGGTATGTTTTGGGTGTGTGGTTGTGGTGTAGGGATAGAGGTAGGGTGTAGGAGTAGGATGTATCAGGGTTTTGGGCAGGTTTGGGTGTGGTGCATCCTCAGCTGCCCTACCCTATCTGCCTACAGACAAATACCTGAGGGATGGACAGATGTCCTTCTGTCTGTGTGTGTTTGTATGTGTGCGCGCAAGTTTGTATGTGTTTGTAAACGTTTGTATGTGTGCCAGTTTGTGCTTGTAAGCGTGTTTATATGTGCGTGTACATGAGTTATCAAATGCGTCACTTAACCACTTAACTTGAGGTAGACGAACTCACTCACTCGTTAAAAACACCAGTCTTCACTACATCCGCCATACATAAATTAAGTAAAATAGTTTCGCTTTTCTTAAGTTTTCAAAATCGTTCTATTATATAATTTCTCTCATTTGTGATATTTTAAGTTTTCAAAAGAACAATTATTGTTCTAATCTGTTTTCCTCTCGGTATTCTTTGTGCAGTTAACGTCAGTCAATTGTTTTCGCAGTGACAACGAACGAGCGAGGCCTTAAGGGTGTCCAATGTCTACCCATCTTTCATTTAACCCTATTATAAACTTAATATTTCTTTGTCCTATGCCAACCGGGTGCCGTTAACTAAGACAATGTACTTTTATTACCGAAGGTCAAAGTCTCCCGCTATGGTCAAGGCTTGCACAGTGACCCTACACAGCCTCTTCACCTCTTCACACACACACGATGCTATTCCCGTTACCTTATACTCATCCTTGAAGAATAAGCAAGAAATTACGATAAAAAATGACACGCGGAAAAAAGTTGTATCTCTTGTCACCATCGAAGACGTAATCAACATTATATCACCATGAATGACAGTAATTACAGATACCTCCCTCCTTCCTTCCCTGGGCATGGTACTACGTCACCAGTATATCTTATCGCACCAGCAGCCCTTCCCCGCTCCACCATCACGATACATCCCTCCCAAGTCCTTCCCGACACACACACACACACACCCACATCCTGGTTACCTACCGGGAAACCTTGCACGCACGCTGATTTCGTATACCCGCCCAGAGCTTGCAACATTCCCGGGAACTCTGAATTCACCGCCTTGAAAGAGAATCAGTGTGCTTGTGACACCCTCCCACCTATCCCCCCACCCCCGAAGGATCTATACTTGCATCATCCAGAGGAAGGTCCTACTTGCATCACTCATGAGACCTCCTGCTGTTGCTCCTACTGGCTTCTTCTGCTTGATTTGCTCCTTGCATCCTCCTGCTTGCGTCAACCCAGAGGTGGGGACTTCTTGCATCACCCAGGGATTCTCTGCTTCCAATTATTCGAAAATGTTACTTAACCAAAGACTACTTGATCAAAACTGCTACTTAACCAATACTGCTACTTAACCAAAACTGCAACTTAAACAATACTGCTACTTAATGAATACTGCTACTTAATGAATACTATTTATCCAAAACTGCTACTTAATGAATACTACTATACCAAAGACTGCTACTTATCCGAAACTACTATTCCTTAACCAAAACTGCCACTGAACTAAAACCGCTATTTAACCAAAGGTGTCACTTAACCCGCACTGCTACTTAACCAAAACTGTCATTTATCCAAAAACTACACCTTAACCTAAACTGCTAATGATCTAAAACTGCTTCTTGATCAAAACAGCCACTTAATCAGATATTACTCAATCATCACACTTACCCTGTACATAACCCCCAAAAAACAAATGAAGATAGCCAACACAAATTATCCTCACACCACCATCCACACAGGCGAATTACATCATTCATGGCATGTCTTTAAGTTTCTCAATACCCATACTCTATATACAGGCCCACACTACCTTAATGCAGTTTTATAATTTACCACATTTTGTCGGACTGCAAGACCTTACACTGAATCATGACTACCAACTTTGTGGACACTTTTTGTGCTCTCATGACAACCTCTCAGCCATGGGACACGAAGTCGACTGCCGATCGGTGCTCTTGCTCCCACTTAATCAATGACCCTCTGTTGTCACTCTTGATGCACCCAGCTATTCCATAACCACAACAAATGTCCCATATTAAAAGTTCATCAACTAATTACAATGTAAAACCCGACCATCTATCCACCAGATTTCGTGTAACCAGTAACTACAGCACCAGCTACAGGCACAGTTCTTGAAAAAAGGATAAGAAAATACAGTGAGGTGGACCAAGTACATTATTTGTGAACATTTGATAACATATAAATACAATAATAATAAATGACAGTAAACCCTAAACAGAATGCATTTCCATATTAAAGGGAAATTGTTGTCAATGTCTCATAACATTTTGAAATATTCTGAATCAGATAATCCACTCCTGTTGTGTACTGTTCAATGGAAAGGCACCAAATAAATTACTCTATATAAATAAATAAATCACAAGTATATCACACACACACATACACAATATGAAGGAGTGTACTGTACAAAGAGGCGTGTTTGCAATATGAATCACAAGTGAATATTGCTGGCAGGGATTCAAAGTACATTACGGTCGGCAGGAAAGGGAATCTCTCTCTCTCTCAGGCACACATACATGCACCTGTATTTACACACACACACACACACAAAAGCACCAGTTCTTGAATCTAAATTTTGACATACGGTATCTATCAAATTAAGTTCATTATAAGTATGTATGTTGCAACAATGAGGTTACTGCATAGATCAACAGTTGCAGGAATAACAAAGTAATATTCGGAATGGTTAAAAAGGAACAGAGTTAGCAGGTTACTTTTTAGAATATTTCTCCAATTCAGAATATATAGTAATGTACTGTATTATGAATTACTATAGTTGTATTAGATTTCAAAACCCCCAAAATATTCCAAATTAAGATGACTTCCCAAACCAGGAATACTGAATTGTGGAGGAGTTACTGGCATTATTATTTAAAACATACTATCCTCATACTGCAGTGCTGTACTTTAATATTCAGTTATAATGACAATGGTATTTGCTACGTGAAGTTCCTACTAACCAGCACTTTGCTTTTTGATTAAGTTAGTCCCAATACAGTACCTGTTTTACATCTATTGTGTCATATACAAAATCTTGGTCCCTAAGAAGGCTGAAGTGCCATTTGATGTGAAGTGGACAGCATCATCCTTTAGACTCAGTACAATCTTGTCATTTAGTTCTTCGGTCCCTTGAAGAGGATTAGCCAGATTTGGCATCATCCGTGGTCCCAGAACCGGGTCACTGTATCTGTGAAAAGTGACTTTCATGGTTGGCTTCACAAAGCGCTCTTGTCTTCTCAGACGAGCCAACACAGAAGCGACGGTGTCTTTCTCATAGATAGGAAGCTGACATATGAATAGTCCCGTATGTGGCTGAGGATTGACTAAGGACAAGATAACACAAGGTGCACTAGTGAAGGTCAGGTAAGGCTCCCCTGGGACTACTTCCTCCTGAGTGCGTTCATTGTCACATTCCTCCGTCCAACACATCTGAAGGCCTTCAAGGTCCAGAGTGCCTCGCAGGTAGTCAATATTCTCTTCCAGAATGCTTCGTTCATTGAAATCTACAGTGTCCTTTAGTGCTGTTTCTCCTACAGTGTTCAACCTCTCTCTAACTGCTTGAGCAAAGGGCATGACTTTCTTCATGTACTTCTTGAGTGATGGGTTACTTCCCAGTGCTTTTGATAACTCCTTGTTATCTGGGAGACAATTACCATTAGCTTTATACAAATCGTGCATTGTAGTTAAGATAATACTTTGCCACTTAGGGAAAGTCTTTGCTATCCATACAGTCCCATGTGACGGTGCTTGAGGTGTGGCTGCAGTTTCACCCTTTTTAGATTTGGCAGGAGACATGTGGGCTTTAAGGCGTAGTCGAAAACGATGAGATGCATCAGCAAGATACTCTGAAGCTTTCACAAGTGCAAGATCTGGTTCCTCAGTTGTTGGCCAACTTGCATGAAGAATAGATTTTGAGTTACCAAGAAGTTTTTGCCAAATGTAGTCACATGCATGAGGGCAGATGGGAGCAAGCAGGAGCACCTGTGTAGTTAGATATCGACTCACAAGGTCCCAGTGTAGACCCGCCTGAACTTGTGCCCGCTCACGATATTGATGGAACAAGTTATTGTACTCAAAGAAACCAGTACGCAGAGCTTCCTTGAACATCAGTGATCTGTAGTTCTCATCAGTTTCCCTTATCTTCAAGTTCATCTCGGACGTAAACATCTTGTCGTTAATGGTGGAGGCGGGACCAGTACGCATTGAACTTTTTTCTGCAAGGAGTTCTTTGGTTAATTCAACAAATGTCCACAGTCTGAGTACACCCGAGTCAGCTACCGGAGTTTCAAAGTTAGCATCCTCTACAGAGTCTCCTGCATTAGCTAGTGCTAGACGCATACCATCAGCTCCATAACTGTCGAGAGCATCAGTTAGAGTCATGAAATTTCCAGTTGATTTTGACATTTTCTCAGAGTTAAGTAGCAGATGACCATTGGCACGAATACCTTGAGGCCATCTATCAGGCTTATTCGACCAGATTGCTGTGTGGTTATACAAGAAATAAGTTAAATGATTAGGAACTAGATCTTTTCCCGAAGTTCTTAAGTCAACGGGATACCAATAGCCAAATTCCTGTCGCATTTTCTGAAGGGCTTCCTTCTTGATGGAGGACTCTGGTGCCTTATCTGTCAGTTGGAACACATAGTCCCACACTTCTGGAGTCATCTGCTCTGGTTTAATACCGTACTCACCCTGAACAGAACCATATACATCTGAATGTAGAATGTGACAAACAGTATAGTAGGCCATATAAATGGTCGAGTCGGAAAGGGATTCAATCAGCCATTTCTCATCCCAAGGGAGACGAGTTCCGAGGCCGTAAGTGCGAGAACAAGCGTGACCTTTCAGCCACTCAAGAGTAGCTTCAAAGTTGCGCCGCACTTCCTCGTGGTATGTTTCCAGCGCATCGAGGTTCTTCTGAGTCTCAGCTCTCCACGCTGCTTCACCATAGTCCAGGTACCACTGATCACACAGAGCCACGACACACTCATCACCAGACCGGGATATAATCTGCTTCTCTGGTTCCTGGTATATCAGAGCTTCCTTTGCCTTCACCAGCATCTCCTGTATTTGCTTTTTGATATCTTGTACCTTCTTTCCTCTTAGTTCCCCGACCAGAAGAGTTCCTTCATAAAACCCACGGAGATAAACCTTTTCCTTTGCTTCGAGTAACTTGTCGCGATCGTTCTGAGATTTTATTCCCATCATCTGGCAGATTGTCGGAGCACTCAGGGAACCATACTCAGGTACATCAATAATTGGGACAGGATCAAAATTCACCATTTCTTCAGTGATGCCATATTTCTCCCTCAGTGCTGGCTTATTCTTGAGATCCACAAGTGCTGCAAAATCATCTGGGGCATCTGATGGCACTGAGGTCACAACGCCAGTACCTTTTTCTTCCTTTACTGTCAGCATAGGTAGAGTGTAGATAGTCTTGTAGCTGGTAAGAGGTGCACTAAGTTTAGTTCCCATTAGTTCGTGACCCTTGAGTTCTAAGAGTGGCTTCACCTCATTCTCTACACTCAACATCCCTTGGAAAGCCATATTCCTCGCCGCTCTGCGTGTACACACGACTACCTCGCCGTCCTTGGTCTCTAGGGCAATATATGTCAAGTCAGGTCCGAGCCAACAGTTTGTCTGCCCGTACATAGTTTCAGGTCGTAGTGTTGCAGCTATGAGGAACACCGGCTTTGGGGCCAACACTGCCAGCTTTCCTTTGAGTTCCTGCACTCGCATCTTGATGAGGGTGTACTCCTGTGGGCCGACACCTTCTCCCGATGACCGATCATGATCCATACAGGGCTGGCCATCCTTTGGAGAATATATAGTGTACCTGTAGAGAAAACAAACATCTTTCAGTATTGTGGATGTCACATTAATGCCTATAATATTTCTTTTGAGTAAAAATAAAGGGGTGAGACAACATTTCCACTAGAGGTTCAATCTCACTATCTTATAGCCTTCACCACACAACTGATCTATAGCGGAAAAATATAAAATCCTTCATGTCCCAATAACACAAATAGTCTACGAGAACTACTTGTAACTGAGAGCTACCAGCTACAAGCCCTAATGGAACCCAATTTCCATACACATCTGGTATCCCAAGAGGTGACTGAATTCACCCAACAACACCCTTTAAGATATCTGAGAATCTTAAAAAAAAAAAATTCTAAACCTGGAAATAAAAAGTTTACCCCTAACAATAGCAGATTCCCCTCCAGCCTCCCTACCTCACTCACTGGAGGACTCGGTCGACCTGTTCAAATCTCAATAGAATATGATTCCCAGAAGCCTCAAGTCCTTTTACATCAAAACAGAAGCATCCTACACCAAGAAACACAACAGCCCAAACACAATGAAGCAAGTATTATCACTGTAATATGTGAAGTTATTTTTAAGCCTTTATGAAAATTTACCTCATAAGCATTATGTTAAAAAGTTCATATTAATCTACTGGTACAAGTATGAGCACAATGTTGGCTGTGTAGAAAATGTTTTAATCACTTTTTTTTACTGTTGTACATCATCTCTTATTTCAACTTAACATTAATCTAACCTAACTCCCCCTAGATAGCATTAGGGTATCTAATCAAGTGACATAATCTGGGGGATAATCTTCAGGCAATTCAGAAAAGGTATTACCTGTATACAATAAAGTCAATTAAGCCACATCAACAGAAACGACGACAAAAGTTCCATCTCACCTTTTCCCAAACTGGATTTTCCCCTTTTCCCTGAGACGGAGGAACTGCCAACGAACGAAGGAGTCATAATAAGGATTACGGTCGGTGGTGATGAACGATCGTCTCCAGTCTGTGTGGAGGCCGACCCTCTTGAGGTCCTCCACACAGTGCGGGGGGAAATACTTGAGCCAGTAATCCTCGTTGGTGAACTTCTCAATCTCCTTATCGTCAATACCCAGACTCTGCATAATCTGCCACTGGTATTTGACTCCTCCTGTCTTGGCAACGGCTTTGCTCTGGAGATTGTAAGAAAGCAAGGTTGATGAACGACTGACTTAAAGAATTCAAAGCAAAAAATTGAAGAACATAGCATTGAATTCAAAGCAGAAAATGAAGAAAACCGCATCATTAGTCAATTACAGCTACTTGATTACCCAAATTTCCATACAATAGGCAAAAAGTAATTGTATAGTCAAAGAAATACGAGCATATACAATGAAATCTTTCACCCACCACAGTCAAACATGTCAGGGGCCCAGACTATACATTTCCAACCCAACTACTGTACACACTCTGGACTGAAACTGGAGTCAAATGTGAGATATTGCTTAGAGACAATATGTGGAGAAACTGCTGGAAATAGTCCCTTTTTTTTGTTTATAAAGAGTATAAAGTTTGTGTTGGTGTATGGTGGTGGGAAGAGACGAACTGGTATGAAGTAAATACATATGTAGGGTGCCCCAGAAAATTGTCCCTGCCACACTACCTGCCTGCTCCCTGAGGCACTGTGAATTGGAGGGAGGGAGGGAGCAGGCAGGGAGAGAGAAAGGCAGGCAGGGAGAGAGAAAGGCAGGCAGAGACATTTTCCTGAGAGACCCTATATACAGTTCAGTTGCCACGGTTCTTAAATATTTTCATAAGAGAGTTTTAAGAGCGGTGAGACCAAGATCATTTCCCACGAGGAGGATAGTTTGCTAATGAGCGCTATGGCATGTATATGGGTTAGGCAAGGTTAGCTGCTATATGAAGATGATACCACTATAGTTGGCACACAGTTCAGAAGAAAAGTTGCAAGTGTTGGTGCTTGTTTATGGAAGAAATAGAGGATGAAAAATGTGAATGCTAATGTTAACCTAACCTAACCCAATCTAACCTTATGCTAACTCTAACAGTAACCTAATCTATCCTGACATAATCTGACACTAACCTAATCCAATATAACCTTACACTAACCTGACCTAATATAACCTTACACTAACTTAACCTAACTCCCCCAGAGAGTTAAGCTGCATAATCATCAGGTAAAATAAAAAGTAGGGAGGAGGAGATGGCATTATAGTAATAATCTCAAGAGGTCTTATTTTAATCCCACCCTACAACACCTTCCCTATTTACTAGCGATACTAAACTAAGACATCCACAACTGCCTCCTCTACTTGCTGCTAATATCTTGGTGCCTTGCTTCTTACCTTCTTCCCCTTGGACTTATCTTGGATGGTCACCTCCTTAAGCTGGGCGACCTCCATGCTGTCGTCGTCGTCTGGGAAGTTGGGCGGGCAGCCGTAGTCCGCAACCTCCCTCTTCAGCTTATCTGCACTGGCCTTTATTGGCATGCCTGAAGATAAAGAGGTAGATAGCATAAGTGTGACAAAAATGTAAAAAGCCTCATTAGTTATTTTTTGGGGAGATGGTGTTCCTGTATGTAAATTAACCATCAAGAGATTTAATGAAGTCATCTGTATCCAAAATTAACGTTCATTAGAATTAGCGAGTTACCTAACTGAATTGGCAACGAATCGTTATGTAAAGGTTAACTCGAGGTTTACCGTTTCATGTACAAGAGCTAATGATTGAGTTTTGACGCTAGAGAGCTGTTCGTTGACACATCTATACTATTGTTCATCACTGAGTTTTCAATCTCCAGGTCTCAGTCTAGGAGAAAATAAATCCCATTGTTGCAAAAAAATTTAAACACATGATCCACAATCTTACAGCTATAGTTGGTCCCAAAAGATCCTCAACAATAAACCAAGACAAGGAAGAGAGATAAACCAGGACAAGGAACAGAGATAAACCAGGACAAGGAACAGAGATAAACCAGGACAAGGAACAGAGATAAACCAGGACAAGGAACAGAGATAAACCAGGACAAGGAACAGAGAGATAAACCAGGACAAGGAATCACTTCCTAATCAAGTTACTGGAAATTTTTTTGTTAAATTAAGTCTGGTTAGTAGAGAAGTCACTGAGTCACTGTACTGTATATCACCAGCATACATACCTGTACAATGTAAGCCAAAGGGAAACAGGCATCTCTTCCCCTTCAGGCGCTGGTATCCAACGGCAAACTGCAAACAAAATAAATGTCAAAAGGCGCAAGGTTCTATATTTAAATACGTTCTAAATACCAGGCGGTACAGTACACTAAAACATTATAGTAAACTGTAGATTTTCTATCCTCCATCATCCACTTAAGTAGCAACTGTAACACCACTTGGATGTCAACCATAATACTGAACTCTCAAATTACAAATAAAGTTGCTCTGCTTATGGGAACATGATATACCTGCTATCTGTATATTAAAATGCTAACTTTTTCTTTTGCACAAGTTTACACGGCATAACCCACGGCATCCCAGGGACCATAAAACAACAAAAGTAATGTAACCTACAACCAGAAGATTACCACAGACACAAAATATAAGTTATTGCACAAACAGGTAAAGTAAAATTATGAGACAGATAAGAAAAATAATGAACAGAACCAAACTATTATATATTACCAAGAGTTAGTTTCTTCTCCCTAACTAATGCAACTCCTTTTCATTAGACAGTTTCAACTTCATGCACAGGAGAATCACATCTTTCATCTTTGTAGAACATTAAAATACTACAACCAAACTACTGTACCAAGACTGCCTCCCTCAAACTGCATTTTTTCTTCAAACACTGTACAGTACACAGGGTAATGAACGTATCTATCCAGACTTTATGCGTGACATTATGACACAACGGACGTAGGATTCTGACAACCCTACCGAGACGACACGAGTCATAATGATCATTCTAAAATTCGTCGGAACCATCTGGACATATACAGTATTGGTGTTTATTAAATCAAGAAATTCTTTATGACGGTTTAACTAAATATTTCAGTTAATACAAAGTAAACCGAACTCTTTATTACTTATGATACAGTATAAGGCACTGTATTATGAGCGCTGTACCCTTAATTTCTTCCATCACTACAGTATTAAAATTTTCTGTTGACTGCAAATGTTTATAGGTTCCCCAGCAAAATATAGAGATATTTGTGCAGAACTGAATATAGAAGAGTGATGGAGATAAGAATGGCTGTGTTATAAACTGTCCAGGTACAGTATTAATGTTCTTAGTTACTGTAGTTTGAACTGAGAAAGGTACAGTACAGTACTTAATTTATCCACTTTACATTACAGTATTTCTTATCATTTACCATTTACACTTTCACCATGCATAAACATCCAAAAGGGGCTGAGACGACAAAAACTTTATGCATGACAGATACAACAAGTTGATGGAGGTACAGTTGTGTTTACTACATGATACAGTATTAATTCTTGGCTCGACTCAACACTCAGGATGATAATGATGGAATATTCAATGCTAATCGTTCACATTTGGCATAAAACAAACACATTTCATCACTAGACATCTCAATATACCACAGTACTTTAACATTAAGTGGGTGAAGGGAAATAATAAAAGCCATAAGGAGTCATCATTATAAGTCAATGTGTATGTTCCTATAATTAAGCCATACACTGCTATCACACACATATATATCTTACAATCTATATACCCTACCTTGGCAAACATATATAGTACAGTCTATACCATCCCTTGCTAGAACACATATACACCCTAGAATCTATACTATATGCCAGCCCATACAGTACACACAAACTATGGTTCTCACTTCACATTTACTGAGAGAGAAGGTGTGCCCTAAGTGTAGTCGACCATTCATGTAAGGGTAAGGAAAGGTCACCATGAACTTCTCCTTCCTCCCCTCGCCTTCCTGAGCCGGGGCATCTTCCTCAAAGACCTTTTCCTCTTCCCACTGTTGCTGGATTGATGCCTCGATGGCCAGTAAATCTTCTAGCTTTTTACGAGACATCTGGAAAAGAATATCACGAGTTATAGTGCTTAAATTAATGAAAGATAACAATTATATATCTTTTTTCATTTATCTTTTTATTCTGCTTGTGTTAGAATGAGAAAATTTCATCAAACGAAAGTCATACAGTCCATCTACAATACACCCTAAGTTAAGACAATACAGGTAATCACATTCATTTCTCGTTAATACAGTACGGGGGGAGGGGGGTTACTGAAATAAATAAATGTCTTGTTCATGTTAAATAAATACAGTATCTAGCTATCTTCAATGACACGACATGTAAAGGGAGTACAGTACAGTACTCTCAATTAAAAACCATAATCAACTACACTGACTAGTCTTTTCTGTTTAATTAGGAGAATAATACTAGAATGTCACAGAGAAATGAATTATTATAAGGTTTAGAGAAATAACATCATCGCTGCTAACTCCAAGGAAATAAAACCGGAGAGCTTATGTAGCCCCCCCCCCCCATACTTAAAAAAGTTTGGGTAAATTTGCATTGTCACACTGTTCTCTGTTAGAAAGTCAAAAATATATTTTTCTAGTGTATTTGTGTGTTTAGACTGAATATGACCTTCATTTCTGGCGGAAATTAGCCGTTTTTATACAAAAAATTTCGTTGGACGTTTTCCGAAAAAAATCATGGCAAAATACACCAAAAAACACTAGAAAACCAAAAACCAAACCTAACCTAACCTAACTGACTCTCACCATATGATGGAATCACCTATTTCTTACCTTATTGCCCTGGTTCTTGTTCGTCGTTGCATTCTGGGATTCTTACACAACGCCACATATGTTGGTCTTTGCAATATTTACATTCCGTCTTGCTCTTAGTACACTTTACTGAGGTTGGAAGAACACCATACGATCGAAAAAATGCTATAGTTTCTACGTTTTCTTTTCCCCCAAAACTCGCAATCAGCTCCATATACTTTAAGTGACACCCATTGCAGACTTCCATGGTCGGAACTGAACTTCAATTTCAAAATATGAGACCCAAAATAAAACTCGAATTTGATTGGGCCAAATATACTGCGAATTAAACCCAAAATCATTGCAATTAGCAAAAACGCTTTAGATTGGCTGCGTGACGTAAACGGGAACGCATGCGCATGATGATTTATGAAGGAGACACGCAGTGTTGGAGGTGAGGCAGGCGATAATGGAGGAAAATAGAGAAAATTTTGGATATGTTATCTCCGTTATTATACATTTCCGCCGGTAATGTAATAGATGAAAATTATCTTATTAGACGTCTTATTCGAATATGACAATAGATTAGTGGTAGGAATGAATGGTGTGTAAACGCAATAATACCAAAGTTTGCTTTTAAGGGAAGATTTTAATAGACCTTTTCCCAAATATTTACAGTCGGGGTCAAAAGTCTTGAACACTTAGTAATATCTGTCATCTACTTGTGAGTTATATGATTGGGATACACTAATAACACTACTGGTCATCACATATTATACCTCAACCACAAAATGGGATAAAACTCTCCTTAATACCTCAGATCTTCGGATATTTACAGACCAAATACTGTCAAGTGTTCAAGACTATTAACTCCGACTGTACGTAACTCCTTCACTTTGGGGACGCCACTTTTAATGCTTTAAATCGTTAACAGCAGACGATTTTATTCAACACACAGACCTACGTACACAAGGGGTCTAAAGATGGGATTGTACGGCAAGTAAAGTACCAGATACTATTCATAAAATGAGCCTAAGTAACCTACCTAACCTAACCTAACCTAACCTAACCTAACCTAACCTAACCTAACCTAACCTAACCTAACCTAACCTAACCTAACCTAACCTAACCAAAATTTTAGATTCACCAAAACATTATTACTACCTGTATATATGATTTAGGTTAGGATAGGTTACAACTGCTGATCCAATGAGTGACCAGGCTGTTACCGTTACAATACTATGAGTGACCAGACTGTTACCGTTACAATACTATGAGTGACCAGACTGTTACCGTTACAATACTATGAGTGACCAGACTGTTACAGGTTAGAGCACAAGGTAACCAAAATTCTCTTCAATTAAACTTCGGCTTGAGTACACCTGGCAATAAAATAAATCGTCTCTGTTATGCACTTGATTATACATTACCTCCTCCGTGTGTGGCTGAAGATATCGTGGCTCCTGTTGTAGATATTAGAATAAAGCTAAGGGAGGATTAACAGCTGTCTGATGTAAGCTCCTGGCAGACGCCGTCATAACACACTGTCTCAACACATGTATCCGTTACACTCTTCGGCTTAATATCTTACACATTATATCCCTAATAACTTAAAATAATACTCTATTAACAAAAAACTAATGTATGTAAATTTAATATAATATTATATACATTTTTATTACTCTTTTATTAATTTTAGTTTGTGATTAACGTTGGGTTTAGACGACTCATTAAGCGTTGCGAATGCATGTGTTCCAAGTCTTCCAATGTGCTAAAAACGTGCTCAGTATATATATAGGAAAGAAATTTTTAGCAACGAAATACAAAAAAATTATAATATTCTATTTTTATTTTGCCAGAACAAACAAAAAACATATGTAAATTACTGTAACAAGGAAGAAGCTTGTGACAGCACCTGAACACGTGCCAGCTAAGTCTACTCTACATTTCCTCCGAAGTTTTAATTATTTACCTGTCGACCATATTCTTGTTGCTAATATGTAATGAAATTATTTACATAAAACTACTTAATGCATCTGTTTAAATAGATTAGTACTGATTTAGAACTGTATTCCAAATCTCTGCAATGAGGTCGGTGTTATGATTAATGCCAAAATATATCTAGTTTTCGATATTTTGTTTGTGGAAGTAGTGTTTGGTCTCTGAGAATGATTGATTAGACCAGGAACTTGTAATTCAGGTATTTAATCTTTACTAGTCACCCTTCAAGTGATATCACCCATTATCATTTACTAATTGGTCTTGAGAATAGGGATGCGGTTACTGAGTGGTTAAAACTCTTTACTCTTGTTCAAAGAGGTCATTGATTTGATCCCAACTCCTCCAGTCGACCCAGCCGTAAATGGGTACCCAATATAACTGGGGAAGTGAAATCTGTAGAGTTCAGTGCTGGCCATAGCTGCCTCCTGTGTACTGAGGACTGAGTATATAGTGTGTAATTGTATCTGTGGTGTCCCTTCTAAGCAAATCATGCATACGGTATTTTCTTTTCACCTTTTTCATGGTAAAGGCACTTGTAGAAAGGGTGAAACGGTTTGAAGTTCTGTAGTTTTTACCAGTGGTCCCTTGTCAGATCCATTTACCAATCTTCCATAGTTTCGTTTAACTCTGAATTTCTCCACCATTGGGCCCTGTTCAGCCCACTTCGAGAGCTCAAACATAATTTCTAGTGTTCTGTGATTAATTCCTTTAAATAAGCAATTATTTTCTTGTTTTTGTTTGATCTTATTATTAGCCAATACTCACGTACTTTAAAATAATCTCACAGTAATTATTCAGCTATTCTCTGCTTACCTACCTGTAATAAACAATAATTTTGTGTTTTCCCTATTTAAAACCAATATTTACTTACTATATACTTCACATTAACATAAATAGGTTATTACTTTAATATATTTGTATTTATTTACCTTTAAGAAGTAATAAATTCCTTTTTCTTATATTTTTAAAACTAATGCTAACCTCTGCAGCAGACATATTGACGCAACATGAGAATGGAGAATCACCTCAACGTTATTTTATTGGTTTAAAATATTTCTGATCTATCTTCCACATTCCTCTTTCCCAAACTAGAAGAATGGTTAGGATATAGGAATCATGTGTAGATGTTTGTAGGCATAAGGGAGAAATTGGTTTTGTGCGGTCATTCACGAGTTAAGTTGCACTGTGCCGGTTGTCCAAGACTCCAAGAGGGATGATGCATTAAGTCCTGCTCACATACACTTCTTTCCATTTATATTGTTCCTTCATTTATATCTTATTTATTTTACTTTACCTTTATTTACTTATGTTATTCTTGCTCTTTGTTTGTTATTTATCTGCAGTGTGTGTGTGTGTGTGTGTGTGGGGTCAAGTACACTGGTTCGCCGCTGTTTATTGAAGCTGTTACATCAATGGGAGAGGTCACATAAAGCAACCTTATACACAAGGTTAGCGTTACATTAGGTGCCAGACTCATCTCATGAGCCAAATACTCAACGCTCTCAGCCCACCAAGATGAAATATCCACACGTCTCAAAACAATCTGTACCTACACAAAACTCATATATATGGCCTATAAAAAAACGGCACACATTATGAAAATATATCTACAGCTCTCACGGGTACAAGATGACAGTAAGATGTATGAAATCATGGACTTGTAGCTAAATACATACCCGTCTCCGCCGTCCAACCCTCACCTATCGCTGCCTTCCCCCTTTAGCACAGCAACAGCTTATGTGGACATACGATCACTGCCTTCATCATTAACTTTGTAAGCATGTCTAGGTCAAGTAGGGGACTCTTCACTCTGAAGTTAGTGAAATTGTCTCCAGCTTAGATTCCAGTGTAAATAGTCTTGTTTTCTTTGCTTAGTGAATTTTGCTAAGTAATGTTGTCGAGCGGTTATTATACTGGGATGACAGTATCTTGGTCCTGGATTCAATTTAAGGAGATAATATGTGGGTGAGATTCGGTGTGTCGGTACCAGTTGTATAACCATATCGCCACCACCAGCTTGTCGTAAAAACCCAACTGACACATATACAGACCACAGGGAGAGAGAGACCTATCCTATCTAAACCTGAGTGCGATATGTGACGCCAGAGCCAGATTGCTGACGTCCTGGGTGGCTGAGTACAGATCATAATGCCAAGGCAAACAAATATGTGTGCCTTCTTTAGCCCAGCAGAATGTAAAAATAAAGCTAGAAGAATGTATGTAAGAATGTACACATGAACATTTGGACTGCGAGAGAAAGACCACTTGATATTGTAAACACCACATGTGGATTGAGTTGGGGACAGTCGTTCAGCGCACATATGATATCCTCAGCGCCCTGATGCAGTGCTCCCACACAACGCTGTTATGTGGCTTCAGTAATGGCCCAGATACTCGAGAACAGTCCCTCTAACCTACTCATACTGTTAACATCATTGATCCCTTGAAAGATATCCCCAAAAAACTATCAAGTTGCACAAAAATAAGATAGCATTCTTCATAAGACAAGTAACATTCAACGCGTGGTCTGGGTAAAGACAACATACAACACAGTTTGTTATGGCAAGCTCGAGTCTCACCTCCCACACATTTCATCATAAATTCTCTAAAAACTGACACTTCGACACTTTAATATTTTATTAGGGTCTTCAATGATCGTCTCTATTTTAAAACATGAAAATCAGTTTAAGACAATGTTGAGGAATAAAGAGGAGGAACTATAGTTATATTTTCACTTTTGAATAGTCTGTACTAGTGAAATTCTCTTATATTTCCTTTCATATACATTACAACCGTTACTATCAACACACATCCCTTCCTGACAAATAATTGAGTAACCTCTTTTTCCTGATATCTACAGTACCCATAACACTGTAAATAGTCTATGTACAAGTATATACTGTGTAAGTGTAAATAAGAACTTAAAAAAAATTACGCTCGTTTTCTTTTCATTCAAGACTGCAATCTCTCAAATGGCCAACATAATTTTTTTTTCATTCTTGTCGTAGAAAGTTAATCCAAGCTACAACACGACCTAACAGAACATTCCAAATACAAAATGAATCTTTGTGTTTTCCAAAGGTACCCAACACCAACAGGTTTACAATAACACTTAATAACGAGTCGTCAGGTTGAAGGTAAGATCAGTGCCAGTTATAAGGTGAGTAAATGAAATTGTAGGAAAAATATATAAAAAAAGGATGTATTTACTTATGGTGAATCACACTTATGGCTCTGTTGTAGTTACTTCAGGTCACAGCATCACTTAACACCTGTTCATAGTACCACTTAACATCTGTACAAATCGCCACTTAATTGTAAAAACACCACTTACCACACTCCCCACAGTAAAACTTAACTGTACACAGCAACACTGAATACACTCTACAGCACACACTCTCCACAACACCACCCACTTAACTGTACACACCACCACTTAACACCTGTACACACCACCATTTAGTACACTCTCCTCACAGTACCATTTAAACTGTACACAGCACCACTTAACACACTCTCTCCACACCACTTAACAAACACCTGTACACCTCCACTTAACTGTACATACCACCATTTAACACACCCTCCACAGCACCACTTAACACAGGGTAATAATATTAGTTTTTAACCACTCAATACTGTACCACATGTTTTATATTATCTTAAATGTCAAATTATGTGGTAAATATGACTAAGCTAACACCGAATATTGTTGATGCGTCACCACGGTTATAGAAACTGTCTCAAAATATGTAAGCAGTACTTAACAGATTTTCGTGGCGACCGTGTGACTTGCTTGTATTAAAACAGCAACAGTAAGTTCGTTTGTACATATTTTTTGAGACTAAAAACAGTGAATGGTAAATATATCACTAGGGATCTATCTAACACCTTGACGTCTCTTATAAAGTTTATGTAGTTAACAAAAAGAATAGTATTTGTAATCAACATTTTTGAACACTTTATCTTTAATTAATTCGGTATTAAATAATAATTATATCTTTTTTTTTTTAACGCGTGGAAGTAAAATTCAGGTTTTTGTTTCCATTAATATTTTTACGTTATCTGTTTGACACATTGACAAGTGGCTCTGCAGTTCTTGAAGCGCTCAACTCCCTGTTTGGTCTTGGTGTTACAGAGCCACTCATGCCACTCCTGGTCTAGTGTAGCGCAGTTGATCCACAGGTCAGAGTAGCCACACGCGTTGGTACACAAGTTACAGCGCCTCCTATGGCAGACTGATCTACAAGACCCAGGGCACATACTACAAGTCTGACCTTCCGTGTATGGTCGACTCAGCCTCCCTGGATCATTACCTCTGTAGAAGATAAGATCAAGGTTTTATTGATATTACACAAACATAACGCTAACCTAAACCTCCCAGGTAGAGTTAAAGGTGTTTAACCAGTGATATAAGGTGGAATAAATCTTCAGGTGACTTAATGGTTATGTCATAAAAAAAAGTCATTAACTAATTGTATTCATAATATACCCATGAAAATTACTTAACTGACATTATGTACAGACGACTTGTATAAATTAGTGCAGGAACTCAACAAGAAGGGAGACTCACGCAGGGCAGTAGTTACAAACATATCTGAAGAAGGTCTCCCCGCCGGTGGTCGAGCACTGAGCAAACCCACAACCAAGCTGATGAGAGTTGTACCAAGCCATCTGTGTGTAAGCCACCACTAAGGTCGCGTTGTTTATGTCGCGGCCATAGCGCCAGTGACGCCGTCCACTCCACCAACGGGCTAGCACTTGACTCCTGCGGGCGGCAACACCGTCACATCAATACATGTACTTATATATACGTTAACTCAGAAGATGGTGATGTTATCTTAATTTCCTATGCGTTGTAGCCTAACCTAACCTAGCTTGCCATTACTTATTAACCAAGCCTAATCTAACCTAACCAACTTACATGTATTTATGTACACATGTATGTATGTATAAACACCCACCACCTCTTCTTGGTACCGGACACTAGGACGTTCTGACCACAAGCCCCGTAGCGTAAGGTCCACCGAACACTAGGGTGGTCTTGGTGTGGCCGGTGATCACACTGCTCCGCCCACGCCTGTGCTTGTTCCGCCGCTGTGTCATACCATCTCTGTCAACACAACAACATTACCCACTGTACTCTCCTTACATAGATAGATAGTTAGTTAGATATTAAGTAAATTCCTCATACAAGTTTATATTTATCCAGCGTGTTTAAATATACAATTATTATTATTAGTAGTAGTAGTAGTAATAGCAGCAGTAATAATAGTAGTAGTAGTAATAGCAACAGTAGTAAAAATAGGCCAGTTAAGGTAGACTAGACACTAATTACTACCATATCCTCAGGTGTACAGGAACATGAGCAGGTGTACTTACCATAGCGAGCATGTCAGCGGCAGGAGGGAGCACCTTGGAACGGAGGAGGTTATGTTGCATCAATAAGTGTCGCCTGACCTTGGCTCTCCTTGGGTCAACTGTCCTGTACTCCTGACCTGCTGGCCATCCACCTCCTGTAAACACAAACAAACATTCAGTACACCTGTGTTTATATATAACCCAACAATACAGGTAACGTAAACAGCAATAATTAATGAGGTTTACCTGTTATTTACATCATTGACGTCACCACACACCTGCCATGAATACTAATTAGCCTCACCTGGTCTTCCAATATACCTTTTATCTTACCTTTGTGATAATTAGTATTTTTTATTAGCCTACAAGCGAACACGCCCTCATGAACACGTTAATAATTATACTAAGTCAATAATGCATGGCAGAGTCAACTTAATATGCATAGTTGTACTGATAGGAGCCGTTGATTATTAAGGTTAGGTTTGGTTTATTTGTGTATTGTGTACGTAAGTTGTGTGTGTGTGTGTGTGTGTGTGTGTGTGGATATTAGTGCAAGTCGGTCATCGTACTCAAGAGGGTTAAGTTATCGTACTCAAGTGATTAAGGTGTCATACTATTGGGGTCGTACTCAGAGGGAATCGTATTCAAGGGATCGTGCTCAAGGGGAATCGTATTGGAGGATATTTGTTTTGATATTGAAACAGTTTATTTAGCCAGAACACAGATACAGAGTCGAAAAATATATTAACATGACTGAGCCAGTGAGAGCCTGAGCCCTCTCTTGTAGGCACCTGATATATACTGTACATTTATCTCATGGAAATGTTAGGTAACACTTAGTATCAACTGGAATAGTACACATAACATGGTGGTAATAAGAACATATCAGTATGTTACCACGCTTATCACTTCGATATTTATTTTATTTATTTTTTACATTATATTACAAGTATATACATACTTTACAGTGGAGTTGATATACATACATATGATAAGGGAGGGAAGCAGTACAGCATGGGTTGTATTAAGGCGGAACAAGAGGACAGAGCTGTCAGTATCATGTCTAGTCGGCAAATATATTTATTGCAATGATAATTTATATCTATCTACTGTACGTGATAATTTCTGATACTGGGGTGGTACTCAGTATGTTCCAGCCAATCAATCATACACAATTGCTGTTAAAACTATCATAATTTATCATTCATGTCTCCTGCCATCAATATCACACACTACAGCATTCTCACAACCCTCCGAAACACTGTTTAGTTTTTCCCGTTTTTATTGCTGTCGGAAAACACTATGACTGCTGCTGGAAATTGTGTGTGTGTGTGTGTGTGTGTGTCTGTCTGTCTGTCTGTCTGTCTGTCTGTCTGTCTCTCTCTCTCATGGACGGGGCAGTAGATACAGGTGTGTGTGTGTGTGTGTGTAAGACGCTGTGACCACATTAAGTGTTGTAGCCACCTGTGTGCTGGGCAGGCATCACGCCACCAGCTGCCACCACCTGTTCCAGATCACACACACTGCATCCTTCACTGCCCCGTCCATGAGAGACAGACAGACAGACAGATAGACAGACAGTACAGTACGGTACGGTGGTGGGGTAAAACACAGGCTGGAGCTACAGTGTTTGTGTGGACTAGAGACCATCACCACACACGTCGAAGAGTTCCAATAATAAATCACTCCATCTTCAGGTCGTGTTTTCCCGCCCATATATAGCAGTCTTCTACAACACCTCCCTCTACAGTCATCTATATATCGTTGGTATAACTCGCAACAACCTAACTTAACTTAATCTAACCTTACCTAACTTAACTTAATCTAACCTTACCTAACTTAACTTAATCTAACCTAACTTAACTTAATCTAACCTAACTTAACTTAATCTAACCTAACCTAATTTAACTTAATCTAACCTAACGTAACCATCCCCCAACCTAACCTGACCTGCCGTAAAGGACACCCTAACCCATCACCATCGCTTGTGTAGGTCACATTTGAAGGTCATCCTCTTGGGTAAAGGTTGGGTCACACTATACAACCGTTCCTCAAAAGGTCACATGGCTTGAAAAGGTCAGGAAGGATATTGTAGGAGAGAGAGAGAGAGAGAGAGAGGTTCTTCTTCTTCTTGCAGTCAAAACACACACACACACACACACACACACACACACACACACACAACCAATCAAATGACAATACCACATCTACCTGGGGTTAAATATTACAAGTTTGGATACAGTTCCCTTCACTCGTGAGTTTACAGGGAGTTGTCAGGTTTGGTGCAATGTGGCAGCGCCGAGTTTGTTTACATTCGACAGAAGGAAACTCACAGTAGTAAACAAACTAAAGAATTAACATAAAACAATATTAAAACAAATATCTCGAAGATAATGATTTGTGGAATGTTTATATGACGAGCCCCTGTAAACGCACTAGTGAAGGGGGCTGTACATACACGGTGATATAAAGAGTTACTCCCAACACGTAGAGGGACTAGGTTAGGTTAGGTAGGGGTAGGTTAGGTTAGGTTAGGTTAGGTTAGGTTAGGTAGGGGTAGGGCAGGTTAGGTTAGGTAGGGGTAGGTTAGGTTAGGTTAGGTTATTTGCAACATGTATACTAACTAGGTAGGGGTAGGTGGTGGTGTTCCCAAATGTGGCTTGTTGTCACCATCTCTGTTTGTCATTTTTTTTCGAAGACATTCCTGGTGTGTGTGTGTAAGACCGTGACCTTTCAACACCTGCTACTGTCTGCTACTGATTCACGGACCGTTTTAACTCCCAGACTACTCAACCACGGACCGTTTTGTCTTTATAAGTACGAAGAACTCGGGGAACTTATCACAACACTACACTAAACTACACAAACACTACACAAACACAACACAAACACTACACTACACAAACACAACACAAACACTACACTACACAAACACTACACAAACACTACACAAACACCACATCACACAAACACAACACAAACACAACACTACACTAAACTACACAAACACAACACAAAACACAACACTACACAAACACAACACAAAACACTACACTACACAAACACAACAGCAAACACTACACAACACAAACACTACACTACACAAACACAACACAAACACTAAGCACTCACACAAAACACAACACAAACACTACACTACACAAACACTACACAAACACAACACAAACACTACACTACACAAACACAACACAAACACTACACTACACAAACACAACACAAACACTACACAAACATAACACTACACAAACATAACACTACACGCCTTCCTTACTAATCACTGAACTTAGTAACCAAATCTCAAGTCCTCCCGTTTCACCCCGTATCACCCCCGTGTCTTCCCGCACCCGACCTAAGCTTCTACACCATCCTCGACACCGGCTCCTACTACCACCTGAGATCCCTAGCCCGAGAATTGCTGTTCGACACCACAACCGCATCCAGCCCATACGTGCACGAACTGATCGCTATAAGAACAGCCCAGTCCCAACCATTGTAAAAATTATCAATAACTTGTAATAAACCAGTGTATTCACTCCCAGTAAACACTACTCCTTGCACTGTCACTATGTTGAAATGAACTGTAGTTTGAGCTTTTCCCCATCTAGTTATTATATGTCTTATTTATATCACTTAAGTTACTTGTATATTATTTGTAATTCGTAACCCATTCCCCAATTATGTAACTGTATATTTTCAGCCTTCTGCCTGCCAAGCTCTTTCAATAAACCGTTAATTATTATTATTATTATTATTATTATTATTATTATTATTATTATTATTGTTGTTGTTGTTATAGCGTGGCCTAAGGGTACTGTACACCTCGTCATCAGCGTGTTTATTCCTGTGTTCTGACGCTTCACTAACACCTGCCCCCAGCCAGTCGTCTACTAGGTCTTGTTGACACTCCGTAAAGGTGGAATAATTGAGTCTGACACTTGTATGACACATGTATGGTAGGTATGACAATTGTATGACACATGTATGGTAGGTATGACACTTGTATGACACCTTAATATATATGACGGATCTCTCTCTCTCTCTCTCTCTCTCTCTATCTCTCTCTCTCTCTCACTCACTCTCAGTAGCAACATGCGTCGCTAACAAGCACGTGCATATCAATTTGCATAATTTGTATACATGACTGTGGCGTCCTCGTCCGTCCACACACACACACACACACACACACACACACACACAAGAGTTAACTTGTATAGAATGTGTCACTGAAGAAGTAAATTTTTCTCAATCAGTGAGTGTGTGAGGTGAGTAACGCAGTGAGTAACGCAGTGAGTAACGCAGTGAGAGTGAGTAACGCAGTGAGAGTGAGTAACGCAGTGAGTTGAGTGTGTATGTGAAGTAACAGTAGGTCACACCCCCCCTCCCCCACACACACACACACGATACTTGGCATATATTTACACAATGGTTATCGACCTGCTGACCTGTACGAGCCTGCCATAGTCATCAACAACCTTCACTACCACCACCACTACCAGCACATCACCTAACCACCTAACCTAATCTAACCAAACGGGACAAAAAAAAATACCTGATCCAATCATTATTTTTATTGCAAAGTTGAAGACACATCTGCAGACCCAAGAAGGCACACGTTGCATTGTTGATTACTCGTATCACATGAAGATTAGCCATCCGCCGTAATGTTGTGTGTGGTTAGGTTAGGTTAGGTCAGGTTGGGTTGGTTTAGTTAGGTTTGGTTAGGTCAGGTCAGGTCTTGTTTGGTTAGGTTAGGTTAATAATTATTAATATAAACCAAGTGTCAACAAAGGTATCCACCATGCTGGCAACCTGCAAACCATCCAACCTGCTAACCATACCAACCTGCTAACCATACCAACCTGCGAACCATGCCCACCTGCTAACCATACCAACCTGCTAACCATACCAACCTGCTAACCATACCAACCTGCTAACAATACCCACCTGCTAACCATGCCAACCTGCTAACCATACCAACCTGCTAACCATACCAACCTGCTAACCATGCCAACCTATTAACCATACCAACCTGCTAACAATACCAACCTGCTAACCATACCAACCTGCTAACCATACCAACCTGCTAACAATACCCACCTGCTAACAATACCCACCTGCTAACCATGCCAACCTGCTAACCATACCAACCTGCTAACCATGCCAACCTGCTAACCATGCCAACCCTACAACCATACCAACCTGCTAACCATGCCAACCTGCTAACCATGCCAACCTGCTAACCATACCAACCTTACACAACAATACCCACCTGCTAACCTACCAACCTGCTAACAATCCCACCAGCTAACCATACCAACCTGCTAACCAAAGCCTTAACCTGCTAACAATACCAACCTGCTAACCATGCCAACCTTAACCATACCAACCTGCCCCAGCAAACACCAACCTGCTAATAATACCAACCTGCTAACAATACCAACCTACTCAACCATCAACCTGCTAACCATACCAACCTGTTAACCATCCAACCTGCTAACCATACCAACCTGCTAACCATACCCACCTGCCAACCATACCAACCTGCTAACCATGCCAACCTGCTAACCATCCAACCTGTTAACCATACCAACCTGCTAACCATCAACCACTAACTAACCATACCAACCTGCTAACCATGCCAACCTGCTAACCATCCAACCTGTTAACCATCCAACCTGCTAACCATCCAACCTGTTAACCACGGCAAGTAAGGCGAGACTCAACAACAACAAGACCCTGAGCAAAAGCCATGTTGAAGTGTATGTATTGATTCTAAGCTGTTGAGGTGAGTCTCTCTGAGTGGCTGCCTCTCTCATCATCCCTCCCTCCCACATACCCTCCCTCACCCTCCTCCACACACTCTCCCTCCACACACCCCTCCCTCACACCCCTCCCTCACCACCCTCCCTCCCACCCTCCCTCACACCCACCCTCCCTCCCCCACACCCTCACACCCCACACCCTCCCACCCACCCTCCCCTCACACACCCTCCCACCCACACCCTCCCCTCACACCCCTCACCCCTCCCCTCCCCCACCCCCTCCCTCCACACCCCTCCCACCCCCACACCCTCCCTCCCCACACCTCCCACCCCCCTCCCTCCCACCCACACCCTCCCACACCCCTCCCTACACCCACCCCTCCCTCCACACCCTCCCACCCCACACCTCCCTCCACCCACACCCTCACACCCACCCTCCCTCCACCCCTCCACCCACCCTCCCTCACACACACTCCCTTTCAGTGTATGGGAACGCTGCTTATCCGGGCATTAAATGTTAAGTGATGCATATTATAAACGCCTTTATTACCGTGTGTGTGTGTGTGTGTGTGTGTGTGTGTGTGTGTGTGTGTGGAAAGTAAACAAGTGAGGGAGGTAAGGTGAGAAATGAAGTGAGAGAGATACAGGAAAGTTGATAAGAGGGAGGGGGTAGAGGAGAATAGAGGAGGGTAGAGGGGAGGGTAGAGGGGGGGAAGATAAGCAGTCAGGTTGTGGAGGTGAATGGGAGTGTGAGAGGTAGATGAAGGAGGAATGGGATGAGAAGGAGGGGAGAGTGATGTAGAAATTGAGGTGATGACCGAGGAAGTTGTGGAGGCAGAAGGAGGGGGTGAAGAGAAGGGGGGAGTGAGAGGGGGAAGGAGAAGAGAGGGGGGAGAGTATCTGTATGATGCCACAACAAAGTGTACTAGACAAGCCCAGGTAATAAAGTATATCTCGTCAGGGTGTGTGTGTGTGTGTGTGTGTGGTGTGTGTGTGTGTGTGTGTGTGTGTGTGTGTGTGTGTGTGTGCGCTACTACACTTATCTCATCAATATTAAACACAATAAACATTCATTATCTAAACACCAGTGACGTAACACTCAAAACATATAAACATTGGTGGGTGTGGTGGTGTGATGGTGATAGTGGTGGTGATGGGATAGTGATGGTGTGTTGGTGTTGATGGTGTGGTGGTGGTGTGGTGATGGTGTGGTGTGTTGATGGTGATGGTGTGATTGTGGTGATGGTGTTTGTGTGTGTTATGGTGGTGAACGGTTCATCCTCCACACCACCATCACCCACTGTAGATTTCCGACCACACAAGAGTCAATTTGCGAGGTTTTGATCTATTATCGATGTGTGTGGGGTGATGGAGGGTAGATGGGGGGGGAGGTGGAGAGGGGGAGGAGTGGTGGATTGGATGGATGGAGAGAGAGAGACGAACACTGTAACCCCACCACCACTATCACTAACACCATCACTACCGCCACCAGCTATAACTGTTGTAGTTGAGGGTTGTCTAAGGTCCTGATGGTAGTGGTGGTAATGGTTGTTGTAGTGTGTGGCAGTGGTGGTAATGTGGTTGTTGCGGTGGTGGTGGTAGTGGTAGTGGTGGTAATGGTTGTTGTGGTGGTAGTGGTGGTAATGGTTATTGTGGTGAGTAGTGGCAGTGGTGGTAATGGTTGTTGTGGTGGTGGTGGCGGTACAAACACCTAAACATATACACTCGGCAATATAGTCCGGCATCTACCTGTAATTTACCTGTGGGTCAAATATTTACACCTGTCGAAATTAATTTACTTCCTTACCCTAAGAAATGCTTCGTTATTCGTCCAATCAGCGAGCGCCTTTTACTTAACCAATGAGATACCTTTGTTATTCGTCCAATCAGCGAGCGCCCTTTACTTAACCAATGAGATACCTTCTAATTCGTCCAATCATCACGTCCTTACCCTATGCAACACCCCGTTATTCGTCCAATCAGCTCACAGCATCGCTTCCTAAGCCAATGAGATTTCTCCTTTGAACCAGCGCGGTCGTTCCCCCGCCCCAGAGTCGCCGCCCGGAGCGTACACGACCCCACACACCACCAGGTAAACTCAGGTGTGTCTTAACCTCAACTTGACTAATTGAGGGTGGGGTGTGTGTGTTTGGGAGGGTGTGAGGGGGTACTATAACGAGACCCACCAACCCACCACTGTCACCCACCAACCCACCAAACGCCCACTTTCCATTAAAGTTTGTTAAGTATGGTGAATTATGTACACTACACCACACACCACCATAACACACTACACCACAACACACTACACTACACCACACAACACCACCATAACACACTACACCACACAACACCACCATAACACACTACCACAACACACTACACTACACCACACAACACCACCACAACACACTACACCACAACACTACACTACACACACACAACACCACCGTAACACACTACACCACAACACACTACACTACACCACACAACACCACCATAACACACTACACCACAACACACTACACTACACCACACAACACCACCATAACACACTACACTACACCACACAACACCACCATAACACACTACACCACAACACAACACCACTACACCACCACCACCTCTAGTCTACCTTGGGCATCCTTCTCCCTCAGGTGTGAATCAACAGACCCAGGTTAATTACTCCTGCTACCTGTACAATGGTGCGTCTGTCTATCGGTGCGTCAGTCTATCGGTGCGTCAGTCTATCGGTGCGTCAGTCTATCGGTGCGTCAGTCTATCGGTGCGTCAGTAGAATGGTGTGTCCGTATATTGAAGTGCCACTAACTAACTGACTCACTTGACGCCTGACGGAGTTAAGAGCATGACGGAGAGCGAGACTTTCGAGTTGCTGAGTTAACATGGACGAAATTCCCTTACCAGTCACCTGCTCTGTGTGTGTATGTGCGCCTCCAACAACGCACACACACACACACACACACCGTGAAATTTATCTCAAACAAGACTCATAACTGACCCACTAAGGCAGCCAACTATAAGATTACCGCTTGGGGCCACATTCAGGTTCCGAGGGCCAGACGGGGGCCACATTCAGTCTATGAGGCCCAGACGGTCGCCACATTCAGGCTACGAGGGCCACAATCAGGCTATGAGGGCCATAGTTAGGCTATGAGGGCCACATCGGGGCCCTCTAGAGTCCTACCAGCACCACCACCTCCACCATCACTACTACCAGCACCACCACCACACACCACTACCACCACCACCACCATCACCACTACCAGCACCACCACCACCACCTCCCAGCACCACCACCTCCCACCCACCTCCACCAGCACCATCCACCTCCACCATCACCATCACCATCACCACCACCAGCACCACCACCACCACCATCACCATCACCACCACCTCACCAGCACCACCACCATCACCACCACCAGCACCACCAGCACCACCTACAACACAATGAATGAACACAGGAGCTAGGGCCAGGCAGTACATCCAGTTTTTACCTCACACCCTTGTCTGGTCTGTGCTGGTCAGACACCCCGACACACACACACACAGACACTTACAGACACTCCAGCCTCCAGACACTCCACAGACACCCCCAGACACTCCCAGATTTACAGACACTCCCAGACACCCACGAGGGAATGGGGTGAGGAGGGTGGGTGGTGGCCCACCCTAGTGATCACCTGTGTGGGCGGGAAGGTGTGTGGTGGGCAGAAGAGGGTGTGTACGTGTGTGGGTGGGCTGGGTGGGCGTTGGGTGTGGAGTGGGCGTGTGGGTGGGCATGGGTGTGTGTGTGGGCGTATGGGTGGATGTGTGGGTGGGCGTGTGTGTGGGTGGGTGGGTGGGTGTGGGTGTAATGAATAGGGTCAGTTTAACAGCATCGGTGACCTGTATAAACTAACAAACTGCTAGTAATGACGTCACTATCTCCTATATGACGTAGAACACACACACACACACAAGCGAAAGTATACAGGAAGAAGGAAGGTCGCGACATGCCCTCCTTCTCCCTCCCTCCTTCTCTCCGTCCTCCTTCTCTCCTCCCTCCTCTCTCCCTCCTCCTTCCTCTCCCCCTCCCTCCTTCTCTCCTTCTCCCCTTCTCTCTCCCTCCCTCCTTCTCCTTCTCCCCACACCTCATTTTGAGAGGAGAAAAAAAAACGAGTTTATTTTGGCGGGATAATCTGTTGAGTGTGAGCAGCTCGGCGTGAGCTCAGTCCACCGACACGTGTTGTTATTTGACTTATATAGCGGGGTGCAAGACATGAGGAGGAAGAGAAGAAGGAAGGAGGAGAGGAGGAAGAGGAGGAAGGAGGAGGAGGAGGAAGGAAGAGGAGGGAGGAGGAAGAGGGGGGAGGAGGAGGATGAGGAAGGGAAGAAGAAGAAGAAAGAAGGTAATATACAGTGGACCTAACACACAATAAAATATAAATAATAATAATAATAAGAAAAAAATTAAAACATTCTACAAAAATATCCACACACCCACCCCACATCTACACCCACACACACACACCCACCCACACCCACCCACCCCACCCCACCCACCCCATCCACACCCACCCACCATCACACACACACCCCACACACCCACGATCGAGTCTTACAGCAAATCCCACGCCATTTTAACCCTCCCGTCTGTCCTGTCTACACTCAACACACAGAGGCAAACAATAGACAAACACAAACTACCGATAACAACATTAACTTGAGATCCTTAACTACTGTAACGAGTTATAACGAACTACTTATAACGAACTACACTATAACACGAGTATATGAGAGAGAGAGAGAGAGAGAGAGAGAGAGAGAGAGAGAGAGAGACTGTGGTTCATGACCTGACAAGGGGATGTAGTCGTTGTTGGTGGCCACCCCCCTTACCACCACCCTCGTCACACACAAACAACTACGTCATACACAAGGTCAGTTATGACGTCACAAACAAACAACTACGTCATACACAAGGTCAGTTAAGATTGCCACACACACATACTATGACGTAACAGTCAATTTTGTATATCTTTTTTTCTCTATATTCTGGTTGTTGTTTGCTCTGCTTCCTAAAGAATAGAAGAATAAGAAGGAAGAGGAATAAGAGGAGAAAGAGGTGGAGGAAGAACTCAAGGAAGAAGAATAAGAACAAGAACAAAGACCCAACACTAACCTAATCACTGGACAGGTAAACAGGTAAATAAACGATATACCTTAATCACCCCTTACAGGAGTTGGGTTATAACCACACCTGTACACACCTGATACACACACCACTGCCAAGGTACATGGCGGGCGGGTGGGGGGCTACTCCACACTCTTGGGTACACAACGATATACACACGGATATTCTTGGTAGTGTGGAGAGGTGAGGTACCGTGGAGGCGAGTAGTACCACACCTTGACGCTTGGGGACCCCAGACGGTACCTACTTCGACGCTCATATCTGATAAGTTATTCTATAGCAGAGGACCCAGGTTACCACCTACCTCTCATTCTTCACATCTAAATTTTGACCCTGAACCAACCTAACCTAACCTAACCTAACCCAACCTAACCCAACCTACTCACCTAACCTAACCCAATCCTAACCTAACCTAACCCAACCTAACCTAACCCAACTCTAACCTAACCTAACCTAACCTAACCTAACCTAACTCTAACTCCAACCTAACCTAACCCATCAATGTAGTGTAATTAAATGACAAAATAGTAAACTCCATTGAATTACCTAACACACACACACACACACACATTACTACTACCACACACACACACACACACACACACACACACACACACACACACACACACACCATAATTAAACAGGTTGACTCAGTACTAATGTGGGTACACCTTGGCGTAAACACCTGCTTGATGGGGCAACACCTGTGAGTTAATAATCAAGGTGTTGCCCAGAAGAACCGGATTTCCTAAAGAAGGTTAAGATTAGGTCGCCTCCCCTATGTGATATTTATTTCACCTTGAGATTATACTCCTTAATGCTAACCTAACCTAACCCAACTTAAAATAACCTTTCCTAAAATAATCTAGTTTAATCTAACAACCTAATCTAACCTAGTCTAATCTAACATTAACCTAGTCTAGTCTAATCTAACATTAACCTAGTCTAGTCTAACCTAACCTAATCTAATACTAACCTAACCTAATCTAACACTAATCTAACCTAGTCTAGTCTAACCTAACCTAATCTAATCTAACACTAATCTAACCTAGTCTAATCTAACATTAACCTAGTCTAGTCTAACCTAACCAAATCTAACCCCAGGTAACATTGGGTTAGGTTAGGTTAAGTGAGGAGAGGCCTGGCTGGGGCGGCCCTCACTGTGAGTTAAAACAAATGAGGGCGTGAAGCCGCACAGGTCCACACAAGGGACACTTATTGATACATATAAGGCGTCTGACACACACACACACACACACACACACACACACACACACACACACACACACACACAGATTTGTTCACCTTCATCTTTGTACAGTGTCTAACCTAAGTTAACCTATTCTAACACAACACAACACAACACACGGGCTGGGACACGAGTGACAGGTTTCACTGTTGGACAGGTGGCACAAACTGTCATAATGTGACAGTGTTGGTGACACTCACTACAGCTGTCCCTCATCCCTCACACCACCAACCACTCCCTCACACCACCAACCACTCCCTCACTCTCTCCCTCACTCTATCCCTCAAACTTATCGTCATTTTAGTTAATTGTCACTCTTTAAAACTCACGCCCAAGGTCAGTGCCACTACTGTCAAGGGGAGTGCCATTAACCGTGGGTAGTAGGGGTCACTGTCCTGGGGTGTGGCACTGTCATGGGTCAGGTCAGCCACAACACTAATGACAGATTGAATCAACAGACGCGACCAGACCATCACTACACTGACACTACACTGAACACTACTGATACTACACTGACACTATATTGACACTACACTGATACTATACTGACACTATACTGTCCCCACCTCTTCAAGCTACAACCACAACAGGACCCCACCACCACTATCACCACCACCACCACTACCACCCCTACCACCATCACCACCACCACCACTACCACCACTATCACCATCACCACCTACCACCACCACTACCACCCTATCACCATCACCACCTTCCACCACCACCACCACCACTATCACCATCACCACCCCTACCACCACCACTATCACCATCACCACCCCTACCACCACCACTACCACCATCACCACCACCATCATATTCACTGATGCGTAAACACTATCCATCCACCTAACCTAACCAATGTAAAATAATATATAGTGTGTGTGTGTGTGTGTGTGATAGATTGAGTGAGTGAGTGCGAGTGAGTGTGTGTGCTGTATGAACCAATGAGACTTTAAGTGACGTCAGGACCACAAACAAAGTGTGTCACATTCTTCATCTCCTTGTCCTCACCCCCCCTTCCCCCCCCCCTTCCCCCGCCTTCAAGTGACCCACCACCACTACTCCGCACCTCTCTATGTGTGTGTGTGTGACAGTGGTCTGGGGTTAGGTTAGGTTAGGTTAGGAGGTAAGGTAAGGTGCGACTAGATCACATCCAATACGGCAAGGATTAGTTAGATTAAATCAGGCTAGTTTACATTAAGTTCACTCAACTCTTTATAACAGCGTGAAGAAACACGAGACGCCAGTGTGAGAGACGTGAAGTATGACCACCACAGTATGTAGTATATATATAAGCGTGAGGAATGAAGGGAACCACTTAGTGTGTTGGCGGAGGTGGGAGGCTGAGCACACGGTGTTGTCTGCCCAGGAAGGTGTGAATGAACCTCAGTGTTATAAAGACTACCCTAGTGTTTATTTTCACTTCTCATCCACGAGTCATAGTCTACTGGGGGCTGGTGGGTGACTATAAACATCTAGTGTCCCAAAAAAATTAGTCCTGAATACATAAAAAATCATCTAAACATCGAAAATTAAGTTGTAAACATTAGAAATTTAACTAATAAACATCTGCTGTAGGATAATATACACTGGATACGTCTACAGTTCCGTAGAGTCGGTTGTCAAGTTGTAAACATTATAAACACAGGAGAGTCCGGCGTTCCTCGAATGTTTAAGAGAGAACACACCACACACACACACACACACACACACACACACACACACACACACACACACACACTTGCCACTGATTGGGGGACGAGAATGGAGGAAGAGGGAGGGAGAGGAGAGGGTAAGGAGGGGGAGGGGGGGCAACAGGGAGGAGAAGAAGAGCAGGAAGGGGCGAAGAGGAGGAAGAGGGAGGAGAAAGAAGAAGAGGCATGCAACAATACAGCTAGAAGATGTAGGTGTGTGTGTGTGTGTGTGTGTGTGTGTGTGTGTGTGTGTGTGTGTGTGTGTGTGTGTGTGTGTGTGTGTGTGTGTGTGTGTGTGTGTGTATATTTTTAATTAAGGACGTAGGAAGAGGAGGTGGAGGAAAAGGAGGAGGATGAAGAGGAAGATTCACCTCAAGCCTCCAGTTAATATTTATATAACAATTCACAAGTGGTCTGTCTTGGCAGGTATCCAGACCTTCCTCACAGTACTGGACAGAACACTTGCTGGACAAAACACTCACTGGACAGAACACTCACTGGACAGAACACTCACTGGACAGAACACTTACTGGACAAAACATACATCAGATATTCGGTTATAGTGTGTTAGCTGTTGTTCTTCACGTTAGCAAACACAAACTGAACAACAACAACAATAACAATACAGTAATAATAATAATTAAAATAATAATAATAATAATAATAATAATAATAATAATAATAACAACAACAACAACAACAATAATAATAATAACAATAATAATAATAAAATAACAATAATAATAACAACAACAATAACAACAACAATAATAATAATAACAATAATAATAATAAAATAACAATAATAATAACAACAATAACAACAACAATAATAATAATAACAATAATAATAATAAAATAACAATAATAATAACAACAATAACAACAACAATAATAATAACAATAATAATAATAAAATAACAATTAGGAGTTTATTGAAGAAATAACAACCAGACCACAAGGGGCAAAAGATTGCTTAACAAACAGTAACAATGAGTGTGTGTGTGTGTGTGCGCTCCACGGAAAGAAATATTAATCCAGGTAAGTCAGTCAGGGATGTTTCAAGTCTCTCTCTCTCTCTCGTACCAACTTTCTCATGCCTCCTACACGTGTCAGTCCACTTATTTTGTAACACACGCCAGGAACCCCCACGCCACCCACGCACATTCCAGACACTTCCCACGCACCCCACGCACATCAGACACTCTCCCACGCCACCCACGCACACACCTGACACTCTCCCGCCACCCGCACGTCAGACACTCTCCCGCCACCCACGCACGTCAGACACTCTCCCGCCACCCGCACATCCAAAGTGCCCACACACCCCAATCCTCCTAAGTGACCCACGACACAGCCACACTCCTCCCTGCCATACACAGTCCAACACCCTTACCTCCATGCCACCCTGCCTCACCTACCCTGCCTCATCTGTTTGCCTCATAACCTGCCTCACCCTCTGCTCTGCTACCCTGCCTCATCTGTTGCCTCATAACCCTGCCTCACCCTCTGTCTCACCTACCCTGCCTCATCTGTTGCCTCATAACCCTGCCTCACCCTGTCTCACCTACCCTGCCTCATCTGTTGCCTCATAACCCTGCCTCACCCTGCCTCACTAGGTACTTGATCGTCACTACCACCAGCAGGAGGAGGAGGAGGAAGACCAGGAAGAAGTGGAGGGGGTGGAGAAGGAGGAAGAAGACAGAGGATTGGGAAGAAGAAATTGAGGACTGGAGGAAGAGGAGAGAGGAAGAAGGACAAGGACAAGATAACCAAGAGGAGGAAGAGGAGGGGAGGAGGAAGAGAACAGGGAAGAACTGGAGGAAGAGGAGAGAGGAAGAAGGACAAGGACAAGAAAACCAAGAGGAGGAAGAGAAGGAGGAAGAGGAGGGGAGGAGGAAGAGGAACAGGATAAAAACGGTCAAAATAAACAGACGCTGTATACATTCACAGAACATTATACACAACGCCACTAAATATACATATTACATAAATTAACAAACTAATTTACTTAATGACCACATATTAGTGACTTAATCTGTAATTTTTTTTTTTTTTACGCCAGAAACATTAAGAGATACATTATTTATATCTGTAGTACGAGCATTAAAGCTAGGAACTACTTTGCTTACATGGCGGAGGAATGCACACACACGAACCCGTAGTACTCATTTACATTGAGGTTTGATGGAGATTATGAACTTAAATTAACTTAAATATATCTATAAATAACGTCATGTCTTTGTAAATATATTAAAGGTTTATTATTAGTAAAGAAATTAAAATAAATCACTGTTACTTACGTTTATTAGGAGTGTTCCATTTGTTGGGTCTCTTACGTCGACGATTTCCAGTCTTGAGGGTCTTCTTGGGGGGTCTGTCGAAGGTCCTGTTATCTCGGCTGAATCTGTTGTTGGGTATCTTATTCCTTCGTCTCTTGTTGCTGCTGCTGCTACTGTCACCTGGGGACTGCCCTCTTGTGTTGTTATCTTCATTTCTTCTTGTTTTCCTTTGGTTACCTTGGCGGCGTCTGTCTCGTGTTCTGCGCGTGTTTGTTTGATTGTGGTGATGTCTGGAGCGATGACGGCCCTCACCACGACGCTCCCTCCCTCCTCTACTGTTTACTCCACTATTTCCCTCCTCTCTAGTTTCTTCCAGCCCTCCACTATACTCCACTGTAGTTCCTGGCCCTCCACTATACTCCACTGTAGTTCCTGGCCTTCCACTATACTCCACTGTAGTTCCTGGCCCTCCACTATACTCCACTGTAGTTCCTGGCCCTCCACTATACTCCACTGTAGTTCCTGGCCCTCCACTATACTCCACTGTAGTTCCTGGCCCTCCACTATACTCCACTGTAGTTCCTGGCCCTCCACTATACTCCACTGTAGTTCCTGGCCCTCCACTATACTCCACTGTAGTTCCTGGCCCTCCACCCTCCACTATCACCCTCGATCTATACTGTTCCCCGACAACATTCCACACACCGAGATGAACCAAACTCTTACTGGAATCACTACCGATACTCAATACACTCTTGTTCCTCTCATTATCTGCATCACTTGTGAGGTCTGTTCTTAGCTGATGATGACCTTCCTGATGGGGGTGAGGGTGAGGGTGATAAGTGAGAGGACGGGGAGAGGAGGAAGCAGAGAGGTCAACTTGAGGGAGAGAAGGCGAGGCGACACTCCAGCTACCAGTCAAACTCGCCACCAACAACACTACTCCCATCATCATTTTCCTCTTAATCATTTCGTCAGTTCGTTATTGTCTTCATTTTCTCTGGTTGGTCTGACGGGCGATTTAACAGAGAGTATTTTCAGACAACCATACAGGCTGTGAACTGTATACCTGGGCCTGTTGGTCTAGCCCACACGACAGTTTACAGGAGTATAGACAACCCCTGTATATTACCCTCTTGATAATCTGAACATGTGCCGGCGTCGCTCTGCATACATTCAATACAGTTTTACAAGCGTCACTGACCTCTTTACACATACAGACAATACACACACACGCACGCACATATATACACCCCCCCCACCACCACCACCCTGACCGACTAACCGATACAATGTCAAAGATTTTTCCCTTCACTGACAGAACGTTATGATTTGAGTCTTCGATACGTCTTCATATAAAGTGAATAACACGTATCACCTGCACCGTCCCGAAGCCTCGCTACATCACACACTCACTGTATTATCGTCACTTTTATATGGTAAGTCACTGTAGGCCGCCATGACGGGTGTTGAAGCATTCTGCCCTGGCGAGTTTGGCGTGGTTTAGGGCGGGTTTTTGTAGGGAGGTGGATTGGCGTGTTTGGCGATGATCTAGAGGTAAGTTGACTGGTTTGGTGGTTTCTTGAAGATAAGTTAGGGTGTTTGGCGCTGATCTGGTGTTTCTTGAGATAGTGGCCGTTGGCGTGTTTGGTAACGTCACAAGAAGGACAGGAAGCGTGTTTGGAGTGGAACAGCCGATGACGTCACCCACGCAGCTGATAGTCCAAGATGGCGGCAGCATTTAAACACACCTGTAACAAAAATAAACACAACATTACACGGGTATGTAACTTTTTGCCGAACTTAACCACAATCTAACCTTAACCTAACCTAACCCGAGGTCACCTAACCTTAACTAACATAATCTAACATTAACTCACCTTAACCTAACCTAACCCAAGCTAACCTAACCTATTGAGTGTGACTGTTATATACCTCTGCTTGGGTCGAGGGTTAATAACACACACACACACACACACGCCATGCGGATGCCCCTCATAACACCATCTGTGAGGGAATTACTGTGCCCCTCACAACACCACCTGTGAGAAAACTAGTACTCCACGTGATGCCCCTCATAACGCCATCTGTGAGGGAGTTACTACACTACGTGTCTGCTGTTCAACACCTCAGCTCACATGATCTACGTGTGTAAACATTAATCTGTATGTTCACTGTATGTTCCTTCACCTTTCTCTAATGAAGGCTTTTGTTAAACTACCAATGTATGTAATAAGTCATTTATGTCCATGTATATTTTCAGCCTTCGGGCTGCAAACTTTTCAATAAACCGTTTATTATTATTATTATTATTATTACACACACGATGACGGAGATAATGGAAGTGACAACAGAGTAAGAGAGAGAGAGAGAGAGAGAGAGAGAGAGAGAGAGAGAGAGAGAGAGAGAGAGAGAGAGAGAGAGAGAGAGAGAGAGAGAGAGAGCAGGCCATCATCACTGTGTGGGTGTGTCCTTCCCGCCCACATATCACCCAAACACACCCTCCCCACCCACTCCATACCCAAAAGAAGAGTTAGCCCATGTTTAACCTAACCAAAACCTAACCTAGACCTAAACTTAGTGGCTGTCAAGAAGTTATGGGGGGTGAGTGTACACATAGTTGATGGGGGGGGGTCACTTGTGTATCTAATTTCATTATACAAAGGAAGTGTGTGTACATACATTAATTAACAGTAAACATACATACATACACATACACACTACTCACATACACTAAAATACAATCATACATACACACACTACCTCCCTCCCCCCACACACACACACACACACGTAAATCTTCAACAGTTCACTGCAGATTGTCGTCTCTTTTATTGGATGACATCATTATGTAAACAATCTCGTTGAGGGATACACTACCACCTCCTTAACTGTGTGTGTGTGTGTGTGTGTGTGTGTGTGTGTGTGTGTGTGAGGTGTCTGGTGGCAGGTTAAGGCAACATACTCACATAAACAACATTTACTTTTACACACTTGACTGCCATCACACACACACACACACACACACACACACACACACACACACACACACACACACACAGAGTCTCGGAAAAATACCCCGAATACTAACTACTAAACCATTCATAGTCTTTTAAACTAAACGACTTTAAAACTAATCTAACTTAACCTCAGCTGAAATTAACCGAATCTAACCTAAGACAGTTCAGGAGGAAGGGTAAGATATATCTCTTTTAGGCTCGTATCTGCTGGAAAATATGTTCGTGGTATTTTTCTAACACAGAAACAAGACGAGGCTGGGATAACGCTCGTGGTATTTTTCTAACACAGACCCAAGACGAGGCTGGGATAACGTTCGTGGTATTTTTCTAACACAGACCCAAGACGAGGCTGGGATAACGTTCGTGGTATTTTTCTAACACAGACCCAAGATGAGGCAGCATAAAAAAACAAAAACAAATGAATGTTGTCACCACGCACGTGATAACATTCCTAATATAACTGTTGGTAAATTATATAAACGTGACATAAGTAATAATATGTCTACTGTTGTTAAATTAAATAACTAGGGGAGAGAATCTTGAGCTTTAAGTGAGTGAAGGAGGTTAGGTTAGGTTGAGTGAAGGGGGGTTAGTGACAGCCAAGGGTCACATCCGTCAAGCTAGGGCGGCCATCTTGCTTACCATAACTAACATTCACAGTCATACAAACACTACAACAGCATACATACACACACACACATACATGCCAAAACACACACACACACACATACATAATACTCTTATATATATATTCAGCACTTATAATATCAACATAAGTACATTAAATCATTATAACTTGTCAAAAATGGTTCATAATCTAATTTCTGGTAATACTTGAGAACAGTTGTGCACATTAACTAGAGACTTGAGGACATTTTACTATAGAAGATAAATGTTTACTTATATCATGAAGAGGTAAAAAATATTAGGAGGAATAAATAAATTAGGTTAGGTTTGGTTAGGTTAGGTTTGGTTAGGTTAGGTTAGGCTAGGTTAGGTTAGGTTAGGTTAGGTTAGGTTAGGTTAGGTTTGGTTAGGTTAGGTTAGGCTAGGTTAGGTTAGGTTAGGTTAGGTTAGGTTAGGTTAGGGATGTGTCTGGCCGGTATGGGTGAGGGAGGGGGTGGAAGATACAGCACAACAATTTATCATAAAAAAGTTAAACATTCCTAGACAAACAAACAAACAATTAACAAACAGACAGACAACTGCTGGCCACACAAACAACACCATTGTTTACACTCTACTTTTTCTACCAGAACTTTATCCCTTATTATGTGTTTACAATATAGAGGAGAGCTGAGGATTACACACACACACACACACACACACACACACACACACACACACACACACACACACACACACACACACGGTCAGGCTAGACGCGGCCCCTACACCAAGAGGCCATGTAGGGCGTGGCTGTGCTGGGCGTAGACTATAGTCATCCACGGAGGGCGCGGGGGTGTTGGAGGTGATGGGCGTTGTCATTCACCTATTGAGTGACAGGTTGGGGCAAGAGGTGGGACAGGAGGTGGGGCAGGTGTGGGACAGGAGGTGGGGGAGGTGGGGCAGGTGGTGGGGCAGGTGGGACAGGAGGTGGGGCAGGAGGTGTGGGGCAGGTGGTGGGGAGCAGGTGGTGGAGCAGGTGGTGGGGGGCAGGTGGTGGGAGAGGTGGTGGGACAGGAGGTGGGGCGGGTGGTGGGGCAGGTGGTGGGACAGGAGGTGGGGCAGGAGGTGGGACAGGAGGTGGGACAGGTGGTGGGGCAGGAGGTGGGACAGGTGGTGGCAGGTGGTGGGGGCAGGTGGTGGGGCAGGAGGTGGGGCAGGTGGGGCAGGTGGTGGGACAGGTGGTGGGACAGGAGGTGGGACAGGAGGTGGGGCAGGTGGTGGGACAGGTGGTGGGGCAGGAGGTGGGACAGGTGGTGGGGCAGGTGGGGACAGGAGGTGGGGGCAGGAGGTGGGGCAGGTGGTGGAGCAGGTGGTGGAGCAGGTGGTGGGGGGCAGGTGGTGGGAGAGGTGGTGGGACAGGAGGTGGGGCAGGTGGTGGGGCAGGTGGGACAGGTGGTGGGACAGGTGGTGGGGCAGGTGGTGGGGCAGGAGGTGGTGGGGGCAGGTGGTGGGGCAGGTGGTGGGACAGGTGGGACGGGTGGTGGGACAGGAGGTGGGACAGGAGGTGGGGCAGGTGGTGGGACAGGTGGTGGGACAGGAGGTGGGACAGGTGGTGGGGCAGGTGGTGGGGCAGGTGGGACAGGAGGTGGGACAGGAGGTGGGGGCAGGTGGTGGGGCAGGTGGTGGGACAGGGAGGTGGGGCAGGTGGTGGGGCAGGTGGTGGGGCAGGAGGTGGGGCAGGTGGTGGGACAGGTGGTGGGGCAGGTGGGGGGTGGTGGGGCAGGTGGTGGGACAGGTGGTGGGACAGGAGGTGGGACAGGAGGTGGGGCAGGGTGGTGGGACAGGTGGTGGGGCAGGAGGGGGGCAGGAGGTAAGCTGCTAGCCTACCCACACACACACGAGACTACACACCATCAAGTGACGGGTTGGTCACTTGCTCATAAAACCGTAAGAGTCATGTTGGGCTGCTGGTGAGTGTCTGGGAGTCCGTCAGTGTCTGGGAGTGTCCGTGAGTGTCTGGGAGTGTCCGTGAGTGTCTGGGAGTGTCCGTGAGTGTCCGTGGGAGGTCTGGGAGTGTCCGTGAGTGTCTGGGAGTGTCCGGGAGTATCTGTCCGTGAGTATCTGGGAGTGTCCGTCTGGGATCTGGAGTGAGTATCTGGGAGGTCTGTGAGTATCTGGAGGGAGTGGGAGTGTCCGTGAGTGTCTGGGAGGGAGTATCTGGAGTGGGAGTGTCTGGGAGTGTCCGTGAGTGTCTGGGAGTGTCCGTGAACAAATACTAGAGCACACTGACTAGATTCTTAGGACGGCACACTGACCTGACCTGACCTCCTCCTTACACTACTACTACGTCAGCGGGTGACCTGGGGCCAACGTACAGGAATGTGCTTAAAAATAATGAGGAGGAGGAGGAGGAGGAGGAGACAGTGAGCTGTTGTTGGGAGATACATCACTCACTACACACACGCCTGATGCTGTGGTGATGTGTGTGTGTGATGTGTGGTGTGTGTGATGGTGGTGATGGTGTGTGGTGATGGTGGTGATGGTGTGTGGTGGTGGTGATGGTGGTGATGGTGTGTGGTGTGGGGTGTGTGTGTGTGTGTGTGTGTGTGTGTGGTGATGGTGTGTGGTGATGGTGTGTGTGTGGTGGTGATGGTGTGTGGTGATGTGTGTGTGTGTGTGTGGTGGTGATGGTGTGTGGTGATGGTGTGTGTGTGTGGTGGTGATGGTGTGTGTGTGTGTGTGGTGGTGATGGTGTGGTGTGTGGTGTGGTGTGTGGTGGTGATGGTGTGGTGTGGTGGTGATGGTGTGGTGGAATGGTGGTATGCAATGGTGTGTTATGGTGGTGTCTAACAACCTCAAAGCAGAACTGGGAACTAAAATAAATCTACGGACAATATGATGCATAATACACTGTTAAGGAGGATCACCACTATCACCATTACCACCGCCATTACCATCACCACCACCACCACCACTATTGCCACCACCACCACCTACCATCACCACCACCACCATCACCACCCACCACTACCACCACCACCACCACCATTACCATCACCACCATCACCACCATACCATCACCACCAATCTACTGATCATTATAATCATCACTTCTCACACAGCGTAAAAGGAGTGGAGACATGGCCAGGTGGACACATGGCCAGGGTGAGACATGGCCAGGATGAGACATGGCCAGGGTGAGACATGGCCAGGATGAGACATGGCCAGGGTGAGACATGGCCAGGATGAGACATGGCCAGGGTGAGACATGGCCAGGATGAGACATGGCCAGGATGAGACATGGCCAGGATGAGACATGGCCAGGATGAGACATGGCCAGGATGAGACATGGCCAGGGTGAGACATGGCCAGGATGAGACATGGCCAGGATGAGACATGGCCAGGGTGAGACATGGCCAGGATGAGACATGGCCACACCTACTACCTCTCCACCACAATAGCCGGCCCTAACGTTATACCTCAGCTATTTGATCAACACAAGACAAGCCCCCGCCCAGGAAGACCGGACAACACACCAACTGCACTGGACTACCGCTAGAAAGAGATCCGCTCCGCATATCAACTAACACGTATGTCCACACCACCTCTCCCCCCTCCCCCCACCCACCCCGCAGTACCCACATGTCTCCTCACTCACATTCCCTCTACCCCCGCCCACCCCTTCCCTCCACACCCACTCCTTCACCCACACGCCCGACCGCCCACCGCCTCGCCATATCAACATACCAACACAGCCACACTATAAGTACCGTAATCCTTCTTATGTGATGTGACACTACACCACATTGTCTGTCTCTTACACTGACACACCCACCCACACACATGACCCGGGTTGGCTTACTAATAGTACTGAATAATGGGAAAAATTCATAAGAGAATCAAATCGTATCAGACCTCTGGTAGCTTATAGAATCCAATACCTCTATGATACAAGCTATTGTTTTTTTTTTTTGTTTTTTTTTACCATCACTTCAATAACTTTGGTGTTGATTATTTCTGGGGAGGGAGGAAGGAGAACAGTGGGGTGGGTTTATTATTTGTATACCTACACTGTCTCGGTACACATTGTTTATATACAGGTATTTATACTGTCTAGGTATTGTTTTTTATCTTACTCAATAAACATCTACCTATCCAGACACACCCTAATAATTTACTACGTCGGGATGATTGCCGGGTCACACTAGGGAGTCTGTCTACTCCTGGTGTGAACTATAAGACCTCCAGTAAACAAACACCAAAAAAATACATAATAAGAAAAAAATATATAAACAAACTAAATACAAAACAAGGGATAGAATTAACAAAAGCAATAAAAAACAAAAAGGAATTAACGCAAGGAAGAAAAATTCACCAAGGGATCATGATTGTAAGGCGCCCTGAACAAAATGTGGAAGGGTAGCTTATTGAACTCCTCTCTCACGGTAACAAAACACAACCAATACTTTTCATTTATGTTGGCTACGAATTTATACATCTATTACGTGTTTCAGTTTCCTCATAAATTCCTTCTTTCTGATTGTGTGTGTGTGAGGAGTGAATCCCTTAGCTTGACACACACACACACACACACACACACCGCCCACACCACATTATAAAGAGGTAACATTACCCCTCTACTGCCTGGGTTAGTGTATCACATTACTCTTCTCTCCTCTTCGTCTCTTCCTCCTCGTCCTCCTTCTCTCTCTTTCTCTTCCTCCTCCTCCTCCTCCTTCTCCCTCTTTCTCATCCTCCTCTTCTCCATTCCTCCTCCCCCTCTCTTCCACCAAGCCATATATAGGTAAATTCCTCCCATTATAATCATTTCACTAGGGTGTCTAATCTTCAGGTGGTCGAGGTGGGGCTGCTTGGGTCTGACTGCCCCTTCTCGTTTACCTGTGACCTGTAGGACCTGCCTGAGCGTCTACCAGGTGTAACGGGACTATATAACACAGGTGGACAAAAACACCTGAGGACTCACCTCACTTCCTCACACACACAACTTACTGAAACTCCCTAACCTAACCTAACCTAACCTAACCTAACCAAACCTAACCGAACCGAACCTAACCTAACCTAACCAAACCCGATTAAAACTCCTCAACGTAACGTAACCTAACCTAACCAAATCCGATTAAAACTCCTCAACGTAACCTAACCTAACTTAACCTAACCTAAGCTTACCAAACTTAACATAATCTCACTTAACCTGACTTAACCTAACCCAAGCAAATTTGGTTTAATCTAAATATTACGGGGATCAACTGAAGATTAGACACCCTTATGCTTCAGGTCAAATAAACCAGGGTGTCTAATCTTCAGGTGATCCCCACTAAGGTACAGTCTAATTATGGCGGTAATTAATATTATTCCCACAAACGTCAATAAACTACTCACAGGTAACATTTAATTATAGACCTCAAAGTAAGGACAGGTGTTAAGGAGGGGAGGGCAGGAGGGGGTGGGGTAGAGGGGAGGTGTGGTAAAAGGGAGGCAGGAGGAGGCATTGAGATTTTGTGGCTTACGACCCTGCTGCTTGAGAGAGAGAGAGAGAGAGAGAGAGAGAGAGAGAGAGAGAGAGAGAGAGAGAGATCGTTATCAGGCGGCTCCCTCACAAAACCATCTTTCTACAGCTGTCACACATGAATTACCCACTCTCTCTCTCCCTGTGTGTGTGTGTGTGTGTGTGTGTGTGTGTGTGTGTGTGTGTGTACATGACTATACTCAATCCGACTGACTGTAACACAACATATACATGCACACCAATTCTCCTCCTCTTCCTTCCTCCTCCTCCTCCTCTTCCTCCTCCTCTTCCTTCCTCCTCCTCCTCTTCCTTCCTCCTCCTCCTCTACCCTAACCCTCCACACACACGTAACAGTAGACCGATATATTTATTAATTTATGGTATAATTCCCTAAAAACTAGCTCAGGTTCGACGACCAAAAAAATAACAAGGAAATCAGAAACACGTGGGAGGGGGAGGGGAGGAGAGGTGGTGGGAGGAGGAGAGGAATTGGGAGGAGGTAGAAGACGTGGAGGAAGTAGAAGAAGAAGAGGAGGAGGAGGAAGAGGAAGAAGAGGAGGGAGGAAGAAGAGGAGGAAGAGGAAGAAGAATAGGAAGAGGAGGAGGAGGAAGAGGAAGAAGAGGAGGAGGAGGAAGAAGAAGAAGGAGGAGGAGGATGATGAGGTAGAAGAAGAAGAAGAAGAAGAAGAAGAAGAAGAAGAAGAAGAAGAAGAAGAAGAAGAAGAAGAAGAAGAAGATGAGGAGGAAGGGGTGTTGTAAATATTATTCAAGACCTAAAAGATGATTACTCACCACAACCCACTAAGTCATGAGTCACTACAGGTAAATGGAACAACAACAGTAGTCTTTAATTACTCACGTTAATCACCGTCCTGCTCGGTCACCAGGTACAGGCAAGCGTAATCACCAGCAGGACAACACTACTAGTTTAGGATCTGCAGCAGTCACCAGCAGGACATCTCAAGAGTTATAAAGGCTTCAGTTACCAAGGATCACCAAGAACTGAAGCTTCAGATCACCAGCAAAACACCTCGTGAGCTCTTCAAAGCACCAGGGCTCACCACTACCATAACACAAGTCTTGGTTTCGATCACCAGGATAACAACTTGATTTGCGGTCTTAAGTTACCAGAGATCACTCATATAATATCTTGGATTAGATCTGCATTCATCAAAGATCACTAAAATAACACCTCATGTCAGCGGCCTCAGTCACCAAGCTCGGGGAACGCGAGAACGATACCTCCACCCTCCCTATACGACGGCCGCAGCCACACTGGTCTGGTAGACTGGTATTGGTGACTCTGGTCTTGACACTGACATCCCCGCGCGCAACAGCAACACCTCACACAGACCCCCGTATTCTTCTAATAAATTTAAAACTCCCACACAAATCCATATATTACCATACTACAGTTTATCTTTACTATGATCATGAAACCACATTAACTTCCCGAAGAAATGAAAAATAATTACAAGTGTTAGACAGAGCAGTGAACAAGTACAAAGTATGGGATGACTAATGACAAGTGATTCAGTGTCGGGAAGCAAAAACATCTCGATTCTTGTGTTCATAACTGTCAGCGTTTTATTTCTCTTTAATGCCATATCTGGTAGAAATATTTAATATATGTTTATGTAATGGATATAGCTAACGTATATGTGTGTGGTGGAAATATTAGTATCACGATATTAAGGGAATATTTAATATTTCTGATATATAACAAAAAGTAAGGAAATACGTTTAGGGATAATTTGGCTAGCAGAGATTATTGTTGTTCTGAATGTCGCTGTTGTTTTAAGGGTCGGTGATTCGACTCCAGGGCGCACACGCAGTCCACCCAGCTGGCTGTAAAATTGGGTACCTGGCTTTACTTTAAGTGAAGGAGGTCGAATGCAGTGCCGACCACACCGAAGTAGTATGCAGTGGGTTGTGTTATGTGTAGGGCAGTCGTGCGTATGGGACACACTTTCAAAACGTCAATGGAAGTGGTCAAATACAGCTTTTTTACATAACACGTAGAAGGTGAACAACGCTGACGGGCTACAAGTACAGGGAATATAAACTGGGCTTTGAAAACACAAATTTCTCGGTGGTGACACTTCAAGGTCAAGTAGTAACATCGTAAAAATTTTACGTGTGTAAGAGCTGTTGGCTTGTGTCATAAAACGGTGCGAGTTGGTTCTTTTATATCGTGTGTTGACTGTCTCGAGGAGAGCAGTATATAGGTGTCTGTTTGTCTGTTTTGTCATGAATATATTATAATAAATATTCAGAGCTTGTGTATCTGTTTCACCTAATAGTAGCCTATTGTAGTATCTTAGTAAAAATAATCGGTTTTTTTCAGAGTGGATGATCTTGTTGAGGTCTTATACACTTTTTTTAGCAGTACAAAGTGCACGGTGTATTTGTTATAATGTTCGATACTTATGTTGTTGTGGTGGACGTCGGTGAGTTGAGGAAACCAGGACGCGAGAGGCCGAGGTATTAGGCCCGTGACTCACACTACCCGCAGCTCACCCCACACTTGTCACATACTGTAGACATCACTCACAGATTACTATGAGAGAACAGGGAGGCTTTTACGTTTATTCTTCTCATTCTCGATGTGTTAACTGCCTCCCAAAACCATGATATTGTTGGTACAAATTAAATAGTGTTCTCCACAGAGGACATCCAGACCCCAGAGACAAGTGTTAAGATATTGTTTGTACTGATGTGACAACTGAGGATGAGTGATGCTTATTACACCTCAGCCTCCAACTATACGACCGAGGAGAATTGTTGACATTATTTTTATCACATTAATCATCATTTTACTTTGTTCGCTATTTTTTTTGGGCCATGAATATCACACAAACTAAATAATATTGTGACGAAACTTTGTGTCAGGGCTGTTGTCCCGAGGCCTGTGACTCACAAATCATTGACCAACTGAAGTGAAAAAAATAATGTGAGCGTTGAAAACTGTTCGTATTCCTCCACCAGCACCACATTAATGGGGAAATAAATCGTGTGACCTTATTTCCAGGACCTCGCCAGCTACTCCTGAACAAATGTTATCTGAGTGCTAAGTCTGGACATGGCTTCTCTATAACCATTTATAAATGAAAAAACAACTTGTGAGAATGTGTCGAGGGACTTGTTGGGAGAACATGGCAGCTGGCCAAGTTGGAGGTCAACCTTTGTTATCTTAAAATAATAATTCTTAAAACAGCAAGGCATGAAAATTCTAATACGATACAAAAACCTATTTTCTGGGTTATGTAGCGGACTCACTGTCACACTAGATTATGAGACTGACGTGTGCGTGATTGGCCCAATGAAATATCAATGTGGTTTAAAACGGTAATGATTCGTCAATGTGAGGCGTTGTTCTGACAGAAAATTATCAACACAAACTTCTGAGAAACTGTCAAAACACTTGGGTGTGATTATGTGTGTGTGGGTGTAGGGTGCTTGTGAGTGCTTATGATGCCTCTATAATAATAATAAATAATAATAATTAACGGTTTATTGAAAGAGCTTGGCAGGCAGAAGGCTGAAAATATACAGTTACATATTTGGGGAATGGGTTACGAATTACAAATAATATACAAGTAACATAAGTGATATAAATAAGATATATAATAACTAGATGGGGAAAAGCTCAAACTACAGTGCATTTCAACATAATGACAGTGCAAGGAGTAGTGTTTACTGGGAGTGAATACACTGGTTTATTACAAGTTATTGCTAATTTTTACAATGGTTGGGACTGGGCTGTTCTTATAGCGATCAGTTCGTGCACGTATGGGCTGGATGCGGTTGTGGTGTCGAACAGCAATTCTCGGGCTAGGGATCTCAGGTGGTAGTAGGAGCCGGTGTCGAGGATGGTGTAGAAGCTTCTTACCAAATTTGCAGATGAGGTCGTGGTGATGGTTAGTGAGAATCTAGGTGCGCGTGTGTGCGTGTGACGGTACTATGTGTGTGACAGTGGTGTGTGTGTGTGTGTTGTCATGTCAATATGATGTGTACATGAAAACATCTGCGATATACTTCACAGTACATGAATATAGGTGTAATATAGTAAGCGTTTATTTGTGTGTTGTGAATGAGGGTGTACCATCACACTCACCGCCCTCTGCTGGTGACACATTCATACCACACCCCCTCCTTCCCAAACACAGTCAAGGTTTCCTAAATACGCGTCAACTGGCCAATCATACTCTTCTGAAGCTAACATTCGTATTATTATTTTCACTGACTTCCATACTTCATATACAACAAACCTTTACGTACTCCTGTCAATATACTAGGCTTGTGTGTCTAGTTACGTACTCTGAAGGTAAAAAGGAGTGGAAATAACATGCTCTTCCTCTTTCCTTGACCTTGTGTAGATCCTGTTTTCTTGAATCTCGGGAGCCGGACATATGCTAAGGAATCACAGGCAGATGTTATCAAATTAAGACAACCTCGTCAGTTCTGTCAACATTGATATACTGTGCTTCTATTTTTTTAAACGATATTTACACACAACGCCCGCGCCTGCACCAATGTATCTAATAAAACAACTTATATATATATATATATATATATATATATATATATATATATATATATATATATATATATATATATATATATATATATATATATATATATATAACTCGGCGTCAGCGACATTTCCTGATCATGTACTCTTGTTAATCAATAATTTCACTGGAAATAAAACTGGAGTAGAAACAAACATGTGCAGTATTTCTTGAGTAAAAAAGAAAGACGGTCTCATATCGAGGATATTGTATACATTACATAAACCAACTAATGAATTTCGGGTTAGTTACAGTGATCAGCTCAGGCATTGAGTACAGTACTTGGAGCTGTTACCTCTAGCACGGCTATATTAAATAACGTAACCCAATTTAAACAAATCTAACAAACTTCGCCTAACTTAACCTAAGTAAACCTGACCAAACACTAGGATTGTCAAATAGATTTGGTTACTTACTAACAGCAGTGAGTTACTTTAAATCACGTCAAGTTTCTTCCCTTAAAATTCAATCAGTACTTTGACAATAATGACTTCAAAAACTGGATCTATTCAGAAGGCAGCTGACGTCATAAGTGGGAAGAGGTGGGTGGGTAAGGAAGGAGCAGTGTTGGTGGCAGTGGGTGGTCAGCCCGGAACAGACAGGGAGGGAGGTAGGGGTGGATAGGCGGCGCGACATGAAGGCGAGCCACTACCCCGGATCAAAGACCAAGGCCTCACCTCCTTCTCCCAGCTGCTGCTGTTGTTGTATGTGGCCTCAGGTAGCCATGTGTCCCAACTGGCCAGTGTGTGTGTTTACACGTACACTCCATCAACTATTGCTGCACAATAGATACATCTTTCTCGGCTTTTTAAATGTTCATTTAATCCTTTCTGCCACTACTAAACCTCATCCGAGGTCTTGAAACAATACACAGGGGTACAGCTCACCTGGCCCTTCTACACGTTTAACTTACGTCACAAAAAGTAAGACGCAACATTTTTTTTTATCAAGCCAGGTGAACCTAAGAGCTCAGGATTTTTTTAACGTTTTTTTATTAATATAAATTTAATATTTCTCTCTCTCTCTGGGAAAAGAGAGAGGGTTTGTATTTAAAAATGTGTTTAAATGAGCACAAGGACAAAAGCTGTACTCTACAGTGCATGTACACACCACAAGGTGAAACATATAAGTCATAGAAGGCCAAGTACATCTAACTAGTCTATATTTCTAAAATGATGAAACAATATTTGAGGCCATGAAGGTTACACAGCATAAAGTAGACTGACAGCCACTCACACCCGGGTGGCTGCTCGCATACTTTTTATTTCACTTAACCAGTCTGCAGTGAAGGTTACTACACATAATGCACCACTCGCGCTGATATACAGTACTGAGTTTAGTCGCCAACGCTTCCGCCAAAGGTAAAATACTACATTGCTTTAACCAGTGCCGGATTTAGACCTGTGGAGGCCCATGGGCAGCCTCTTTGTGGAGGCCCCTCATCATAACTACCCACGAGGGTGGGGTGGCGAGTGAAGCTATATGCAGTTATATTGAGGAAATTAGAACATTGAGACATTTTTAATTAACTGTATATCTATTGATAGTGTACAAATTCCCAACACACACACACACACACACACACACACACAAAAGTGAGACATGACTGGAGTCATTCATGTGGTTTCAAGTCGACCAGCCCTGATATAGCTACTACCGCACACGTCAAAAATGTGTGGAATTCTAAATATTTTATTAGCAACACAAACAATAGCATTCATTAAAAATATACGGTTCATAGGAAAATCAGGTATTCATGAATTTTAAGGAGTAGCTAGCCTAATTTCTATCACGCTTCTTGCTGAACATAGTTTTACGTGATGGGATAGATAAACATGAATTTTAAAGAATGAAAATAAAAATAATCCAAATGAATAAACAAATAAATAAAATATTGTAATATGTGGAGGCCCCCAGACTGTGGAGGCCCCTGAGCAGCTGCCCACTTTGCCCACTCCTGAATCCGGCCCTGGCTTTAACGATTAACCAAATGTATCTGTATAATTTAAAGAGAACATTCACATACAGTACACCCAAGTCGTGACATACACACTTGCGAACGAACTAAATCTAAAATAATTAAAGATTTATTTAGTCGGCTGCATAACTAAAATTGAGAACTAAACTGCAATACGCGATTTTTCCATAGTCGTTGTTTCAGGTATAGTTAATGTGCTTCACCTACTAGAATAATTTTAATTACCGATAATAAGTTTCTACAACAAAATTATTAAGCCATATCAAAGTTTCTATAAAAATTTTCTTTAACTTAGCTAACAGCGTACCAACCAAGGATCGGTGTCTTAACTTCACTTGCTGTTTATGGAAAAAAGTTCAAAATCTTATATCTAAAACAGCAACTTCGTGACTCGCAAAAGCAAAATGAACACACCCATAACACGAATTATATCCTAACCTAATCAAAACTATCCCAAGCCTGCTTAAAAAAAAATTATGAATTGTTTATCGTTCCTGTTCTTGATCTTATTTTAATATTGATCATTTTATCTAAGAGGAAAACATGGTTGGTAAAGTGTTGTGAGTGACAGTGAGGGAAAGTCAATGTAGATGTTGAGATGGTGTTGTGGTGGGTGGATGAAACACAGCAGTGAGCTTATCTGACCATCTGGAGGACTGTTGGCAGTTACACCAGCGTCCACCATCAACCAGTGTGTTGGCTCTTGACTAACATGGCAAGACTTAATAGATTTTATGAACTGGATACATTTGTTGAGAACTTATAGTGCAACACTCCGCCTGTTATTAACGTAACCAAAATATGTTCTATGATTGTTAGGTTTTGTTGGTTTTATATGAACTTATCAACAAAAATAGCTTGCGATTACTAATAGCTGACCCTAAGTATACTTTTACGAATGTGTACATATGTTACTAACCATTAGGGAAAGTCTTTATCGTGGAGGTCCGTCTGGCTTGTCCACGAAGGTTTGGAAGACATTTTTTATGCAGTATATGCCATTTCATCATAACTGATTTAACTACAGTACTAACTTTATATTATCATTTATAACGACAGAAAAATTTAAAATTACAATATAAAAAACTGGAATTGTTTTTGAGAAATAATTAAATCCGCTTTACCCAATTTGTAAAATGAACCAGTCCATTAGGTGTGGTCTTCCTTCACTAACCCCAGAACCCCCCACACCCTCCACCACATACCTTTTATATCCGCCACTAACCCCAGAACCCCCCACACCTCCACCACATACCTTTTATATCCGCCACTAACCCCAGAACCCCCCACACCCTCCACCACATACCTTTTATATCCTCCACTAACCCCAGAACCCCCACACCCTCCACCACATACCTTTTATATCCGTCACTAACCCCAGAACCCCACACCCTCCACCACATACCTTTTATATCCGTCACTAACCCCAGAACCCCCCACACCCTCCACCACATACCTTTTATATCCGCCACTAACCCCAGAACCCCCCACACCCTCCACCACATACCTTTTATATCCGCCACTAACCCCAGAACCCCCCACACCCTCCACCACATACCTTTTATATCCGCCACTAACCCCAGAACCCCCCACACCCTCCACCACATACCTTTTATATCCGCCGCCGTGACAGACAAGAGTTACAGAGTGTTTCAGTGATCACAAGGAGACGGCCACGACTCAACAACATCTCCCCCCCCCCTTTGGGCCCTTAACCTCAGAGTCCTAAAGCCCACACAGGCCATCTACCCTCACATCTGCCTCACAAATAAAGCGTCACAGTTAACATCCATGAAAATGCTGTATTGAAGTTATATAAGGCATCTGATGTATAATCCAGTCGATGCGTGAAATGGGTAGAACTATACAAGGAGGGGCACGGAACCCTGGCCTGCAAGCCTTCCTCTGTGCTGCCTACGAGGTTGAGGACGAGGTTAAATGCTGGAGGTTATACAAGGAACCTCCAGCCTTCCCTTGTGCTACGAGGTTGAGGTTGAACATTTAGAGGTTATACAAAATTACTCGTGCATGCATTTATTCGTCGCTTGTCACTCCATAAATTAATTGAGGATGAGTTTATATATAACCACTTAACGTTGAAGATATCGAGTGACTTCATTATAAATAGTTCACCGTCATCCACCGCCTCACATAAAAACTATTGATTGAGTTGTTATCATAGAACTTTAGGTTTAGTTTTACTTTCATTTCCATGCAACAGAACTTTCAAAATCCTCCTTAAGCACAACTAGCTCGTCATAGTACGGTACTTGACCTTCAATTCATTTTTTTTTTAGATATAGTCAAGAGACCTTTGGTGTAGATTGTCATGCTGTCTAGATTTCGATAGAGTAAATCCCTCTCAGTAATACTCAGCCACAGGATACAATTATATGCGTAAAGAGAAGAAGAATTATGAGATGTTTAGCCGTTATATTAGACAGCATGGTGGTGGTGGTGACCTTGCCAGCTTCTCTCGGTCAACACCACACCCTGGCTAGTGGTGGTGGCAACTGCTAGCCTCTACTCCATGTAACTCATCTACACATTAATTCATGAATATAAACAGACTATTATTTCCATATTATCAAGAACATTAACCGGTATGATTAGCAACGGAGCCTTTTTGGTGGGTATTTATGAATGCATTATTGTTTGCTACTTAATACACTTTTACACGCGTTAAATATAGTCAAGATTGGAACTAAACTGCTTTATATTCGAATTTTTTGCGTATTTATGACCCAATATGTAGTCTAGGAACCTTTCAGAAGCAACTCCTTTACTTTATTTACTGTTTATTGCATCACAAGTGCCGTACATGGTGCATGGATCAACTTGGAACTTGAGTAAAATGTTATGAGCCAACAACACTAGAGTATAAAGTTTTCCTCTTATCCTCTTACCCCAACGTTTATCTATTACAATTAACACCTTTAATTCTCCAGTAACATCTCAAAAGTAGCCCTCATAAGTCTGAGAATAAGAATACCCTCAGAATACTGTTGTAATTTTGAAATTTTGTTTTCATGTAATCAGCACAAGGTCTGCCTAATCTAATCTAACTACAGTATTTATATTCATTTCTTTATACAGTATACTGATTTATTATTGCACTCGAGGGATCTTTATCAGGTGTGACCTCGTAGACTCCCTGAACACCTGTAATAAGTGGTGAAGAGTTTGGCGAAAGTTGAAGTTGTTTAAAAGTACATCATTTATACTAATTTTTCATATTTAACATCTACACACGAAGACACTGGCTCTAGATAATTAATCATAATTAATTATCACTTCATTACTTGAGGATGAGTATGTTGAGCATGATTATCGTAAATAACATGAGTATATAATATTATGTACCGTATATAATATCAATAAATAACATATAAGAACAGGGACAGCAAACAACATCAATAAATAACATAAGTACTGTATATGAAAACAGGTAACATCAATAAATGAGTATATCAGAACAGGTAAAGCAGGTAAAACCAATTAACACCAGACAACAAGAAGCAGTAACAGGTCCATGTTGTGTTAAGTGAAGCAATACTTATGACACCATCACTCACCAAGAATTTATTATTATAGCTACAGTACGTTAAGCTATACAGTACTTGAAAAAAAATACGGCTGGAAAAATGATAAGCAGGAAGATCAGGAGAGTGAAATTGGCATATGTAAACCAGCTACAAATATCCAAGAGGAGGAAGGGAGTTTCAGCAAATGATAAGGGAGGTGGGTGGAGCCGGAATAGTGGGTCTCTCCTGCTGACACCTTCATCCACTCAAGGTTAAACACAATTTTTGTTTTGTGTGTGTGTGTGTGTGTGTTGTCGCCACTGTTCACTCTTATTAAATATAACTGTGCTGATTTATTTTGATTGGTTGTATTTCTAGAAGATTGGTGAACAACCTTCAACTAATTTGATCACATTAAAGATTAGGAAGGAATCCCTGTTCATTTCAGCTGACCTAACTTTACCTCCCCCATTTAGCGATAGGGTGTTTAATCGTCAGGTGAAATAAGCTGAGGAATATTATTAATCTTCCTTTCGTCCAGAGATTTTTTTACTTATCTCTAAATTACTTTATACTGAATTATCCCAGTGAGTGTTGGTTACTGAGTGTTGTGCGTTTATGTTGATGAGTTTTGTGTGGTGAGTGACTGTAGTGTGGGTTAGGACCAGTGATACAGATGGCGAAGTAACAATGTGACTGGGACTAGGTTACCTGATTTACTCTATATAAATGAATAACTTTAACTGTATACGTTGTCTAATGTTGCGAGGGTGGGCCGTGTGGTGTGTACAGCTTACTGTACTGGGCATACAGTACAGCATATAAAGTTATCATGTTGTTAAAAGAATTAGTCAAAAGTTAGTCAGGTGGTTCCTCTCCTTGTTTAATCATATGGTTTTGTATTCTTGGTAGTTACAAGTTCACCATCCTTCAGTGACCTTCACCATCACAACATCTTCAACAGAAGTAAACAGTCATTATGTGGTGTTAAAACAAAAGGCCATAGTATTTCATATATAATTTATTGCATACTCTTGGTTGATAAAATGTTTATTACAAATCATTAGGTCTAAGTCATTCTTTGCACATTTTGAAAGTTAAGGAACGCATAGCGTGAAGTGGTTGTTCTTTTAATACTCTATAACAGCTAGTAAGTATGTGGGACAAGAACCAGTGATGATATTTGAGGACTGACTTCTTCAACAAATACTAGAGTCCCTCTGTTTTAAGTGGGAGCATAAGACTTAAATAATACAGTCAAGGCTTTTGTTCCTGTCCGTTCTTTATGCAGTGGTAAACCTCTCCTTGAGTGTTAGAGTGCACATAACAGCCAATAATTCGATGAAGAGGGTTACAGTACACAAAGTGGTTAAAAATGTTAAAGAGTGAAAAGCTTTCTCTCATTCTTCACAAACAAGTTTTCAATCATTGTAAGGAAGCCATGAAGATTGTTACACTGCAAATATATAATATGATGTTATTCAATAAAGCCAGTTCTAAATTTATCAACATTAGTAAAATGAGTACTGCACCGTATATAAATATATAGAATGTACACGCCAAAAGTATTTACCACACCTGGCAATATTAACGTTTCCACATGCTTAAGTATTAAGGGTCGTTTCCTACTAGCTGGCAAATACTGTTTCTTGGATTTGTCAAGCTTAACACTCCAACACCCCACAGTTCTATCTTGAAGCTTCCAACAGCTGACATAAAGTTTAAATTATATATATGTATTGAGCTTTATTAGAAAAAAAAATTGACATCAGTTATATATAATGTGCAGAATTATTACTGAAGAATCTTGGAAAATATATTTATAATAATTAAAGAACTTTGGAGAATTTTTTTGCTAATGCTGTCAAAAAGTGGAATTGCACATAACTTGATCTGTGGGTAAATGCTACGATTCTTCTAATTTGGCAGTGAAACGTCATCAGGCCAAGAACACACATCATGTGCACAAAGCAAAAAAATATTCAAAAAGGAGGAATAATACCCTATCCCATCCAAATGAAGTATACTTGACTGGCAGAGGAATAAAAAAATGTCAAATAAAAACGTGAAACAATAAAAAGCTTTACTGAGACAGAACTGATTTAGAAATGAACACACAACTGTTTAATTATGTTATACAGTATACCTCTCTTTTTATTATTTCAGTATATTTTTTTAGGCTCCATGTATCAATATATATATCAGTAGCATTTGGAGTTCAGCAGTGCAATATATTTACTGTAGGTCCCAACTTACAAACAAGACATAGACCAAAATAACTAACAAGACCTTGGCTATGTTGTTGCCATAAAATCCTCGAGGGAAGGGATCATCAGATAATGTATACAGTACCTATTGAACTCTCACCATCAAATGCCACTCATAATGGTAAACCCTTGTTGAGAAAAATCTAACAAGATATGTGATTTACTTTACAAAATATTCCAGACTGCATGACAATAAAAGAACACAGCACACAATAAAGGTTCCGGTCTTTCGGTTACCGTTAACTCCGAAATTTAGCAAAATAAGTTGAATGTCATTGTGTTTTCTTTACCTCTCTACAATCTATGGTAGGGAAATGTGTTGGTTATCGCAAGTGGGTCCTCATCAGTTTCTCAGAAGGGGAGAGAGGGGAGGGGAAATAATCACAACACAAAACTTGATAAACACCGCACCGCTGCACTGGTCTTTTCGGCAAACTCCTACTAACAACTGCGAACATGACTCATAAGCCAACAGTATAACAATATTTAGAAAGAGAGAAAGAAATAACCCCACCTATTGACTCCTTATACTTGTATCATCAAATAATCATAAACTAAGCCTCTGTAAACAATAACTTTTTTTTCAAGATCGTCAAACCTATTTACGCTTTAATTTGGGGTTATCTCGAGGAGGTCCGAACAGTAGGCGGGACACTCAGGACTCCCTTTATTCTGTGACGACACTCCTTAAAATATTCCCAATGAAAATATATGACAAAAATTTTTTTTTCAAGTGCAAAATACAGTAATATAATTCACAAAAAAAAAAAAAAATCCTTCCCTCAATAAAAAAAAAAGCAAGACCAAATATGCAAGTACTCAGCAAAGCAGGAAAGATGTACGGCCACAGGCATACCATAACACGCGGGAGCAGGAGGGGGAACAAAACCCAGGAACTCCCGTCGTACTGGAATAGGAAGCTTGATCGTACCCAAAATGACCCAGACAAGTTCCTCGAAGAAAATATTATTATTATTACCAAGCACATCCAAACAGTATGGGTCCACAATCATTCAAAATCAATTAACAACAACATAAGTCACTCGGAATAGTAGTATTAGGATAGTGGGGGAGGGGGGGGGGGTGCTGCCTTCCCTAATCACGTACTCGACCAATACCATAACTCTACGTCACGTCGGATCTCCCGGCTTAATATTCTTGTGTGTGTGTCGCCATAAGTATGCACCTGTTCTGTACACTCTGGTACCTGTACTAGAAACAACCTTGTGTCACACCTGTAATGAAGACTTGTAAGCTGAGGAAAAACTAACAAGAGACTAAATAAATATTGCAATGAGAGATAATAAAGAGGAGCAAATGGCAAAATAAGAGAATAATGGCACAAAATATTAGGAATGTTTTTTTTAAGAGTATATATATATATATATTATATAAAATGGTGTCTTGACATGAGACACTCTCAGCTCGATAACACATGTGCTAAGTCATACCATAATCAACAGGCAGAATATCACTCAACATCTGCGCAGTACTTTGGTCATGTGCTTACTTAAAGATATTTTCTTTTTACAAACTCGTCAAATACTTCCGACTCATAAATAATCCCAAGTGAACCACGGAATTGATACTTTACTCTTAATAAATGGTATGAAGACATTGATGAAGGAAGGCACCACCACCACCACATCAAAACAATGACATTAATCAGGGAGAAACTGTTTAAAGTTTCATAATACCTTCCATCTTACTAAAATATTTACAAATGTTCACCACTCTATGTAACAGTTCCATCCAGACATAAATAAGCAGATGGGGATCTCAACAATCATAGTAATGTAGTCATTTATCAGTTGACACAAGAAAATGGATGGGGGATAAGGTATGGGACTTCGGAGACACTCGACTATATCTATGATAACGTACGGACAAAAGTTTCAAGCGTGTGCATCACTTATCTCTTCAACAAGATAAGAACACCTCAGTGGAACTGGGTATAGTTTTAGTGCCCATATATCCAATAACCATCGTCTCACACACAGACAATGTTTGATACTCCAGGATTTAATAATTACTTCATATTTACCCCTATTGAAATAAACACAAACACAAAATCAAATATAAAAAATCTACTGACCTATGCAAGTAATATTCTCATTATCATAGTTGTGAAGAATAACAATATTTTTACAGTTAAACCATACATAATTAGCCTATATACTGGGTGGGTATACTAACGTGTCATAATATTATACCACATATGAGCAAGATCTGTCACAATTTCTAAGAAATAAAGATTAACAGAGTTACCAGTCAGTGTCTCACCAAAGCATTTAGTGAAATATCACCCCATAGCTAGTACTGTACACCCGATACTTGATTGTGTGAAATGCATGAGATCTGCCATTATCATCCTAGACCACAGATTTGGACTATAATACAGTATTCTTAATATCTTTAAACACCAATAAATCAAAACAATATTACTCTAAATATAATCATTCTTTTTTTTTTCCTTCTCATTATGAAAATGGAGACAAAATTCTTAATCTGGCCAAGGCAATCACAACAAATACTGAAAAGTTTCAATTTCCTGATTGGAAGAGTTTAAGGAATGGTAATGCCAGCCAGAGCCTCATTGTATACTCATGAACTAATCCCAAATTGGTCTGCAGTATGAATGTTAAACCCAAATTACCGGAAGTAGTTATTCCTTCACTTGCTAGCAGAGTGAACTGCTCACTCAACACACTTCCTGCTTTCACTGCACTTGAGGGGTTAGTTGTATGAGAATCAATGAGCTTAAACTAAACCTACACAACTTTGGTGGTTGGCAGTCAGGCCTTTGACTTTTTTGTTTTCTGCACATTTTCAGATCCTAAATCTATGACCCCATGGTGGCATTTCCCCATATTGGCTCCTAACATTGGAAGAAAGATTATGGCCACAGGGAAGAGGTGGACGACGACAGCAGCGGTTTACCCAATTATATGACCATATCCCTAAATGGTAGAAGGCTAAGACTCCAAATGCTCACAAGTAGAATACTCTTCTCAGATTCTTCATAAAGGCTTATTTTCTAACGACTATATATTCAAAAGTAAAGTATTATTTATAGTGGCTTTATAAAGGCTAATTCCTATCTATATGGTTGTGACAAGTGTCACTGGGGAATAAAACTGTATGGGTTCAAGATACTAATAATCAACAACAACTGCACTCTGCACATGAGGTGCTCACCTACAACTTCATCTGCAAAAGCTATATAAGAGTCTCAGCAATCTGCCTTTTGGGAACATGGAGTATGCACGGCCATAGAAAAAGCAGCTAATGCAATTTTTCAACTTCATTATCACTTTGTGCAATAAAATAAAAACACAAGTACGTGTACTTGCAGTACTTAAGTCCAGCACCGATTTCCGAAAGTCACTCACTGAAAAAAAATTAGCTCGATGAAACTCCAAGGTGATGACCAACATGTGTCCTAGCACTAATGGAGCTAAACCACTGCTACACAACATGCCCTGGACGTTCCCAGCAGCCAATCACAGCAAGATGGAGATGTTGATCATGTTGACACTTAACTCAATACGAAACAACATCCACTATCAGTTGGCACGCATGAATGCCCGACCCCTGCAACAAAGTAAAAAGGAAATATATTAGTTTGGGGTTTAAAATGCAAGAACTGACCATTCATTACAAACACACACACACACACACACACAGCTACGAGGGTATTAACAGAGTACAGCTCCCAGCTACACCTCACAGGCTCTCTCTGTTTATGTTTGTGGGCAGCAGACACCTAGAGCACTACAGGTGACACCATCCCTTACCCTCATGCGCAGTGTACCTCAAACATTGTGGGAGAGAAGACAGACTATTTGCGGGAGATAAATTATACTGCATATCTGTTCTGTATTGAATAACCTGCAAGTAAAATGGGCAGCTGTAAGGTTTGTGATGATAATTAGAACACCATGAATATGTTCTGAGTTTGTGGTGATAGGTTAGAGTCCATCATGAAAATCAAGTTACATACTGTACTGATATTAAAGGCTATGAAGCAGTGGGCAGCGTTGTACACAACCAGGAAAGTACCAGAGAGGTGGTCTACATTACAACTGATCATTAAAAGTATTAACAAAAAACAGAACAGTACAAGCACGAGGGGGAATAACACACAGACTGAGAGTACGTCACTTACGCTAACCCTGGCTGTAGTAAAAGAACATCAAAGAATCACAGCGAAAGGAAATGAACTAGTAAGTGTGAGGATGAATAAAAAGCTTTCTTTTTTATCCTTTTTTTTTGGTAAAATCAGAAATACAACACCAGACTTTGCCCAATTTGACTGGATTTGGTTAAAGCCTCTTCTGATTCTCACTAACTCTACAGAAGATCAAGATGGCGATTGAAAGCCAATTTGTAATATGGCAAAACTACTGTATATATGGTATAAGAAAGACAAGTAGAAATATGTCCTAAATCAGGGGTGCCAAACATGCGGCCCACGGCCCATTTGCTGCTCCAGCCTTATCTTGAGGAGCTAAAACTAAGCAGTGAGTGTATCCCTCAGCTGAATAAAATAATCTGCTGTTTCCTAGAACAAAATACTTAATCAACATCACCAATGAAAGAACAATAAGACTAGTTGCAGAAAGAATTGGGAATTATCAGAGAATATTAACAGTCAACTCAAAGACAAAGTTAAGTCCTTTACTGCATTTTCAGTTGCAATTGATGAAAGTACCGATGTAAGTGATGTAGCACAACTTGTAGTTTTTATACGTGGTGTGGATGAAAATATGCAGGTAACAGAAGAATTTGTGAAACTGGTACCAATGAAAGGAACAACAACAGGTGATGACATCTTTGTGGGTTTGGTGGGGCACTGGATAAATTAGGTGTTGACTGGGCACAGACTGCGAGTCTGGCTACAGATGGAGCACCGCAAATAGTGGGTAGAAAAGCTGGCGTGGCAACAAAATTAAATGAACATCTAATAGCTGTGAACCCGAACCATCAAATTTATAATGTACATTGTATTATACATAAAGAAGTGTTGTGGAGTAAAACATTAAAGATGGATAATGTCATGGATGTTGTTTTAAAGATGGATAATGTCATACGCGCGCGAGGTCTGAACCACAGACAGTTCAACTGCTTATTGGAGGAAAATGAGAACACACACAGACTGCCATGTCACACTGATGTTCGCTGATTAAGTCAGGAGTAATACTGAAGCGATTTTATGAATTGCGCAGTGAAATACAGATGTTTATGAAACAGAAAGGAAGGGATTTGCATGAACTGAAAGATAATGAATGGGTTCAAGATCTAACTATGATGGTGGATATTACAGAACACTTAAATTACTTGAATACAAAGATGCAAGGACGCAATAAATTGGTGACAGAGTTTTATGACTGCATTCGTGCCTTTGAGATGAAACTTTGTCTTTTTGAATTGCAACTATCAGAGAGTAATCTTTCTCACTTTCCAACCTTGAAGTCCCTGCAAGGCACACCTGATATCAACACAAAAAAGTACTGCATCAAGATTTCCAAATTAATGAATGAGTTCCAAGAAAGATTTGCTGACTTTAAAAGACTTGAGAAGGATTTTTTCATTTTTCGGGACCCATTCTCTGTTGGTGTTAATGAGGTACCAGAACATCTTCAGTTAGAATTAATTGAGCTCCAGTGTGATTCTGTGTTGAGGAACAAGTTTTTGAGTCTTGATGTTGGCACATTTTATCAATATTTTGGACCAAATTACCCCAGGATTAAATGTTTTGCCTCAAAGATTATGTCAATGTTCGGAAGTACATATGTCTATGAACAACTCTTTTCTGTGATGAACTTGAACAAGTCTCGGCTTTGGTCTCAACTTACTGGTGTGCACCTTAATTCAATACTGAAGGTTGCTACAGCTCAGTCGTTGGTGCCAAACTTTGATGCACTGGTCCATACCAAGAGGTGCCAATTATCAGGAAGCAGCAGTAGCAAACAATAAGATTGATCAAGGTAGTAAACACTTGATTTGTTTGATTTTAAAGGTTTCGCACGAGCGCAGACTAAATCCACCTTTCTTATTTTGTTGTACTACTCGCCTAAGAGGTGATTGCGAAGTGCTCATAATTATGTTACTTGGCCCACATACTGTGTACTCATATTAAATCTGGTCCGCCTTGGCAAATGAGTTTGACACCCCTGCCTTAAATCCTCTCACGACCCCAAGAGTAGTGTAGCAGCGATACTTACGATGCGGTTTTCTTCTCCGATGAAGATTTATTTGGTTCTGGGCGCGCTCTGTTGAGAACCTTGAGGAAGTCGGTGGTCTTGGCTCGCATACGGGAGTGGATGTAAGCCTTGGAGCACTTGATGTGGTAGTGCAAGTAGTCCCGGAATATGTGAATCAGGTTTATGGTGTTGTCTCTCGCAGCCTTACACGTATGCCGGGGAAATAACACTGTCGGGGGATGAGGGAAAGGAGGAAATAATTAATATGTACGGAGAGAGAGAGAGAGAAAAAAAGAGAAGAGAAGGAGAAGAGAGAGAGTTGTGGTGGTGGTGGTGGTAACAAGCTTTGAGCCAACACTCATTTAAAAATAATACTTTACTGCATATATTATAAACAACAACCATATCTACTCACAATAAAATACAATAACTCGCTAATATTTAAGTATATCGCGGCTCACTAACATCATAACAAACATATTTACTCCCTAAAGACAAAATAATAATGAGAATTAATCATGGAATATTGTATCGGTGACATCCACAATGAGTAAAATTATCACATTGAAGAAACAGTAAGAGAGGGAGATTTGTACTAACCAAATGTAACATATCCGATATTTTCTCCTTGTCTAGCCTCAGTATCTTGAAGTTCTAGTGGGGGCTCCTTGTGAGAGAATAACACATGGGGCGCTGGAAAGACACAATGATAAAAAAAAAATAAAATAAGCTATTGTCAGAGGAGTCAAGTTACATCAACCATATGTAATTATAAAACGACCGTAACTAGCCTTTGTAAGAGCAGTCAACAATACATATCTGCTATTGAAGATGCTATTATTGTATGAATTATGGGCTATTAATCTTGCCCTTTCAAACAAGATGTAGGAGAAATTAAGTGTCTTTAAATAGCAATACTCAACAAGCAAATTATTTTTCATGTAAATTTAACTACAGCAACAGTGACACAAATAGACCCGCAACTACGAGTTAAGAGCGTAGGTCATTATATCGAGGGTCTGTTAGATGTGAAACCCCCATATAACGAACTATATGGAGAGAGAAATCCGTAATATGGAGGTTTTCACTATACAGTACGCACCATCTATACGTATATATATATATATAGTATCCTGAAAAAAAGAATTAAAACCTCTCTGTGGAATCCAACTCACCTGTTTGACTTCCTCTTTTACCTTCCTTGAATTCTTGCATAAAAACTTTGCCAATAACTACATCGTCTGGGTCCTTGAAGATTGTACTAAACACCACTGTCACTCTGTCCGCCTTTGCCTCCACGTACCTGCAAGACAAACGCGCAAGATACAACCAAAATTATTAATGGCGGAATACGACAAAATAATAAAAAATAAAATAAAATAAATAAATTAAATGACGGGTTATGATAAATTACTCTAAATATCACAGAAATTATTAATGGTGGCTTATGACAAATCACTCTAAAAGAAAAAAAATCAAACAAATGACGAGATACGATAAAATCACTCGAAACATTCTACACAATATATACATAAATAACAAGATGCGATAAATTACTCTAATACAACTCTATCCGTAGAATCAACATTTGAGAAATTTACTTATGAGAGAGAGAGAGAGAGAGAGAGTTAACAAGTACCTCACATAACATTAACATCCCTTGAGTAAATTGTTCTTCTATATCCCACTATTATATTTTTTTTGTACCTCTTCTTCCTTCACAATATCTATCTACGGCCAACCTTATTGTTTTTCTCCGGCATTTGACCCCCAAACAATAAAATCATTGAAAAAAACAAAAAAAAGAAGGCAAATGTAATCAATGGTTAGTTTTTTATCGAGTAAAGTTCAAATTGATCTTCGAAACTGCTTGTCAGGTATTATATATATGAGATCCCTTCCATCACACACACACTAATATATACTGTACACACACACACTAATATATACTGTACACACACACACTAATTAACAGATGGTGCTCCAGATTACAAGTATGAGGACACCATCCCTTCTCAATTCACACACAGCTACATAACAGATTACAATGTGATTTGCATGTTATACCAATAGTACCTGTCTATAACATTACTGCTGGAGGAAATACTGTACTGTATGGTAAATTATACTGCTGGTTTCTTAAGTTATACTGCTGGGTTCTTAAATTATACTGTTGGGTTCTTAAATTATATTGTTAGGTTCTTAAATTATACTGCTGGGTTCTTACATTGTTTCCTCATCTCTGTAGTGTATAATTGCTTTCTTCTGACCATCCAGCCCTTGTTCCTGGAATTCAAAATATTTCTGGAAGACCGACGCAAAGCAGTTCCTCTTGAGCAGCCCTATCTTTTTGACCAGCGACTGCCAGTCCTCGGGGAGTTTCTCCAGGTCCAGCAGGAGGGATACGTTAAAACCGGACTCTGATTCGGACATGAGAAGGCTGCCATATTCTTGTTGGATAAGGTCATCTGCTCCATGTTCTTGCAACTCCTTGTAAAACTTTAAGGAGATGCTCACCTGGTGTATAAAAAAAAAGAAGAGAGAAATTAGTACAGGTGTGATGGTTTATAAATGATGTAGCAGCAATAGAGAACACATGAAGGTCATTTCCCCCGCTCAGAATGTTGGAACACGAGGGACTGCATGCACTGGTTTGTCTCACCTAAGGGAAGTGAGTCAACTGCTTGCCTCACTAGTCGGTAAATAAAGTCTGCTATAGGTAATTTAAAAAGTAAGGGGGTGGTACCATACAAGAATGTAAGCTTACTGTACACAATCATTTTAACACATACCGTACCTGCAACTCACTAACTTCTATGTTTACACTATTCACTACAAGGTTTTTAGCAATAACATTTAAGACCACCCGAGTAAAATTATCCTGATGTAAAAATGTCAAAATATCGGTTACATAAACACGACTCGACCAGCAACAACTGTGTGTGACGTGAGGTAGTTATGTTGGGTGGTGTAAGAAAATGTCATTGTCAAAATTTCATCAATGTTTTATCTGTAACACAAGATAAAACTAAACATTACTAAAACCTGAAGCTATAAAGAAACTTGGGAGATATTCGGTGTACTGTGTGAGGTGGGGAGCAGTGTTGATAATGGCAGTCATGCTTTGTATATAACAGAACAGGAAATCGTCAAGTGCACTCGTATAGAATTTCCTCTACCACACCAGTATTCAAGTTTAATACTGTTTGGCCAGGCTTTGGGGCTCAAAATTTATATGGGCTGAAGTATACTACTGTATTTCAGGTTTAAAATTTTAGGGTTGCATGACATCTTGGCTTTAATGATGGGACCCTATGGGTAAAGAGATCCCAGTTAGCAAGAATTGACCCGGTGAATGCATTCTAAGTACAGTACACATGTTGCTTGTAAAGTGGAGCCTTACTGTACCCACTTTTGGTATTAGAAAAACACTAAATGTAACAACAGACAGGGAAGTTAAAGGTACAGTACACATCTGAGGTGCGTTTTTATAGAGACATCAAGCTTGGAAAGTGGAATAAAGACGAATATGGCCATCAAGTAAGGATACAAATAGTTCTAAACGAAGTCACAAAAGATACTATGAATACTTATACAGAACTCCTACCTCTCAGAGACACTCCCTAAATGACAAGTGTGGAAAGTTGGAAATATGGTTTGAGAAAGTTCCACTACAAGATGAGATGGAACTTAAAAGAAATGTATTGTATCATAAGTTGACCAATTTCTCATTCACCACAAAAGTTAGGTAGTGTGAAAGAGGTATTACAGATCAAATAAACACTGTATTGCTAGTGGGTGATGTCCATTTAAAACACAATTAAAATTACCAACATGTTTTGGATAATATGTTTAACAGTAATGTATAGACAAGCAGGAAAAATTACTCTACAATACAAAAAAACTAAATATTTACAAGTGGAGTCAAACAGTAAATTTAGGTACAATATAAATAATAACGTGGATAAAACGACGTAACTTACCAGTATTTTTGACTTATCACCATTAAGGTTAGATAAGTGGTAGAGCACGCTATCAAAGTCTGCTATAGTTACATCAATGGACTCTGCTTTATTGCTGTAAAGAGAAGAGCTCGGTTCAAGTTTTCTTATAAGATAATTCACAAACTCACTTTACATCCATCTAATACTGCAAGTGAAAGTGGGGCTCTATATACTTAATGACTTGTTAGGGGCAGTACAGTACAGCTACAGTATCTTGTGTACTAATTCCTCACTACATATGAAGGCAATGTGGCTGGTACTTCACTCACTAAAGCCCTTCACTCCCTTAACAGTAAAGTCAGGTACCCACTTACAGCAGGACAAACTGGGGGTGGCCCTGGCATGAGTCAGCAACCCTTACGGCAGGACACAAGTGCTGTATCCAGTCACAAGCTACACAATCAACTAATACTAGTGTACTATAAGAGATTTTATTTTCCTCAATACTGTTAACTTTTTTTATTACTAACTGCAGGGTAGCCGGGCAGGTGCATATCTACTGCTTCAGATTATTTTGTAACCCATCAATAAGTACGTAAAGTATATCCAAAAGTGCAACTCTTTTACTGCTGTGTACAAAGATGGATCACCCAGTCTTCCATCCCAGCTGAGTTTAAATACAGTGAGTGGTTTAGTGCTTCTCTCAGTGTGCAGAGTACTGGTACATAATAGCGTCTACAGTACCGGTACAGTATAGTGTCTACAGTACCGGTACAGTATAGTGTCTACAGTACCAGTACCGGTACAGTATAGCGTCTACAGTACCGGCACAGTATAGCGTCTACAGTACCTGCCTCTTGGAAAAAATAAGCAAATCAAGACAGAAAAGTGAATAAAAATATAGTAATTAATAGACATAAAAACTCTTTAATCTATCAACCTTGAGGACTAAACAGAGATGGCTCCTAGAACTCTGCAGTTTGTGGGAGTTTATTCTGTGGATAAACTCCCACCAACTGCAAAGATTACTTAACATAGCCACAAGACTGTGTATAATATTACGACAGATGGTTCGTATATTTAGAGAGGATTACTATACCTGAAAAGAAAATACTCGAGTAAAATAATTTTTCATATTTCACATTTACAATACATCTAAAAGTTCCTATACCTAATCCACACAATGATGAAGTGAACATATACTGTACCTTGTGACCCTTGTCTGACTTTAGATGGGTCAGGTATGTCATCTACTCTGAGGTAATACTGTGGTGCTTTCTGCTTTAATAGTGACAGATATATGAAATAAATATCTTTCTTCTGTTCTTCTCATTTACCACATCTAATAATTACATAAATAAATGCCAATATTAACCTAGGCATTGTCATATTCTCTAATAAAATGAACCTAAAGTGTAACGAATGATGATGTCCTATGATAAGCTCCACACTTGTTTTTTTCACCCCCCGAGTACAAAATATGATATTCTTGTATTTAGCTTCTATACTTTTCCTGATGTAGGTGGTAAAGGTTACAACACACTAACATATTAATGGTATTGTTTTGAGAGTAACGTTTTATTTTAGGTACACCATCATAATTACACGACCAATATTTTTTCTCGATGGTATATCTGATTGGAGTTAAAAAGATCTGAAACCTCATGCATACAATTATTTTTTCTCCCACAAATCTCCAATACTTGGGCAAATTGACCAAAAACCATTGGTGAAAAATCGTAATTCTGATTTTACCGGAAACTAATGACTGAGCACTGTCAACATTCAGTGGTTCATCGCTGCTAAAATAACACACACAGTCTAGTGAATTTTTAATTTTTTTTTAATTTGCTGAAGTATCGAGTAACACACCATAAACAGTGGCAATGATAGAGAAAGTAATCCAAGACTCATCATTCGGACCTGACCTAAGATCAAGTAAAAATAAAAAATATATAATCAAGATAATGTCTATATAAATTCCGGCTCATGTCTCTTCCTCTCTCACCCGTATAAAAATATACCATTAAGCATCACAGCAGAATTTAATCGAGAAATAAAGCTTCGACTCTTCTCAACGTTCAACGCCCAGGTGTGGATTTGGCTGCAGAGGAGCGGTCGTATTTCCCTGACCACGACAAACTCCACAACAAAAGAGTCAATTGAGATTTTATAATAAGAATTGATTAAAAGATGTGGCAGGTGTTAAGGTGCAGCTGTGGGGTCAAGATCACGCCCACCACCCACCATATCAACTGTAAAAATAAATCATCACTCAGTTATTCTGTTCATATACGTTAAGATACATTACCATATATACAGAAATACTTAGGAGAAATACTGATATTTAGTTTGACTTCCATGAAATATTTTGACCACGATTATGAAGGGTTCTTATACCTATCACATATACGTTAGTGTATTTTCCTGGCCTAAGCTCTTCCATCACTTAATATCCACGGTGTTAGTTTAGTCAGACTGTGAGGAGGGAAGGGAGTAAATATTCAGTGCCATAAGTCACATCTCCCTTGACTCACTCGAGGCAGACCATCCAAAAACCTTACACCGGTTTCCTGTTAAACCCAATATTCTCCACTTACCCATTTAAACTATTTCTAATCTTCACCGTGAGTGTTTCCTCAAGGATTCTGTTGTTAATTTCTAAAAGAATCATGATGGTAGCGGCATGAGGGACGAGGGAAACAGTAATAATAAGTGGAGGTCCCCCTCAAAGGGCGTCACTCCAGACAGTTGATAACCAGACACTCCAGATACCAACTTCCGCTCCACTTCTCTCCCTTTATAACACCTCCTACCCTAACTATACCTCCCTACTATATTATATTCACCACAGTTAACCTCATGTAAAAATAAATACCATCATAATATTTAGTTTAGATAAAGATATTTAATAACAATTGTTCATATGGGGTTATTGCATGGACTCAGTTCCAATAATATTTAAAAAGTAAACATTTATCTTTTAACTCCATATTAGTACAGTAATATATCATCTAGGCTAAACTTAAACAAATATATTACCCATTAAGAATATTTTAAAGTAAAAAAACCCTAATAATACTAAAATAAATAGAGATAAATAATTAATACACAATGTCGATCTTTCAAAAAATTTCACCCAAGGAAAATATTTACCATTATAAACCTTAATACACATATAACAATTCTCTAAATAAATAATAATAAATAATAAACGTCTAATTTTATTTAAAGGAGGTTTTATTATAAGTGATAAGAGGGTAATAATGTTTTGTTAAGGAAGATGGGGTTGTTACCTCGGGAGGGAAGGATCAGCTGAGACATTTCCACTCGTGTTTAACCTTCCTGATGGAGTACCAGGGATTAAAACTATTAATCCTTGTATAATAAAGTCGTGGCAGTGTATCCAGTTAATGTTTTAATAATGGCAGCCAGGGAGAAGAAGGTAGATGAAACAAGCTATGAGGTAAAGTAGAGCTGTCAGTTTTTGGTGATGGTTGGTTAGAGTATACCTTTTATATTTGACCTTATTTCTCGTCTCTATCTTGTTCTATGTCATTCTTAACCTCTATGATTATGTACCTGATTGTTTTCCCCTGTGTGGTAATGAAATAGTAGTGTTGTCTTGATGTGGTGGTGTTTAAGGGAGTAAAATAACACAAGTGGCCTCAATTCCTAACAGTGTACCTATGAAGAATACTTTTAATGAATTCTTTTTTAATTTTTTTCATAAGGTTTTTTATATAGGTTATCTTTTATTTATTTTTTTAACAGTGTGTTATTTTAATGTTATGTAGAAAATTTAAGTCCAGCAGAGGAATAAGATGAAAATAAATGGTAAAAAATAACCTAAGACACTGAGGTTAAGTTAGAAAGGTTTAGTTTGTTTGGTTAGGTTAGGTTAGAAAGGTTTAATTTGGTTGGTTAGGTTAGAAAGGTTTAATTTGGTTGGTTAGGTTAGGTTAGAAAGGTTTAATTTGGTTGGTTAGGTTAGGTTAGAAAGGTTTAATTTGGTTGGTTAGGTTAGAAAGGTTTAGTTTGGTTGGTTAGGTTAGAAAGGTTTAGTTTGGTTGGTTAGGTTAGAAAGGTTTAGTTTGGTTGGTTAGGTTAGAAAGGTTTAGTTTGGTTGGTTAGGTTAGAAAGGTTTAGTTTGGTTGGTTAGGTTAGAAAGGTTTAGTTTGGTTGGTTAGGTTAGAAAGGTTTAGTTTGGTTGGTTCATGTCATCTGTAGTCTCCTTGGTGGTTAGGTTAGGTCTTAAAGCTCTAAAGAGAAGTTTCAAGTTGTGTTTTCTTAAGTTCTCACAAGTTTTCTCCTCACTTACCTATCAGATTTGTATTATTTGTATTAAAATGAGTATCAATAAATACTCTATAGGAAGGGATACAGTGGCATCCTTCTACTGAATCCTTGGTGGTACTTTAGTTAATGCGGTCTACAAGATCTTTCGGTTAGGTCAGGTCAGGTCAGGTCAGGTCAGGTCAGTTTATGTTAGGTCAGGTCAGTTTAGGTTAGGCTACACTAAAGATATCTTTATAGAATGTGTGTTATAGTGGCTCAGAGTCCTTATAGTGGCTCTGAATACATTTTTGACAGGTAATGTAAATTTTTATTTGTCGGGATTGAGAGACCTTATCTTACCACTTTATTCTTTATACTGTATTTACCGACGAGCATAACAGTTATATATGTTTTTTAATGTATAGTTTGCACATGACAATATAATCATGGAAAATGTTAGTGTAAATTAAAAAATACTGTATATGTTATTTATTTATTTTTTAATATGTACATGATGCTTGCAATATCATAGGAAACTGACAGGCTGAAAATTTTATCAAACGATAACTTGAATAAGCATTCTTTCCTTAACCTGTCCAAAACTACTGTACCTGTGTTTGTATTTATATGTGATGTCAGGCTGCAGTACATATAAGGCTAAGCTGGTGACGGATTGAGGAGGAAATGAACATAAAAGTAATTGATGTAGTGACCAGGAAATGAACTTCAAGCCGTGAAAGCAACACATTATTAAGTGACTTCGGGAGGCTACAGTGTCAAGTCATTTACTACAGTATACAACATAGACCTAACCTTGTAATTTGGGGTTGTATTCCAGTTTGGTTTGTTGTTGTATATTGTCTTGAATGGTTAAATAGCGTGAACCCCACAGCTCTACAGTACGTACCTTGTTGACGGAAATACTGAGGTTTGCATGGAAATTTAACTGATTTTTATTTTAATAGTTTATACTTGTTTTTCCAATATTTTTTTATTTAGTTTTGTTTTTGTTGATCTAAATTGTGTGTAGCTGCCATATTAAGAACTTCCATATACTGTATAGTAATATTTTTATAACTTGAGGAACCACAAGGTGTAGGGACTTATTAAAACTTTGAATGATATACAGTAATTCCGTTGTTGGGTGAGGATATTGGTTCACTCGTCATCCTCAGAGGGATAAACCATTTTCCTCAGTAGGTTAAATCATCATCGTCAAAGGATTAACACAGTTAACCTCCTCCCGAAAGGTTCGCGTCGTCCTCGAAGGGTTAAACGTCATCCTCGAAGGGTTAAGCGTTGTCCTTGAAGTGTTAAACGTCATCCTCGAAGGGTTAAACTTCGTCCTCGAAGGGTTAAAGAGAAGTGTGTGGTCTCGGCAGAATCATGAGGTCTGCCTCCAGCTGTATGACTGACACAACCACACGTACATTTATATATCAGATTAAGTATATTACAACAGTTGGCTATAAGCTGTAGTTTTCCAAATGGCTATACAATACAGGGTACGTGTAATTCTACCCGCTCTAGAGTATTGTTTTCATGAGGATGCACACTGTATGTGATCGATGGATGGGCACTATGGGCAGGACTGAGTGGCTGTGTACATATGTGCCTGATGGTGCCGTTGTGGTGGTGAGGCTCTTCCTGCTGGGGGAGTGACGAGGGTGACAACAGTATCCCAAATTATATTGTACTTTACCGCTACTTCACCATGACTTACACTATCGCCTCAGATAACTGTATACTGCCAGTTTCACCATCGTCACCATATCCGTGTACTGTATACCAGCATATCACCATCTTACATAACAGTATGACTACCACCTCCATTATCACAACAGTATACCTGTTATCGCCGCCGGCTTTTATCGTTGGTGTCAGCAACCACGTGCCTCCCCCACCCCACACGCGGCCTGTTACCACAAGATGTGGCGACTGGGGGGGTTTGTTTATCACCGGGAGTGTCATCGCCACTGGCGTCAGCACTAGTGTCAGTGCTGACGTTTTTTGCTGCCTTACCCGAACAAAGATTAGGGGTGGGCAGTGTGGTCCTGACTCTGTTAATGTATGGTTTAAAAGGCGGTGTGGCCACCTGGACACTCAGAGACTGCCCCCTCAAGTGATGCTCTGAGGATCAACACTGCTAGCAGTGGTGAACAACAACTCCCAATCCTGGCCGAGTTTTTTGTACTGGAACAATTCTACACAGAAATATCTTCCCTTGGAACACCATACTGGTTCGCATTGACTTGCACTTGTAAGTGCAGTGATCCTTGGTTAACGAGATTTCGGTTAACCAGTTACCCATCGTATTATTCTGATGTATCAAATAGTGCCAGCACATTTAAATTTTCAGTCTCAGAGAAAAACGCATTTTTGGCCAAAATCCTTTAACATATAAGACTTACAATTTCTGTCATTACCAAAAAATGATTTTGCTGAACAAAGTAGGTACATCTTGAATGTGCTGCTTAAAATCTGTTAACCAAAATTTGACATCTTGATTATAACTTGTTCAAATGGTTTAGAAAATGCTCAACGACAGAATATTTTAATACTTGCAATACTAATTACCTCGCCACTTACGGGTTTAGAAAGGCCATTTCTTGGTGCTTGTTTATTCTGATGTACAAATAGTTAGGCACAATAAATTTCAGAACAGAGAGAAAACGTATATTCGCAAAAAAATCTCATAAGCTACATAGACTTAATACAATTTTTCTCATATTTCGCTCAAAATGATTTTGTTCAAAATTTCAGCATAGGCACTCTGAATGTGACAACTGCTTACAACCAAAAAAATTTATATTTGATTTAACTTGTCCAAATGCTATTTTCAGAAAATTTTCAAATGATTTTAGAACATTTAATTACTTTTGCAATGCCAATTATCGCCACTATGGGTTTTCGGAGGTCAAATCTTGGTGCTTGCATTATTCCTGACGTACTAAATAAATAGCACATTAAATTCTTAGTTCAGAGAGAAAACGATGCAAAAAAACTTTATACATATAGACTTACAATTTTCGTCATTCTTCGGCCAAAAAAATGGATTTGTTCAAAATTTCAGTAGGCAATCTCAGAATGTGCTGCTTACGATCTGTTAACCAAACCTGATATCTTGATTATAACTTGTTCAAATGGCTTTTGAAATGTTCAAATGATTTTTGAATATTTCCAATTACTTTTGCAATGCTAATTATCACAATTTCTATCGGGTTTTTGTCACTTCAGTGCCAGTATTATCTCGATGTACTTAAATAGAGGCACATTAAATTTTGTCTCAGAGAGAAAACGCATTTTCAAAAAAACTCACACACAGATTTACAATTTTCTTCATTTCGGCCAAAAATGGATTTTTTCAAAAATTTCAGCATAGGTACCTGAATGTATGTTAAGACTGTTAACCAAAATTCGACATCTATTATACTTGTTCAAATGGCTTTAGAAATGTTCAAATGATTTTTAATATTTTACTATTTTTGGTAATGCTAATTACATCTCGCCACTATGGGTTTTCGAGGTCATTTTGCAAGCTTGTGTATTATTCTGGGATGTACTTAAATAGTTAGGCAACACATTAAATTTAGTTCAGAGAGAAACGTATTTTTTGGCCAAAAACCTTTACAAGGCTGTAGACTCACAATTTTCGTCATTTTGCCAAAAAAACGATTTTGCTTAAAAATTCTCAGTATAGGTACTCCTGAATGTGCTAACTAAGGATCTATAAAATTTATATCATTTTATAACTGTTCAAATGGTTTTAGAAATGTTCAAATGATTTTAGAACATTTAATTACTTTGCAATGCTAACACCACTCTACTATGGAAGAGTCATTTTATGCTTATGTATTATTCTGATGTACTAATAGTTAGCACACAAATTTAGTTCAGAAAGAAAACGTATTTACAAAAAAATCCTTTTAAGGCTATAGACTACAATTTCTTCATTTCTGCCAAAAATGGATTTTAAAAATTTCAGTATAGGTACTCTGAACAAAGCTTAACGATCTGTTAACCAAAATTGATATCTTGATTATAAACTGTTCAAATGTTTTTGGTACATGTTCAAATGATTTTATAATATTTTAATTATTTGCAATGCTAATTACCGCCACTAAGGGTTTTCGAGGTCACTTTGGTGCTAGGTAATATTCGACGTACTAAACAGTTAGGCACACTAAATTTTAGTTCAGAGAGAACGATTTTTGGCCAAAATCCTTTAAGGCCATAGACTTCACAATTTCTTCACTCCTTTATTCAAAATGGATTTTGTCACCTCATTATAGGTACCTCTTGAATAAAGCTTAAGATCTGTTAACCAAAATTCATATCTCTGATATAACTTGTTCAAATCGCTTTTAGAAAATGTCCAAAATGATTTTTAATATTTTAATTACTTTTGTATGCTAATTACCCGCCACTTATGGGTTTTCAGAGGCCATTTCTGGTGCTTGTGTATTATTCTCGATACTAAATAGCAGTAACACTAAATCTTAGTTCAGAGAGAAAACGCATTTAATACCAAAATCTTTTATGCTATAGACTTACAATTTTCGTCATTTCACAAAAATGGATTTTGTTCAAAATTTCAGCATAGGAACTCCTGAATGTGCTAAGTTAAGCGATCTGTTAACCAAAATTCTGATATTCGATTATAACCCTGTTCAAATGGCTTTTAGAAATAAACAAATGATTTGAATATTTAATTACTTTTTGGTAATGCCAATTACTGCCACTTGCGGTTTTCGAGGCCATTTCTTGGTGCTTAAAATATTCTGGATGTACTAAATAATAAAGAACATTTAAATTTTAATAGAGAAAACGTATTTTTACCAAAAATCCCTTAAGGCTATAGACTTACAATTTTTGTCATTTCGGCCCAAAAACGGATTTTGTTCAAAATTTCAGACAGGATAATCCTGAACGTGCTGCTTACGATCTGTTAAATCAAAAATTTGATATCTGATTATAACATCTAAAAATAGCTTTCAGAAAATGTTCAAATGATTTTTAGAATATTTTAACCACTTTTGCAACGCTAATTACTCGCCACTATGGGTTTTCGAGTCATTTCTTGGTGCCAGTATTATTCGACGTACTTAAATAGTTAGGCACAAATTTTAGTTCAGAGAGAACGTTTTTGGCCAAAATCCCTAAGGCCATAGACTCACAATTTTCGTCATTTCGGCCAAAAATGGATTTATTCAAAATTAAAGTATAGTATCGAATGCTGCTTACGATCTGTTAACCAAAATTTGATATCTTGATTATAACCTGTTCAAATGGCTTTAGAAAAATGTTCAAATTATTTAAGAATAATTAATTACTTAAATGCTACTATCGCCACTTACGGGTTTTCACAATACTATGCTTGTGTATTATTCGTGATTTACTAAAAAAGAAGAAACATTAAATTTTAGTTCAGAGAGAAAACGTATTTCAGCCAAAAACCTTTATGCCATAGACTTACAATTTTCTTATATTTCGCCACAAAAATGATTTTGTTCAAAAAATTTCAATAGGTAATTCCTGAATGTGCTGCTTACGACTGCTAATCAAAATTTATATCTTGATTATAACTGTTCTAAATGGCTTTTAGAAAAATGTTCAAAACATTTACAGAATATTTAATTACTTTTGCAACGCTAATTACCTGCCACTTACGGGTTTTCGAGTCATTTCTTATGCTAGTATTATTCCGATGTACTTAAATAATAAGTAACATTAAATTTTAGTCCAGAAAACGTATTTTGGCCAAAAATCCTTAAGGCTATAGACTTCAATTTTCGTCATTTCGGCAAAAAATGGATTTCGTTCAAAAATACCAGTACAGGTAATTCCTGAATGTGCTGCTTAATGATCTGTTAACCAAAAATTCTGATATCTTGATTATAACTTCAAACAAAAAATGTTCAAATTATTTTAAATATTTTAATACTTTTTGCAATGCTAATTACTGCCACTTATGGGTTTTCGAGGTCACTTGGTGCTGTATTATTCTCTGATGTACTTAAATAAATAAATTACACAATTCTAGTTCAGAGAGAAAACCAATTTTGGCCAAAATTTTAAGGCTATAGACTTACAATTTTCAACATTTCCGGCCAAAAAATGGATTTTGTCTCAAAAACTTCAGCATAGGTAATTGAATGCTGCTAATGATCTGTTAACCAAAATGATATCTTTATTATAACTTCAAATGGCTTTTAGAAATGTCTCAAATGATTTTAGAATATTTTAATTAAATGCTAATTACTCGCCACTTATGGGTTTTCGAGGTCATTTCTTGGTGCTTGTGTATTATTCTGGATGTACTTAAATAGTTAGGCACATTAAATTTTAGTTCAGAGAGAAAACGTATTTTTGGCCAAAAATCCTTTTAGGCTATAGACTTACAATTTTCGTAATTTCGGCCAAAAAATGGATTTTGTTCAAAATTTCAGTATAGGTACTCCTGAATGTGCTGCTTAAGGATCTGTTAACCAAAATTTGATATCTTGATTATAACTTGTTCAAATGGCTTTTAGAAAATGTTCAAATGAATTTTAGAATATTTTAATTACTTTTGCAATGCTAATTACTTGCCACTTATGGGTTTTCGAGGTCATTTCTTGGTGCTTGTGTATTATTCAGGATGTACTTAAATAGTTAGGCACATCAAATTTTAGTTCAGAGAGAAAACGTATTTTTGGCCAAAAATCCTTTAAGGCTATAGACTTACAATTTTCGTAATTTCGGCCAAAAAATGGATTTTGTTCAAAATTTCAGTATAGGTACTCCTGAATGTGCTGCTTAAGGATCTGTTAACCAAAATTTGATATCTTGATTATAACTTGTTCAAATAGCTTTTAGAAAATGTTCAAATGATTTTTAGAATATTTTAATTCTTTTGCAATGCTAATTACTCGCCACTTATGGGTTTTCGAGGTCATTTCTTGGTGCTTGTGTATTATTCTGGATGTGCTTAAATAGTTAGGCACATTAAATTTTAGTTCCAGAGAAGAAAACGTATTTTGGCCAAAAATCCTTTAAGGCTATAGACTTACAATTTTCGTAATTTCGGCCAAAAAATGGATTTTGTTCAAAATTTCAGTATAGGTACTCCTGAATGTGCTGCTTAAGGATCTGTTAACCAAAATTTGATATCTTGATTATAACTTGTTCAAATGGCTTTTAGAAAATGTTCAAATGATTTTTAGAATATTTTAATTACTTTTGCAATGCTAATTACTCGCCACTTATGGGTTTTCGAGGTCATTCTTGGTGCTTGTGTATTATTCTGGATGTACTTAAATAGTTAGGCACATTAAATTTTAGTTCAGAGAGAAAACGCGTATTTTGGCCAAATCCTTTAAGGCTATAGACTTACAATTTTCGTATTTCGGCCAAAAATGGATTTTGTTCAAAATTTCAGTATAGGTACTCCTGAATATTGCTGCTTAGGATCTGTTAACCAAAATTTGATATCTTGATTATAACTTGTTCAAATGGCTTTTAGAAAATGTTCAAATGATTTTAGAATATTTTAATTACTTTTGCAATGCTAATTACTCGCCACTTATGGGTTTTCGAGGTCATTTTTTGGTGCTTGTGTATTATTCTGGATGTATTAAATAGTTAGGCACATTAAATTTTAGTTCAGAGAGAAAACGTATTTTTGGCCAAAAATCCTTTAAGGCTATAGACTTACAATTTTCGTAATTTCGGCCAAAAAATGGATTTTGTTCAAAATTTCAGTATAGGTACTCCTGAATGTGCTGCTTAAGGATCTGTTAACCAAAATTTGATATCTTGATTATAACTTGTTCAAATGGCTTTTAGAAAATGTTCAAATGAATTTTTAGAATATTTTAATTACTTTTGCAATGCTAATTACTCGCCACTTATGGGTTTTCGAGGTCATTTCTTGGTGCTTGTGTATTATTCTGGATGTACTTAAATAGTTAGGCACATTAAATTTTAGTTCAGAGAGAAAACGTATTTTTGGCCAAAAATCCTTTAAGGCTATAGACTTACAATTTTCGTAATTTCGGCCAAAAAATGGATTTTGTTCAAAATTTCAGTATACGTACTCCTGAATGTGCTGCTTAAGGATCTGTTAACCAAAATTTGATATCTTGATTATAACTTGTTCAAATGGCTTTTAGAAAATGTTCAAATGATTTTGAGAATATTTTAATTACTTTTGCAATGCTAATTACTCGCCACTTATGGGTTTTCGAGGTCATTTCTTGGTGCTTGTGTATTATTCTGGATGTACTTAAAAAGTTAGGCACATTAAATTTTAGTTCAGAGAGAAAACGTATTTTTGGCCAAAAATCCTTTAAGGCTATAGACACAATTTTCTTCATTTCGGCCAAAAAATGGATTTTGTTCAAAATTTCAGTATAGGTACTCCTGAATGTATGATAACAAATTTGATATCTTGATTATAACTTGTTCAATGGCTTTAGAAAATGTTCAAATGAATTTTAGAATATTTTAATTACTTTTTGCAATGCTAATTACTCGCCACTTATGGGTTTCGAGTCATTTCTTGGTGCGTGTGTATTGTCTGGATGTGCCAAGTAGTTAGGCATTAAATTTAGTTCAGAGAAAACGTATTTTGGCCAAAAACCTTAAGGCATATAGACTTACAACCCTCGCCATTTCGGCCAAAAACGGATTTCGCCAAAATTTACAGAGTAAGTATCTGAATAAAGCTGCTTACGATCTGTTAACCAAAAAATTTGATATCTGATTATAACTTGTTCAAATGCTTTAGAAAATGTTCAAACGATGAATATTTTAATTACTTTTTGCAATGCAACTACCGCCACTTGGCGGTTTTTCGAGGCCATTTCTTGGTGCTTGTGTATTATTCTGATGTACAAATACAAGCACATTAAATTTTATTCAGAGAGAAAACGCATTTTTGGCCAAAATCTTATTATATAGACTTACAATTTTCTTCTTATTTCGGCCAAAAATGACGGTCTGTACCCCCAGTATAGGTACTCCTGAATGTAAGCTTTGGATCTGTTAACCAAAAATTTGATAATGTCGGAGGTGTACTTGGAGAGTCAGGGAGGTACCTGGGGGTGTCAGGAGGTGACCTGAGAGTGTTGTCAGTACCTTGAGTGCCAGAGGTGTACCAGGGAGTTTTAGGGGCACCTTGGAGGTCGGAGGTGTACCTGGGAGTGTCTGGGTGTACCCAGGAGTATCAGGGGTGTACCTGGGAGTGTCTGGGTGTACCTGGAGGCCAGAGGTGTACCGGAGTGTCAGAGGTGTACCTGAGAGTCAGGGGTGAACCAGGGAGGCCAGTGGAGACCTGGGAGTGTCAGGAGGTGTACCTAGGAGGCCGGAGGTGCACATGGAGTGTCAGAGGTGTACCTGGCAGTGTCAGCGGTGTACCTGGGAGTGTCAGGGTGTACTCAGGGAGTGTCGGAGGTGTCCTGGGAGTGACAGAGGAGCACCTAGGAGTGTCAGAGGTGTACCTGGGAGGCCAGTGCACCTGGGAGGTCTGAGGTGCACCTGGGAGGGGCTCAGAGGTGAACCTGGGAGTGTCAGGTGTACCAGCCAGTTTTAGTGGAGCACCTGGGAGGCTCAGAGGTGCACCTGGGAGGTCAGAGGTGTACCTGGGAGGTCAGGGTGCACACCAGGAGTGCCAGTGGAGGCCTGGGAGGGTCAGAGGCACCTTGGAGTGTCAGAGGTGTATCTGGGAGGTCGAACGTGTACATGGGAGTGTCAGAGGTATTCAGGGAATGTCAGAGGAGCACTTGGGAGGTCAGAGGTACCCTGGGAGGTCAGAGATGCACCTTGGAGGTCAGAGGTGTACCTGGGAGGTCAGAGGTGTACCTGGGAGGCCGGAGGCATACCTGGGAGTGTGAGAAGTGTACCTGGGAGTGTCAGAGGTGTACCTGGGAGTGTAAGAAGTGCACCTGGGAGTGTCAGGGGTGTACCAAGGG